>NC_064757.1:328006-683390 GCF_011397635.1 Epinephelus fuscoguttatus | reverse complement strand
TTTGAGGTTTTCTTTTTTTTTAAGACTAAACTGTGACCACAATGTTCCAATAGGTTGTAATTTGAAATATTGTGTATTTGTTGCTTGTTCATTATTACAGAACATTAGTCCACATGTGTAGGGCTATGCTGTCTGTTTTTAACCTGGTGTTTGGCTGCACTGTACAGAAAAAGAATGGACTTCACACTTTTAGAATTTAACGTGTTTTGCTGCACTAAGTACCGATCAGCTGAGCAGACAGCTAACTGGATGAGGCACCTTGAGCAGTGCTGCAGCAGCATGTGTGTGTGTTTGAGAGACGGAGACACAAAGACAATAGTTCAATTTAATATGTACAAGAAACTTATTTTTTAAGAGCTTTAAATAGCTTTAAATTTACTGCATCTAATCTTGGTTGTTAAAAGCTGTTATTAATGTTGTTAGAAGGTAATTTGACCCAATACACCTGATAAGCAGTAACCAGCCATTAAAGGAAAGTTAATCATTTGTTGCGTTTAAACTGAAAATAAAAACGGTAATTTCCCATTGTTTGTCCAGATTTCACAAATGATGATGATATCGATGGGGGTGAGAGTGAAGATGAGGAAAACCCTGCTGCGGACAGAGCACTGGACGAAGATGCTCCTGATGAAGTGAATGGTTTTTATTCTGAATGCCAAAAAAAGGAAAATGTTTCAGTGTAGAAGCACATTTTGTACAGAGTTGTCAGTCGGCTTTACATCCAACACCTATGACAAAGACAGACAGAGAGACACACACAGAGACGCGGAAAGACAAACAGGCAGAGAGAGGGAGAAAGACAGACAGAGACACAGAGAGACACAGACAGGGTGACAGACAAACAGAGAGACAGATGCAGAGACAAAGCCAGACAAACACTAACAGCTCTGAAGGGTTTATAGGTCATAGATGTCTTGAGAAGCTAGCCCATTAAGCGATTTCTAAATCATGAGCAATAGTCTATTTTAAAATCAAGTCTTGTATTTGTGGCAGTATAGAGACCTGTGGGTGAGCCTGCCTAATTAGCAACACCACAGCCAACCACCAGAGGCGCACCCTCCTATAAAATGGGTCGATCCCCCCCCCTGCCGGTTCTCTCTCGCTGCTCCTGACGGTGACGTCACTTCCGGGTCGGACCTTTGTGCTTGGACAGGTAACGCGGTTTGTCTGCTCACCTGCTGTGTTCGGCTCATGTGGCGGGGAGCTAATGTTTGTGTGTCCTGCAGAGCAGCTGACTTGGGGCTTTGAGAGACTCCTGTGTGTGTGTGTCACCTAGATGGCCTGCTGCAGTGAGTTTCTCTCCCTCTCTGTAAACAGCTAATCATGACCGCGGCTAAGAATTGCGTGATTGTAGGTGAATGCCGGTAGCTGCGCGATTCTCTCCCTCTACTCTGGTGTGTGTCATACCCAGCCGACCCGGCTAACCGGTATGTAGCCTCTTTTGAAAATTGTATGCATGCGCAATTGTATAGGTGATAATAAATTTGTCGGGTCCTCAGATCCCAGCTGCCTAACAGTGTGTGAGCGACGTCAGCTCCCCAATAGTGCGCGAGTGACGTCGGCATCAGCTGATCTGGTGCGGCGTGTTTAAAGCGACATATCGCCACCAGCTACGGGGGACCGCTGCTGCTTTTTTTCTGTGCTTTTTCTCTGCTTTGTCTTACCGCTGCTTTTGACCGCTGCTTTGTTTGCAGCTCTGCTTGTCTTGCTGCTTCGTCCTTGCTTTGTGTTGCTTTTGGTGCTATGCTTTCTGTTTTAGCTGTTTTGTTTGCTCCTGCACCAAGGTTTTAATCACATTAATTTACCAATTTTAATGTAGTGATTGAATAGTGGGGTTAGATCCCTCTTCACATTTATTTCTTTTGTTTCTGTTCTCATTAGTTATTTAGTTTCTCTGCCTGTTTGCCTAATTTGTTATCTAATCTCTTTGGTTTTGATATTTTGTTTGGGCAGAGGGTTATTCTTTCAGTATTTGTCTTTATTTCTTTCATTTGTGGTTGGTAGTTTGTATGTAGTTTCTGATTTGTATATAAGTTTTGGATTTTTCTCTTCATTGAATTTTGTTGTGACCCCACTAATTTCCTTCTGTGTTCCTCTTTAGTGGCTGAGGTCCGGTGGTGGTGGTGACCTGGTGGCGGGGTTCCCCCCCTTCTCATGTGCTGTGCTTCCCTGGGTTCTGGGTCTCCTCACTGAGTGTGTGCTGTGTGTGACTGTCACGTGTGCCTGGGTGTTTATATTTTTGGTTGGGGATTCTCCACATCAGTCAGTAGCCCACACACCCCGGTAAGCCTCAGCTTTAATTTAGTTTCCCCCATTAATTTGTCCCTGTGTGAATGGTGTTCTCAGTGTTTTAAACTGTGTTTGTTAAAATAAAGAATATGTTCTTTTGAATGGAAACGTGTCTCCTCGCCTTTGAGTAAAACGAACTTGTGTGCCTTAAAGGTGAACTTGGTTTGAAACTACTTCCTGGGGCAAAACTCCCCAGGTGGCGTTGTTGGCAACAATATAGTTAGTGCATAATCTGACCAAAAACTCGTATATTGTTTCACCCCATATCATCCCTCTCGCCACATATTGGAAGCCTGTTAAATTATTTAAGTACAGGAGTCATATGTTTATTTTTCTTGTCCAAGCTTCTGACTGTAACAAGACTTGTTTAACTTTAGAAATATTTTTAAAGTGATAAAAAGTGTTGTAATTACACCAATAATGTGGTTTGTTAAATTGAGCTTTGAATCCAGAATAACACTCAGATTGCTAACTTCCTCAGAGTTTCAGAGATAGTGAGATTAGTTTGGAATTGACCTCTCTCTTTCTCTGACCTCTAGCGCCTACCACTAGGATTTCAGTCACTGTTAAATATCACAAAGTTTTGGGTCACTCTGAGTTTAATGTTGATGATACATTTTATAAGCTCATGTGTAGGGCTTAAAGCAAAACTGTAACTTTGACCCACTGCTTTGAAAAACAAAACTTAACGATGCACCTTAATAGGTCACACAAAACAGCAATTTTAGTAAATCTGGGTCATATTTTACATTATAAAAAATGTCCTCTGGTTTTCCTTCTGATGTGACTGCTGTCTGTCTGTCTGTCTGTCTGTCTGTCTGTCTGCAGCCTTTAATTTTAGCAGAGCTGTCACCAGCAGTGACCCAGTGCTGAAGCTGAAGCTTCCGTCTGCAGGCAGCTCATGCGTTGCTTTCAGGAACCTCTGAGAATCAGAGTTAGGCAGAGCCGTTGTATGACATCATCTCCATAAAATATGACCCAGTTTTGCTCGAATTGTTTTTATCTGTTTTGTTTTTCGAAACCATAGGTCTCAGTCAAAGTTTTATAGTACTGCTTTTGTATAGTATTGCTTTCTTAGGAAAGTGAAATTTACAATGTTAAACATACAACAATAACTGTACTTAGATAAAATGCATCAACTATGGTCTCCTGTTCCATACTTTTCAGATGAAAGTATGGACACGTGAAGGAACATCTTACAACAAAGCTGACAGACATATCTCTGGACACAATGGTATGGTCAAGTTGAGTTTTAATTTGTGCCATGATTTCCACAATCTTTGAAAAAGCAACTTTTTAACACCAATTGCCATGTTGCCAATAACAGATTTACTGCATTTGTATATCCCAAGAAGATGTCTTGCAAGACGCCTGACTTTAAATTGTAGCAAGCCTTACTAACATACAATTTTATTGTTTGTTTGTGGCTAGCAAAAGTAAAAGCATGTCTACTAGAAGACCATGGACCAAAGCTGAGGTCACTGCCGTGATAAGGCACTTCAAATCTCACATCATGAAAGGGCATTTGGCATCTAAACGGGAGTGTGAGACATGCAAACTTAGGACATGCCAAAACATTGGAGATTTTGTTCTTAACAGGGGGCTTGTCTGTAAGCGTCAGTTGAATTAAAATATCTGTGCTCAGACAGCTCTACTGGCTGTCTAATAGTTTTTAATGAAATGAAAATATTCTTCACTTGTCCATTGTGACTAGACCTAAAAACACTGTTAAAGTTCATACTTAAAAAGGTTTGTCTTTTTCAGTATCTTCGTCGGCAGTAGTTTACCGACCATTTGCATCACTTGAGGTTTTTTTTTTTTTTTTACTTAATTTTTTTTATTGCAGTTTCAGCACTTAAAGCTGGGTTAGGCAACTTTTGTTTAAAAAACAATAAATCAACTTATTTTTGTTTTTGTTTTCTGATTCAGCTATCAGTAAGGAAAAGGTCTGTGTGTATGGGGAGATCACTGTGTCACTGTGTCTCAGTTTGCAGCAGTCTGAAATCTGTTATGTCTGACCAATCAGACGCTTGAGCTCCGCTCGGAAAATGCCGGTATATTGTGATCTTGCTCATGCATGGGATTGTTTGTGTGGGGCGTGTGGGGGTGGGGGAGGTGGAGACCTGTGAGACGTAATAGGAGCGGTAGAATTTGCAGACTGCTGTACTCTGTGACACAGAGAAACACAGTGATCTCCTCATACACACCACTGCGTGAAAAGTGGGATTTTCGTCCCCGTGAACGCCTGGAAATCTCCCTAATTTTCGGCAGTTAACAACAATTTACAGCCTGTGAACATCGCGTTCGTCTGTGCCACATATCGGAAGAATTCCCTTACAGATTTCATCTGGCTTCACAGGATTTACAGCAGATCAGTGGAAAAACTAGACAACCATTTACTCACTGTTTTCTCTGAAGGGGCTTATCAACAACAGACACTATGACATGTGGTTTGACTTTGTGCAGGCTTGTATCATACTCTGCTCCAGAGTCATATCCATCAATAGACTGGAAGTAGCTGATGGATACCTGCAGACATTTCTCTCTGTTTGGCCCATTGCACTGCACCCCCAACATGCATCTACATCTTCATTTGAAAGAGTACATGTTGGATTACAGACCAGTTTATTCTTTTTGGTGTTTTTCATTTGAGCGTTTTAATGGAATACTGGGAAAGTTTAATAACAATAGGACAATTGAAGTACAGATTATGAGGCAATTTCAGCAGAGCCAACAGCTTCATATGCCATGAACGTGTGAATATGGTGCTGAATTTGCCAGTATTTTAGGAAGTCAAATGGTTGGGACTTTGTCATGCAATGACACAGCTGATATGCTTTATGTGAAGCACAGTGTTTTGGTGTCAGCAGAAAGACTTTTTTTAACTGTATAGTGGTGCCTCTGTCTCCATTCCACCAGACAATCTTGGATGAGCCTGACAGACATGCAATGTTGACAATGTATCATCAGATGTACCCTTGTGTCACTGACAATGACTGTTTTGCCATGACATGCAAACGGGTAACATATCTGAATGTAACTTACTCAATCGATAGATCTAGAGCAGAAAGGTCAGCATATGTATATGCTAGGTGGTGTGGAAACACTAACAGTTTTGAGGAACCCATCCTTGACCCTCTAGCAGAACTACGACCAGCCATTATAAAGCAGTTTATAGTTATTAATGTTGTGTCAAAAGGTACTGCATTTAAACATGTTATTGCGCAAGTTTCCTGGCTTCATCCCCATCTGGACAGACATTTTTATGGAAAGCCAATAGAAGTTTGGAGCTTGCAGGGAACAGACACGTCATACCCAGCATCATTTCTGCCTGTTGAGCACATTGCTGGGAGATGTGTGGTTAACACACTGTGCCTTTAAGCAAGACCAAAGAAAAGGTCACTGTAGTCATGCCACTATGCACAGTGGTTGAGCTCTAGGAGACTGTGATGTTGTTTGCATGGAATGCACATTTTACCTTCGTGGCAAAGCCTGATTAAAACTAATTGTTGAAACAAATTGTTTTGTGTATCTTTTTTTACATGACATTGGCCATTGCTAATGACATACACAGTAATTAATCTAGCATACTTTCATTAAATAAATCAATTCAAGCTAAAATTTAAGAGTCTATAATTAGGCTATACTGAGCCTGATCTGTTTATACCAGAGATTTTCTAATGAAGTTAATACCTTTTAGAAAAATGTCACCTGGGGTAAAACTCCCCCTGCTACCCTGATTTACATTTGTATAGCTCGCAGCATTTTCATTTACATGTTAAAGCCTCCCCTAGAATTAGGGGGAGGGGGTCATGGGGGGACAACTGCCAAGCAAGGCTCACGTCAATTTCTGACAATTCATAGCAGTTTTCGGTGTTGCCTGCAAATTGTCATGTGCAGTCGTAAATCTGAACTTCCACGACAATCTACAGTGCCGCTTACTGACGAAAATCTCACTTTTCATGCAGTGCACAGACCTTTTTCTTACTGATAGCTGAACAAAAACAAAAAGAAGTTGATTTGGGGGTTTTTTTAAACAAAAGTTGCCTACCCCAGCTTTAATCACTTTCTGCCTGCTGTTTTTTTTTCATTTTTAACAAACAAACAATAATAACAATATCAAAAGGAAATATACGGGGGAAGAAAAGGAAGAGGAGAAAAAAGGGGTTAGAGATACAAATAAACGAATAATTGGTAACATAAAAAGAGACACCTACAAAAAACCTTCAGACAAGTGTGTAATAGCTCAAAAGGAGGATGAAGAGAAGAAATATATCTTTCTGAAGTCGTAGTGAGTATGATATTTGTTCCATTTGGTATATTTCCCATACCTTCTCAGACCATAGTCTGTGTGATGGGGGTTGTGTTTTAACCACTTAATTGTAATGCATTTAAGAGCTGTCGTTAATAAGATGTGTAGGAGATATTTATCACTTGAGTTTTAATGACAATTTCTGTAGTTCCTTTGGTTTCACTGTAATAATCTTATAGACTTGTTTTGCACTGTCGTATGTTCACGGTGGTAGAGTTTCTAAACTGGCTGCAAACCACCAAACATTTGCAAGGACGGGCTTTCCTTTTTTTTCTTTCTTGTCTGCTCCAGAGAAATTAAGTTCTGGTATGTTGGTGGAGCAATATGTAAGCCAGCACTGAAGGAGCCATATACAAAATTGATTCAGCACTAGTGGTCACAATTCTGTATCAGCCTTGCACCAAAACAAACCTGCATGTCAGCCACACCTCCCATTTCCCTTGGCACTCCACTTGCCCCATCCCCTGTCCTCAGCAGCTCTTTGCTCAAGAGAGAAAAGAGGCTATAGTTGTAAGCATTAGCTGTGCTGTCTACCACATCTTCTCAATGATAATTCGTTATTTCAAGCAGAAAAACGTGTCTGTTTTAATAAACCCTGGAGTTGGCAACTTAACCCATTTAAGCCCACCGTATGTATGCTTGTCATTTTCCACTTATAAATGTAACTGCTTGACAGTTTATGATGTTAGCCAAACTAATTGTTGGCATTAGCTCCAGCCAGCCTTGCAACCTCCTTCTTGGGCAGCAAGTGAGGCCAGAGCCCCGCTAGCGGTTGGTGGTAGCATGGCTGTCGCCTTTTTCTTCTCGGCCACAATGTTTTGCTATTTAAGGTGAAAAAAAAACATCTATTTATCTCTTTCTACAAAGCATGGCAAGTCTGAATCCTGATCATAAGACAATATAACAACAATTGTGTAATTATCGATAGAGATGGAAAGAGTACAGAAAAAAATATACTCAAGTAGAAGTACTGTTACTTTGATGAAATTTTACTTAAGTAGTAGTAGAATTACTGGTGTAAAAATCTAATTAAAAGTAAAATCATTTAAAATGTAGGCCTACTCAGAGTAAAAGTTACTTACTTTTTGGGGGTGTGGGGGGGTGTTATATATCATCTGTCCCAGATATATATCACATATGAGGCTAAACTGGTAAACATTCCTATCTTTTTTTTTTTTTTTAAACATGGACAGTCAGTGATTGTGTCAGTAATGTGAATTCCTGGATATTAAATGTTTATCTGTAATTTTCTGTAGTTCCATTAATATTTGCACTGAAGCAGCAGATCACATCAGTTTTACAGCTGCGAAGAAAATCAACAAACTCTCTGAGCTCAAAACTGTCCTTTGATGCTATTTTTGGCCAGGTTTGTAGCTCGTCTCTGTACGGCTTTGCAATTGTGAATGGGTTTCTGTATCTGTCTTCCAAAATTTCTCATGCAGCAATGTAAGCACATTCAGTTCCGAGGGGGAAATAACCATCAAGTGCATTTTTAGCTTGTCCACCTACGTATATTTGAAGATAATATATCTTCTCTTTGTCTTGAATGTTATTCTTGTCAGTCAGTGTTTCAAAGGAAAGTTTCCAGTTGTTGTACTTTAATGGATCCCCAGTGAATACTGATGGTTCAGGAACTGGAATCCTGTTTGCACTTAAAGCACCTGCCAGCACGTTGACAAGCTCTTTGACAAGCTTTCCTTTGCAGTGGTAGAGACTGGTTGTGGGACGGAGACAGGAGACGTATGTAAGGATGGAGGATTTGTGGGAACTGGCATTTTGTTGTTTCTTACTGTTTCTGGTTTGAGTATGTCCATTTTATTTTCTTCATTAGTAGTTGCCCGATCATACACCTGCATCCTCACTTGAGCAGCATTAACATTTTTCACTGCCTCTTTATGCTGTACCTTTCTCCATTTTTTTGTTGGTGGAATGACTTATTGAGGCCTATTGTCTCCTTTCAGTATTCTTTATCTGCACATACATTTAACTCTTTGTTCAGTTATTCACCTCCAGCTTGTAGATGGAGAAGACAAAAAGCCCATCACTGCTGACTAGGAATGGGAATTTTAGCCGATACGCATCGATGCACGGACGTGCAGGTGAGATGCGACTGCTTCGGTAGAACCAGCTGTGAATGGATGCAATGTTTTTTAAAAATCGAGATGCATCGCTCATTAAAAGTTTACATCAGTAAAAGTCAATATTTTTTGATAATTGAGTGTTTTCTGCATTTATTCGTTCATGTAACCGACCAAATAAGTTGTTATTTTTGATATTTTTACTCCACCTAAATAGGACCTATGTTACGTTAGCTTGCACCGCGAATGTATACTATTGTTTGTGCGCCTGGGACATACTGATGCAGAGCAGAGCCCTGCAAGAGAGAGTTGCATCAACTCGTACCTACGTATTTATGTTCGTACGTTCGTTCTCAGTAACACTGTCAGTGCAGGTGACAGGTAGCAGGTGGCAACAAAACTCCATCTAATGGAGGCTTATGGCGCCTGAGATTCAAACGTCCAAAAACACATAATTGAAACCACAAAATATCTCAATGCGTGCTTGCGTGAGACCGTGAGACATGGGCACGGTGTCCAGAAAGGCAGTTAGAGTTGCAGGCTACAACTGCCTCTCTGGACACCGTGCTCATGTGTGCGTGCTTGCGCGAGACCTTGAGACATGGGCACCACGTTCATGTGTGTGTGCTAGCTTGTGCTGGTCTCACGCTGGCTGGTTGGTGCAGCCTGGACCCAAATGTTTTTGTTGCCATTTGCGGAGCCTGGGCTGCCTACAGAGACTGGACTTCAATAAACCCGAAGCCTACTTTATAGGCCTCTGCTCGAAAATTGCATACCCATAATGTAATGAATATATCTCTGCAACCACAAGGTCTATTTGAATACTTTTGGTGTCATGGTAAAGGGAACATTTGTGAGATTTGTTAAGATGTGTAAATATCAGTGTATGTGTTATATGTAAAGAGTAAATGAAGATGGCACACAGCACAAATTAAAAATTTTGAGGTTCGCCTAAAAAAAAAAAAAGAAGCATTTTCAGGATGAGTATCCCTCTGGAATGATGCAGCTGCAGCTCTAAACCTCCATCAAATCATAGTACATTATGTGAACATTAACTCTGCAAAGGTTGATTCTGATAAAATGAAAATTCAGGCAAGCTCTCCAAAATTGCACCATGTTTGCATGTGATTTTTGTCATGTACAATCCTATATCTTTATTTTTTTGTTTCTGTAAATCCCTACTGATTATGATATACACATACAACTGCCCGTTTAGTTTTTTTCCACAATTTCCCACTCCAAACTGACCAATACACACCTACTACATTTGAAACCGAGGGCCAAATTCACAAAGAATGAACTGTGGCCGCTGATAGCACCTTGAATTGCACTTCATTTGCACCCGCAGTTTGCTCCATCTTAACGTGCTATTCACAAAGGATATTGCGCTAATGATATACCAGCGCAAACATGCCCACAAAGTTTGGCAGCTGAGTGCAGTTTGCCCCTGTTTTCCCCCTGATTGCAATACCAGCGCTAATAGCCACACGCAGTTAAGTGAAAAAAATAACTTTGCCATGTAGCCACATGGCAAAGTTATTTTTTTCACTTAACTGCGTGTGGCTATTAGCGCTGGTATTAGTTAGGCTAATTAGACTTTGTTTGGCAAAGTACTGAATACTGTATACCCTCATGTAGTGATGTCTGCTGGTGAGTCAGTCTAACAGTGTCGGATGGGTTGAGGCTGTGGATTTGACCAAGTTTGACCACTTTATCACTATTCCCTCTCACTTGTAGCTGTTTTTTCGTTATCTTTTGTATTTAATATGAATTATGGAACCGTTTTTGTTCACGTTTTTTTCCCCCGTTTCGTAAAATAAATTATTGAAAGTTGCTTTTGAAGTGCGTGACAGAAGTGCTCTTTGAACGCAGACTGTCACTGTCACCTGTTCAACGCATCAATATCTTCGGATGCCATTAAAGTAATAATGATGATAATAATAATGTCAAAATATTATTTACAGACTGATTTAACAGATGATGCAGACTGCTGCCACGATCACTGGAAAGTCTGGGTGAGAGGCTTCCACAGAGGAGTGCCCAGTTTGCACCAGCTTTCTAAAGACGTTATTTACTTCACTCAAACTGCGTGTGGCTATTAGCGCTGGTGTTAGTGAATTAGACGTTGTCTATCAATGAGGCTCATTTGCGTAGAAATGGGCAATTTTTCCGCCAAATATATGCATATTGCCTCATTTAAATACGTGCAAATAACACTGGAGCACTGAGACACAATCTGCTTGGCAGCGCAGTTAGTGGAGCATTTCACCCTCTGCGCGTGCTTTGTGAATTAGACCGTATCTGTTTGGTCCATTTTTACCGGTTTAGTGGCCGCAAAAGCCACGCAATCCTTTTGTGAATTCAGCCCTGAGTTTCTATTCTGAGCTTTGGAGGCCCGTATCTCCGTGACGGCTTGGTCGATTTGAGTTATTGACACCTCATTTGATTCGTCAGAGCCAATAGAATGGCGCTATACCCACCAAAACAAGATTGACAGCACTGTAAGCCAATCAGAGTCAGCAGAACGTGTTGTCGGGGGATGTTGGCTGCTGTGAGTGGTCATTGTTATGCTTCCCCTGGAACCTCCAGCCATCAAGTTTTTCCACCCAGATTCATTTGAATGATGGACAACATGACAGTAAACGGACATGAAGTGTGAGTCAACGGCAGAATGAGCTTTTCACAGTAAAAACGACAAGGTAAGAGATATTACAAATATATATCTGTGAAACAATTTCTGTTGTTGTTGTTCATTGGCCTGTAGCTCTCTGGTGCTTTGGGGTAGAAGGCTTTGGTGCATATGTGTGGAAACAGTGGAGTCTCAGCTTTAATTTGAGATGAACGGCGTGTATTTTGCATAATATGTGGTCGAGCTAGAGCCCGAAATATACCGAGTGGGTCGGGATATCGGTGCTGTATGGAGTTGGATTTGTTGTTGTTTATTTAGTTGTTGTTTGAGCTGTGTTTGGGGCATGTAAAAAGGGTTTTTACAGCCTTGTAGCCCAGGTTCTGCTGTTTAATTTGATGTGGAACATCACTACATTCTTTGTAATCACTGCATTGTTTCACACTGTGTTTGCAAAGTCGCTCTCAACGTCCCCCAGTTTTAACAGGTTTTAATAGAGTTAATATTATTGTAATGTTAATTTAAGTGTTTTTTTTTTTTATTATATTTTAAAACTGTTTATAGAGTTCGTATACCTATTTATTTCTAGGTATTTCTAATTTGCCTCAGCAATAAATAAATAAAAATATTGGTTATATTATAATTTAAAACTGTTATACAAAATACTCACACACTTCTGAAAGGTGGCCCATTTGTGCCACTTTTGAACCTCCATAAAAAAAACTCATATTTTGAGGTATCCGTTCAGGCACCGTTTAAGCACTGGTACCATTTTAAAAGTATCTGTTCGGCACCGGTATCGAAAAAACCCAAACGATACCAAACCCTAGTTGTTACTCACTGGTGAGTTTGCTGACCTGCAGCATAAAGAATGCTAAGCACATAGTTTTCATATTGCATTTAATTGTTCTTGTTAACAATGAGCATCCTTAATTCTGTGAGCTAGGATGTATTAAAAGTCTACTGCACTGGAAAATTTAAACATTTGAAATGTTATGATATTTATACAGAACTTGTCTTGAATTGTGCAGCGCATCGTGATTGAGTTGTGAATCATATTGAATCACACTTTGTTTAATCAGATTTTGTTGAAACGCAGTGCATCGTGATTGAGTTGTGAATCGTATCGTATTGCATCGGTAGGTACTGCATATGTATCTTAAATGCATTGGATTGTGATGTGGATCGAGATGCGTATTGTATCGGCCTAATGCCAGAGATGCCCAACCCTACTGCTGACCATTTGTATTTCCCTCGTGTAGCTGTATATCCTGACTTCCACTTGGGGGTTGATCCTTCGTACCCCCTGAGGGACAGGGAGCAACTTGGGCCTGCTCTTGAGTAAAGGAGTTGTCTCATTCTCTCCCCAGCCCTTGTTTAACGGAACCTGCATTCTGCCCTCGACCATGGGCAGGTGGAGGGTTGCGGAGAATGTACACTTTTTATGGAGTCAACTGTGGTACCTCTGGCCTCTCAGAGTCCTCAATATGATGAGTCTTCTGTGACCGCTTCGTCCTTTCCTCAGTCTCGTTGTGGGCCCTGTTTAATGTCTCATTAAGGTCTTCAGTGCTCCTTTCTATTGCCTC
This sequence comes from Epinephelus fuscoguttatus, assembly GCF_011397635.1. Lineage (NCBI taxonomy): Eukaryota > Metazoa > Chordata > Actinopteri > Perciformes > Serranidae > Epinephelus > Epinephelus fuscoguttatus. Next base: position 670,499 of record NC_064757.1, on the reverse strand, counting down.
TTTATGCATCTCTGCCATCAGTTCTCTTGCCCACATTGTTGTCAGACCAAGTCATTGTTCTCAGGGAAATAACCAACTGAGCTCTCCCTGCTGCTTTTTCCTCTCCTACTTCCCCTCTAGAGGTTTTGTAGCTGTGTTGCTCTCATCTTCCTACTCTGGTGAGGCTCCATGGTACCCTTACTCACTCCAGCTCTTATCTTTGGTCAGCATACTGAGTTGCCAGTTTTGCCATCATGATCACTAGGATAAAGTGCATGTTCATGAGCTTTGCCGTCATCTTCATGATGGGGTCATACTTCTCAGATGTACTGACTGAGGTGGTTATGCGTCCATGCCTCCATCCCTCCGAAATCCCAGGAGGACCCAGAACCTTAGACTTTAATTTCCTCCTTGGCCTTGACTGCGGTAGGGTAATCCAAGACTACTACCCAGGGTTCCCGCTAGAAAAAATTGGCACCGGACAGCGTGACCGGCAGGTTTTCAATATACTGGACAAATGTTTGAAATTCCAGTCAAATATTATATGTATTGAGCTTAAATGATAAATGATATGCAGGCTACATAAGAATGATATCAAGCCATGTCAATGTATAATCTTTTTTATTGAAAAGTAGTAGAAGTATGCGCTCTTTTAACATGAACATAAAGAAACTGAAGGCCTACCTATTTTCAGATAAAACAATTTGCAAACAAAAAACACATCTGGACTGGCTCATACCATTCTAATAACGCAGCGTGCTGCCAACTTGAAATCAAATAATGTCAGTTCGCTATATGCGTTTGAAATACAGATGCAATAAAAACTCTAAGAAAACAAACTGAAAAAATCCCTAAGCCTGTTTCTGGCTTATGACATTTTACGGACACCGGACTTTGGCAGATTTTACCAGGCAAAGTCTGGTAATTACTGGGTAACGGAAACCCAGCTACTACCCTTTATTTGTCAGACAGCACCTTGGAGTGATAGGTGTGGATGATTCCACACTGCTGTTACACTCCTTGCTTCAAAGTGTTGTAGTCCTTCCCTGGGTTGACTCCCTGCTGGAGGTTCAGCACTGCCTTGTCCCAGTTATCCACCTAACCCCATCTCCATGCAGGATGACCATGGTATCTGATGGGTGGAGGGCAATGGCTCATCTCTCTTCAGGTCTGTGTTGAGGGCAGGGTTGACCTGCCCATCTCTGGGCAGGTCTGTGATGGCTGCCTCAGCCTTCCACTCGTCTCTTGTTGCAATCTGGAGTGATCTGCTTCTCGAAGTCTCTTGTAGTGCATTGAGTCAGGGATGATCAGCAGACTGATAGTGCTACTCACTCCTCATGACTAAAAACTTTAGGCTGCTTGTGTAACCCTGGTTCTCTGAGTAGCATGAGTTTGTCACATTGGAAACACTCTGGGCATGATCTCATTAGAAATTCCTCTTACATTCTGCCAGCCAGAATGTGAAGAGTCCTCACAAATACAACTGCCCTGTAGACCAGTAAGTGGCTAGGTTTGTGTGTTGTGTGTAAACAGACCTCATTGTTATGACCCAGGCCTAGGGGCACACATGATAAAGTGCCCCCGCTCTACCCACTCCCAAGAAGGTCAGCCAACTTCAAGGTCAAAAGTTCAAAGTAGCAGTTTTATTTATAGCTTCAGAGGGGAGCAATGCCAAACATAACAAACAAAACAACTAAACCCAGATCTCTACCTTACCTGTCAGAAAATAAATGTAGAAACAAAACAATCAAAGTAACCTAGCTCTTAACTGAAATAAACAGGAGAAAAAGGGATCAACAAAAATGGCTTCTCCCGCCTACGCTAGGGCTGCTACGGAGGTCTCCTCCCGGTTGGACATGCCCGAAACACCTCCCAAGGGAGGCGTCCGGAAGGCATCCTTACCAGATGCCCGAACCACCTCAACGGGCTCCTCTCGATGTGGAGGAACAGCGGCTCTACTTCGAGTCCCTCCCGGATGTCTGAGCTCCTCACCCTATCCCTAAGGCTGAGCCCAGCCACCCTGCGGAGGAAACTCATTTCGGCCGCTTGCATTCTTTCGGTCACTACCCAGAGCTCGTGACCATAGGTGAGGATTGGAACGCAGATCGACCGGTAAATCGAGAGCTTCGCTTTCTGGCTAAGCTCCCTCTTCACCACAACGGACCAGTTAAGCGCCTGCATCACTGCTGACACCGCCCCAATCCGCCTGTCAATCTCCCGCTCCATCCTACCCTCACTCGTGAACAAGATCCCGAGATACTTAAACTCCTCCACCTGAGGAAGGACCTCCCCCCTGACCTGGAGTGGGCAATCCACCCTTTTCCAGCTGAGGACCATGGCCTCAGACTTGGAGGTGCTGATTCTCATCCCAGCCGCTTCACACTCGGCTGCGACTCATGCTCCTTTGGTACAGGGACTGGATGGCCCTTAGCAAGGGGCCACCAACCCCATACTCCCGGAGCACCCCCCACAGGATGCCCCTGGGGACACGGTCGTAAGCCTTCTCCAAATCCACAAAACTGGTTGGGCAAACTCCCATGCCCCCTCCAGCACCCTGGTGAGGGTAAAGAGCTGGTCCACGGTTCCGCGTCCGGGACGAAAACCATATTGTTCCTCCTCAATCCGAGGTTCAATTATTGACCGGACCCTCTTCTCCAGCACCCTGGAGTAAACCTTACCGGGTAGGCTGAGGAGTGTGATCCCCCTGTAGTTGGAACACACCCTCTGGTCCCCTTTCTTGAAGATGGGGACCGCCACCCCGGTCTGCCACTCCAGAGGCACTGCCCCCGATGTCCACGCAATGTTGCAGAGGCCTGTCAGCCAGGACAGCCCTACAACATCCAGAGCCTTGAGATATCCAGGACGAATCTCATCCACCCCCGGGGCTCTGCCGCCTCGGAGTTGTTTCACTACCTCAGCAACTTCTGCCCCAGAAATTGGACGACCCGCCCCCGAGACCCCCGTCTCTGTTTCGTCACTGGAATACGTGTTGGTGGGATTGAGGAGCTCCTCAAAGTATTCCTTCCACCACCCGACAATGTCCCCAGTTGACGTCAGCAGCTCCCCGCCCCCACTGTAAACAGTGTGAGCAAGTTGCCGCCTTCCCCCCCTGAGGCGCCGGACGGTTTGCCAGAACCTCTTTGGAGCCGATCGACAGTCTTCCTCCATGGCCTCACCAAACTCCTCCCACGCCCGAGTTTTTGCCTCAACGACTGCCGCCGCTGCGCTCCGCTTGGCCCGCCAGTACCCGTCAGCTGCTTCCGGAGACCCCCAGACCAACTATGCCCTGTAGGCCTCCTTCTTCAGCCTGACAGCTCCCCTCACCTCTGGTGTCCCCAGGTTCGGGGATTACCACCGCGACTGGCCCCAGCGGCCTTGCAGCTGCCTCGACAATGGCAGAACGGAACAAGGCCCATTCGGACTCAATGTCCCCCTCTGCCCTCGGGACGTGGGCGAAGCTCTCCCAGAGGTGGGAGTTGAAGATCATCTGGACAGGTTCTTCCACCAGGCGTTCCCAGCAGACCCTCACTGTTCGTTTGGACCTGCCAGGTCTGCGCGGCGTCTTCCCCCACCATCTGATCCAACTCACCACCAGGTGGTGATCAGTTGACAGCTCTGCTCCTCTCTTCACCTGAGTGTCCAGAACATATGGCCGCAGGTCAAATGATACGACTACAAAGTCGATCATTGACCTGCGACCTAGGCTGTCCTGGTGCCATGTGCACCGAAGGACATCCTTATGTTTGAACATGGTGTTAGTTATGGCCAAACTGCGACCCGCACAGAAGTCCAATAACTGAACACCACTCGGGTTCAGATCGGGCAGGCCGTTCCTCCCAGTCACGCCCCTCCAGGTCCCGCTGTCATTGCCCACGTGAGCGTTGAAGTCCTCCAGCAGAACAGTGGAGTCCCCGGTCGGGGCACTGTCCAGCACCCGTCCCAGGGACTCCAAAAAGGGCGGGTACTCTGAACTGTTGTTCGGTGCATAAGCACAGACAACAGTCAGGACCCGTTCCCCGACCCGAAGGCGCAGGGAAGCAACCCTTTCGTCTACCGAGGTAAACCCCAACGTACAGGCAGAGAGTCTGGGGGCTATCAGGAAGCCCACCCCGGCCCTCCGCCTCTCACCCGGAACAACTCCAGCGAAGGAGAGAGTCCAACCCCTCTCAAGGACGAGGGTTCCAGACCCGGGACTATGTGTCGAGGTGAGGCCGACTATATCTAGCCGGTAGCACTCAACCTCTTCCACAAGCTCCGGCTCCTTCCCCGCGAGAGAGGTGACATTCCATGTCCCAAGAGCCAACTTCTGTAACCAAGGATCGGACCGCCAAGGCCCCCGCCTTGGTCTGCTGCCCAATCCACATTGCACCGAACCCTTCTGGATCCCTCTGCGGGTGGTGGGCCGACAGGGGGACGAGCCCATGTAGCCGGTTCGGGCTGGGCCCGGCCGGACCCCATGGGCGAAGGCCCGACCACCAGGCGCTCGCCCACGGGCCCCAACCCCAGGCCTGGCTCCAGGGTGGGGCCCCGGTAACCCTCCGGGCCGGGTACACATGTCCTTGTTCGTATCCATCATGAAGGGTCTTTTGAACCGTTCTTCGTCTAACCCTTCGCCCAGAACCAATCTGCCATGGGAAACCCTACCAGGGGCAAAATGCCCCCGACAGCATAGCTCCTAGGGTCATTAGGGCACTCAAAATCCTCCACCACGATAAGGTGACGGTTCTCGGAGGAGTGGTCACATGGTTGATTGGGGAAATCACACACACCTACAGCTCATCACACACACACACAGGCAGGCTGATTGCTACTGCAGAGGAGGGGAGAAGGGAGAGAGCTGTCAGTACAGAAAAAAAAAAACAACCAAGTAAATGACCACAGTCATAACACCTCCCCACCCAAAGAAAATCAAACATTTTCCCCCTACAGAATATGTTTGATTTTATGAACGAGTCTACGAACGAGACAAAGCATCAGCCATAATATTTTCTAAACCCTTCTTAAAACGAATTTCAACATCAAAGTCCTGCAGTAATAGGGACCAACGCATAAGGCATTGATTGTTATTCTGCATCTGAGACAGGAACATGAGTGGGTTGTGGTCGGAGAAGACGACAGTGGGCACTGGGCTGGAACTAACACAAACTCTACAGCCTGACGTGCTGACGTATTGCGGTAAGCGAGTTGTGTCATTTCCGGTGTTTCTGTGACAGCGTCTCTGTACTGCTCTGGTGAATTCCACTTGCCTGCTTTCTCATCTCAGTTGCTTTAACGTCTACTTCAAGTCATAACCCACACTGGTTCTGTTTAAGCACCTATAGCTCTCCTCCCTTCTACGACTTTCTCGCTAATCTCTTAGCTGTTGTTTGCACGCTCTTAGCCTTGTTAGCTACATTAGCTTAGCCATGACTTCTCCTTCTCCTGCTCTCTGTTGCTCGGTGTGTCAAATGTTCAGTTATGCCTCTGCCTCCTTTAGCGACAGTGGTAATTGTAACAAGTGTAGCTTATTTGCTGCGTTGGAGGCAAGGCTTAGTGAATTAGAAGCGCGGCTCCGCACCATGGAAAACCATTCAGCAGCTGTGGTAGTTAGCCAGTCCCCTGTAGCCGGTGCGGAGCCACATAGCATAGCCTTAGCCTCTGCTAACTGTCCTCCGGTAACTCCCGTTCAGCCGGGAGGTTGGGTAACTGTCCGGGAGAAGCACAGCTCCAAGCCGAAGCTCACGGTTCACCACCAGCCTGTTCACGTTACCAACCGCTTTTCCCCACTCAGCGACACACCCGCTGAGGATAAAACTCTGGTTATTGGCAGCTCTATTCTGAGGAACGTGAAGTTAGCAACACCAGCGGCCATAGTCAAATGTATCCCTGGGGCCAGAGCGGGCGACATTGAATCAAATTTAAAGCTGCTGGCTAAAGCTAAACGTAGATTCAGTAAGATTGTTATTCACGTCGACGGCAATGACACCCGGTTACGCCAATCGGAGGTCACTAAAATTAATATTGCCTCGGTGTGTGAATACGCAAAAACGATGTCGGACTCCGTAGTTTTCTCTGGACCCCTCCCAAATCTGACCAGTGATGACATGTTTAGCCGCATGTCATCATTTAACCGCTGGCTGTCCAGGTGGTGTCCAGCAAACAATGTGGGTTTTGTTAATAATTGGCAAACTTTCTGGGGAAAACCTGGTCTTATTAGGAGAGACGGCATTCATCCCACTTTGGATGGAGCTGCTCTCATTTCTAGGAACCTGGCAAACTTTATTAGTAATTTAAATCCCTGACAACCCAGAGTTGAGACCAGGACTCAGAGTCGCAGTCCTAAACGCCTCTCTGAGCTTATAGTTCAGTTACCCAGCCATAGTTTTAATAGTTTTATACAAACGGTGTCTGTCCCCCGACCGCCTAAATTATCTAAATCTAAAATTAAACAAAGAGGAGTTGTGCATAACAACCTCATAAAAATTAAAACCTCTTCTGTGATAGAAAGACAAAACAGGAGAATTAAATGCGGACTGTTAAATATCAGGTCTCTATCGTCTAAAGCAGTGTTAGTAAACAAATTAATATCAGATAATCATATTGATTTACTCAGTCTCACTGAAACCTGGCTGTGTCCAGATGAATATGTCAGTCTAAATGAGTCCACTCCTCCCAGTCATAATAATACCCACATTCCTCGAGGCAGCAGCCGAGGAGGGGGAGTTGCAGCCATTTTTAACTCTAGCCTGTTAATCAGCCCTAAACCTAAACTAGATTATAATTCATTTGAAAGCCTCGTTCTTAGTCTTTTACATCCGACCTGGAAAACCCCGCAGCCACTTTTATTTGTTATAGTGTACCGTGCTCCTGGCCCGTATTCTGAATTTTTATCTGAATTCTCAGAGTTTTTATCCAGTTTAGTTCTTAAATCAGATAAAGTTATTATTGTAGGCGATTTTAACATTCATGTCGACGTTGATAATGACTCCCTGGCTACCGCGTTTATCTCATTATTAGACTCCATTGGCTTCAGTCAGGGTGTACATCAACCTACTCATTGTTTTAACCATACCCTCGATCTAGTTCTGAATGGAATTGAAATTGATAACCTAAAAGTCTTTCCACAGAATCCCTCGCTATCGGATCATTATCTGATTACTTTTGATTTCTTTTTACTCGATTACACGCCACTCAGCAACAGTTACTATACTAGATGTTTATCAGATAGTGCTGTCGCAAAGCTTAAGGAAAAGATTACTTCGTCGTTAAATTCAATACCAAGACCTTCAGTAACAGAGGTTTCCCGTGCCGACTTTAACCTCTCCCGAATTGATCATTTTATTGATAGCGCCGTAGACTCGCTACGAACAACGCTCGACTCTGTAGCTCCTCTTAAAAAGAAGTTAAAAAAGCAAAGAAAGTTCGCTCCTTGGTATAACTGTCAAACCCGTAAGTTAAAACAAATATCGCGAAAATTTGAAAGGAATTGGCGATTAACCAAACTGGAAGAATCTCGTTTAATCTGGACAGACAGTCTCAAAACTTATAAGAGGGGCCTCCGCAATGCCAGAGCAAACTATTACTCAGCTCTAATAGAAGACAATAAGAACAACCCCAGGTTTCTTTTCAGCATTGTAGCCAGGCTGACTGAGAGTCAAAGCTCTATTGAGCCTTGTATTCCCTTAGCCCTTAGCAGTAATGATTTTATGAGCTTTTTTAATGACAAAATTCTAACTATTAGAGGCAAAATTCATGACCTCCTGCCCTCAGATAGTACCTATCTAACCTCAAACACAGCTGTAAAATCTAATATATATTTAGATTGCTTCTCCCACATTTCTCTTCAAGAATTGACTGCAGTGATTTCTTCATCCAAATCATCAACGTGTCTCTTAGACCCCATCCCAACTAGGCTACTTAAGGAGGTCTTTCCTTTAGTTAACACTCATATATTAGATATGATCAATATATCCTTATTAACAGGCTATGTACCACAGTCTTTTAAGGTAGCTGTAATTAAACCTCTACTAAAAAAGCCCACCCTGGATCCAGAGGTGTTAGCCAATTATAGACCAATATCTAATCTTCCCTTTATGTCAAAGATCCTTGAGAAAGTAGTCGCAGACCAGCTGTGTGATTTTCTCCATGATAATAATTTATTTGAGGAATTTCAGTCAGGATTTAGAGTGCATCATGGCACTGAGACAGCTCTAGTTAAAATTACAAATGACCTTCTGATTGCTTCAGACAAAGGACTCGTCTCTGTACTTGTTTTATTAGATCTTAGTGCGGCGTTTGACACAATTGACCATCAAATTCTGCTGCAGAGACTGGATCATTTAATTGGCTTAAAAGGTTCAGCACTAAGCTGGTTTAAATCTTATTTATCTGATCGTTTTCAATTTGTTGACGTTCGCAATGAACCATCCTTACGTACTAAAGTTTGTTTTGGAGTTCCGCAAGGTTCTGTGCTCGGACCAATCCTGTTTATATATGCTTCCTTTAGGTAACATCATTAGAAATCACTCTATAAATTTCCATTGTTATGCGGATGATACTCAGTTGTATTTATCAATGAAGCCAGAAGAAAGCAATCAATTAACTAAACTCCATAATTGCCTTAAGGACATAAAAACTTGGATGAGCACCAATTTCCTGATGTTAAATTCAGACAAAACTGAAGTTATTGTTCTTGGCCCCAAACAACTCAGAGACTCTTTATCTGATGACATAGTTTCTCTTGATGGCATTGCTCTGGCCCCTGCCACTACCGTAAGAAACCTCGGAGTAACATTTGATCAAGATTTGTCTTTTAATTCTCATTTAAAGCAAACCTCACGGACTGCATTTTTTCATCTGCGTAATATTGCGAAAATTAGGCCTATCCTGACCCGAAAAGATGCAGAAAAATTGGTCCACGCTTTTGTTACCTCAAGGCTGGATTATTGTAACTCTCTATTATCAGGTAGCTCTAGTAAGTCCTTAAAAACTCTCCAGCTAATTCAGAATGCAGCAGCACGTGTACTAACAGGAACTAAGAAACGCGATCATATCTCTCCTGTTTTAGCTTCTCTGCACTGGCTCCCTATAAAATCCAGAATTGAATTTAAAATCCTTCTGTTAACTTATAAAGCTCTAAATGGTCAAGCTCCATCATATCTTAGAGAGCTCATAGTGCCATATTATCCCACCAGAACACTGCGCTCTGAGAACGCAGGGTTACTCGTGGTCCCTAAAGTCTCCAAAAGTAGATCAGGAGCCAGAGCCTTTAGCTATCAGGCTCCTCTCCTGTGGAATCATCTTCCTGTTACGGTCCGGGAGGCAGACACCGTCTCCACATTTAAGACTAGACTTAAGACTTTCCTCTTTGATAAAGCTTATAGTTTGTGCTGGCTCTGGCTTGTCCTGTACCAGCCCTTAGTTAGGCTGACTTAGGCCTATTCTGCAGTATGACCCCTCTATAATCCACCGGTCCCCTTCTCTCTCTCTCTCTCTCTCTCGTATCCTATTACTGCATCTAGCTAACCCGGCCATTCTGGGTGTCACTAACTCGGCTTCTTCCCCGGAGCCTTTGTGCTCCACTGTCTCTCAGATTAACTCATATCACAGCGGTGCCTGGACAGCGTGACGTGTGTGGTTGTGCTGCTGCCGTGGTCCCGCCAGATGCCTCCTGCTGCTGCTGCCATCATTAGTCATTAGTCATACTTCTTCTGTTATTATACACATATGATTATTGTCACACATGTATACCGCCAGGTATTAATACATACTTTCAACATATTGTACCGCAGTAACCAGAACTATAACTATAATATTATTACTTCCATTAATGTTGTTGTAAGATACTGTCTCTCTCTCTCTCTCTCTCTCTCTCTCTCTCTCTCTCTGTGTCATATGGATTACTGTTAATTTATCATGTTGATCTGTTCTGTACGACATCTATTGCACGTCTGTCCGTCCTGGAAGAGGGATCCCTCCTCAGTTGCTCTTCCTGAGGTTTCTACCGTTTTTTTCCCCCGTTAAAGGGGTTTTTTTTGGGGGAGTTTTTCCTTATCCGCTGTGAGGGTCTTAAGGACAGAGGGATGTCGTATGCTGTAAAGCCCTGTGAGGCAAATTGTGATTTGTGATATTGGGCTTTATAAATAAAATTGATTGATTGATTGATTGAAACTGAAAAATGCTGGAGAGCCAACAACGAAGACAGGGCCTCTTTTTCAGTGGTGCTATAGCGGAGCTGATGTTTGTTGAACTTTTTGGAGAAATAGGCTACAGGATGGTCAATGCCACGGTCATCCTCCTGCAGGAGTACTGCGCCCGCTCCATGCGCACTGGCATCAACTTCCGACTTGAACGGACGTGCAAAGTCGGGAGCAGCGAGCACAGAGACACTGCAGAGGAGAGCTTTGGCGGCCTCAAAAGCAGACTGGCATTCCTCCGACCACTGGGTGTTTAGGACTCACTAAGCTCGTCAACAGAGCTGTCACTTAGGCAAAGTTTTTGCAAAATGCCCGACAGTACCCAGCCATCCCCAAAAAGCGGCGGAGTTCACAGCGCGCTGGGGGAGCAGAGAAATTCATAATGGCCTGCACTTTGGCGGAGACAGGGCTAACACAACCCTGTCCCACTTGCTTACCCAAATACATGACGACAGCCTTGCCAAACTCACATTTGGTCAAGTTGGGGGTGAGGGAAGCATTACGCAAACGGGTGAAAATGTCACGGAGGGTTTCCAAATGTTCAACCCAGGTGGATGAATAGACTATTATGTCATCCAAATACACATCACAATTTTGAACGCAGCACTGTATTCATAAGCCGCTGGAAAGTGGCAGGTGCATTTCTTAATCCAAACGGCATGAAGGTGTACTGCAAGAAATGATCCGGGATGCCAAAAACACTAATTTCAGAAGCAGTGGGTGTAAGTGGAACTTGCCAATATCCTTTAAGGAGGTCCAATTTAGTGACAAATTTGGCCAAGTCCACACGGTCGATCAAATTGTCCATGCGCGGGAGCAGGAACGAGTCTGGTTTGGTGATACTGTTCAATTTACGGTAATCGTTGCAGAAACGGGGGGTGGGGGGTCTGATCGGATTTTGGTACCAGTAACGACGGCGAACTCCAGGAACTACAACTGAGAACAGCAAAACCATGTTCCAGAAGATACCTTACCTCCTTTTGCATAACAGCAGTTTTGGTTGGATGGACACGATAGGCATGCTGTTTTATGGCTTTGTGACTACCTACATCGATATCATGGGATAGTACATTTGTTTGAGTGGGAATGTCATCGAAGAGTGTTGGAAAGTTTTGGATGAGCGTACGAATGTCACCCTGGGCCGGATCACACGTGTGCCAGAGAGACATCTAAGTCAGACAAAATCTCTGAGTTACAGAGGCGAGCACACGAAATAGAAGTGCAAGTGTCATCCAGCCCATCATCCTTGGGATCATAAGCGGGCCTGGAGACAGCAACAGAGGCAACTGGAGAAACTACCGGGGGCAAAACACTAGTCACGCGATCAACATACTGTTTAAGCATGTTGACGTGGCACACACAAGTTTTCTTTTTTAGATTGGGGGTTTGGATCACATAACCGGTTTCACTAATTTTGCCGTCAATTACACGGGCCGGAAAACTTCGCCTGCAGTCCAGAGCCAACCACAGGTAACAGAATCAAGACACGATTGCCTGGCTGAAATGAACACACCACAGATTTCTTGTCGAAATTTTGCTTCATTTTGGACTGGGCAGAAGAGAGAGACTCACGGGCCATTTCACATGCCTGATGTAATCTCTCCCGAAACAAACTGACATAGTCCAAAATGTTTTTACCACAGGACAGGTTGGGGAGCCACCCGCAAGGGACCGCGCACAGTGTGGCCAAAAACTAACTCAGCTGGACTGAAACCTAACGACTCCTGTATAGTTTCCCGTACAGCCAACAACATCAAAGGCAACCCTTCATCCCACTCACGGTTCGACTCGTTGCAGAATTTGCGAAGCAGGCTTTTGAGTGTTTGGTGAAACCTTTCTAATGCACCTTGACTTTCTGGATGATAAGCGCTGGACGTGTGGTGTTGAACTCTGACATAACCTGGGCGAAAATCCTGTACATGAAATTTGAGCCTTGGTCGCTTTGAATGCATTTTGGAAGGCCAAATGTGGAAAAGAACTTGACAAGTGCTTTTACAATGGCACAGGCTTTAATTATGCGCAACAGAATAGCCTCTGGATAGCGTGTGGCTGCACACATCACCGTGAGGATGTAGTGGTGGCCAGACTTTGTTTCTGGTAATGGGCCAACGCAATCGACAATAATGTGCTCAAATGGTTCACCGACTACAGGAATGGAATGTAATGGAGCAGCAGGAATTTTTTGGTTTGGCTTACCAGAAACTTGGCAGGTGTGGCACAAACGACAGAACTTAACCACATCAGACTTTAGTCCAGGCCAGAAAAAATAACGGAGGATACGCTTATAGGTTTTTCTGATACCTAAGTGTCCAGACAGACAATGATCATGAGCCAGAGTCAGGACCTGCGAATGGAGAAGCTACGGCACTACAATTTGGTGCATGGACTCGTGTAAAACTCAGAGACCAACAACGCATCAGAACACCATCATCCAGAAGGTAAGACACCAACTTATCAGGGCTTTGCTGGTTTACTTGAGAAAGACAAGATGTCAAAGTGGGGTCAGTTTGCTGCTCTCTAACCAGGTGCTCCCTGTCCACTGACATTTTTAAACTCTCATCATTGGGGCAAAGCTCAACGGACACATTACACTTCACAATGCTATTTTCTGGTGCTGTGCCTGTCTGAACAGAATTACTCAGGAAAGAGTCACTTAAATCCACACGCTCAGCATATTTTCGTGCCTGAGCATGAGTGACGGCACACAGGAAACAAAGGGGGCAACTTTAGCGCAGCGGGCGAGACGCAAACTGTGGAGGTCGCGTCGTTAGTCACTACCGGGGAAGGGAAAACTTTTCCGCCAGCCACATCATTCCCAAGAATTAAATCAATGCTGGCTATTGGCAGCTGGGGCCTCACAGCAATTTCAAATTTGCCCAATGCAATTCTGGAGGCCAGCTGAACAAAATGCAGAGGCGCAAGCACAGCAGTCATTTTCACTCCCCACATCAGCATATCTGAACCACAATACGAATCAGCCGAGAAGAGCAGGACACCTTCATGAATAATTTTTTGTTTAGCACCGCTATCTCGCAGGACAGGTGGCGATAAGGTGTCCTGGCTCATGACAGTAGAAACATTCTCTATGTTCTGACGCAGCAGTGGGGTTACGACGAACACTTCTGGGAGATCTAACTCTCCCGCTGGGAACTGGATCCTGCCAAATTGGAGGAGAAAAGACGCTTTTGTGCGTCAAAGCAAATTCATCGGCCAGTACGGCAGCCGCAGTAATGGATGAGACTTTTTGTTTGTTTAAATAAACTACAACACGCTCTGGGAGGCAGTTTTTAAATTCTTCCAGCAGAAGGAGTTCATGAAGGTCATCCATGGTTTTAATTTTGCTGGCCTGGCACCACTTGTCAAAAAGCGTGCCATTTGCTCTCGCGAACTCTACATATGTCTGGGTGGCAGTCTTTTCACATTTTCTAAATTTTTGCCTATATGCTTCAGGCACTAGCTCATAAGCACTGAGGACCGTGGCTTTCACAATATCATAATTTAAGCTGTCTTCTATGGACAGAGATGTGCAGACTTCCTAAGCCTTACCTACCAGTTTAAATTGAAGCAGGCCACACACTTTTTGGCCAGTTCAGAGTAGCCGCTATACGCTCAAATGCATTAAAGTAAAAATCAACCTCAGACTCTCTGAACGGTGGAACTAGAGCAATGTGCTTACTCACATCAAAGTTGTCTCGGGCTCAGGGTTTAGGCAAGGGTGACTGAGAGGCTGCGGCGGGCCTGGTAGCTACAGGTGCTCCCATCTCTAGCTCCAGAGCCCTCAACCTTAAATGCATGGCTTCCACCTCCAACTCAGGGTTTCTCACCTCCACCTCCCTGAGGAGATGACACAATGCTGATTAAGCCAATCGGCTCCTCTAACATCTCGTGGTATTTTTCAATATATATCATTTTTAGTATGTGTGTCGACCGGTGACATTCCCGCGCTGGCACACAGGAAATGCTTCCTCACAACAAGAAGGGAGGGGGAGGAAGAGCGCAGGTAGAAAGAGAAAGCAACTTGGCGGAAAAGCAGCCGAGACACGGTTCAGAAGTGTATCCTACCACAAAGGCAAGTGTTACTCTGTGTACGGTGTGTGGCGACTGGCGAGTGTACATGGAAGTTCCGCCGGCTTATTAGTTGTAATAACGCATTATCCGCTGGGAGGCGACAGAAGTTACGCACTATAGCTTTAACATTCCCAGGCACATGCACATCAAAATAATTTGCCGTCAGAACCAGATCAGCTTTCCTACACCTTTCCAATTTTGCCACAGTCAGATCTGTGGTAAAATCCTCCAATTTAAACTCCATATTGCCACCACCACAAAAGAAAAGGCTGCCAGCCAGACAAGCAGAGACAAAAAGACAAATACTCACCAAACTTACCTGAAACGATGACGAACAAAAGAAAGAACGGACGAGCCCCCAAATCATGTTATGACCCAGGCCTAGGGGCACCTGGGCCACACATGATAAAGTGCCCCCGCTCTTCCCACTCCCAAGAAGGTCAGCCAACTTCAAGGTCAAAAGTTCAAAGTAGCAGTTTTATTTATAGCTTCAGAGAGGAGCAATGCCAAACATAACAAACAAAACAACTAAACCCAGATCCCTACCTTACCTGTCAGAAAATAAATGTAGAAACAAAAGACAATCAAAGTAACCTAGCTCTTAACTGAAATCAACAGGAGAAAAAGGGATCAACAAAAATGGCGTCTCCCTCCTACGCTAGGGCTGCTACAGAATTAAGTGAGTTTATTTACAATATTTACAATGATAACAATAAATTGTTCCAATTAAAGTTACAGGTAGCTTTTACACACAACAGGAGAGTTCAAACTAATAACTTCTACAAGAAGATGCCCTAAATCAGAAATGCTACTGCAACACACAAGATCACTGGCACAGATTGCCAGCCGCTGTCATGTTGGGAATGGGGAGAGTGAGAGGCCGAAGGCTGGCATCAGGTGGAGTATAAAACTGAGCAGACAGCTAATCAGCAGGCAGCAACCCAGTCACGTGGTTGATTGGGGAAATCACACACACCTACAGCTCATCACACACACACAGGCAGGCTGACTGCTACTGCAGAGGCGGGGAGAAGGGAGAGAGCTGTCAGTACAAAAAAAAAAAACAAGTAAATGACCAAAGTCATAACATAACAAATCCAAATACAACTGTCCCCATAAACCAGTAAGTGGCTAGATTTGTGTGTTGTAAGTAAACAGACCTCATAAACTCAATAGTCTTCATATACCACAATTTGGTCCTGACCCCATAAGCCTGTGAAATGTCACATGAAATGTCACACATTATTTATATATATATATATAGATAGATAGATAGATAGATAGATAGATGTTCTGAAAGTAAAATGATGATTTTGAAATGTAAATTGTCTTTTGCAAATAAAGTTGAGATGTTTGACATGATTTTTAAGTTGACTGGATGTTTGGAAAGGTGGGTCCTTTTAAACCTGTGTGTGTGTGTGTGTGTGTGTGTGTGTGTGTGTGTGTGTGTGTGTGTGTGTTTTATGTCAGCTGTTAATTTAGCTATCATTACTGTGTTTTCTGCTATGCAATCATAAAGCACATATAAATATAAGGATGAACCAGTTTAACAGTGCTAACATTGCATCTTATGTGTCAACCACTGTGAACTGGCTGGTATTATTGACACCAGTTAATTATTATATATTATATCATACAGTGTTAGTGACACTGTGTTTAGGCTGGATCATAATCTGTGATAATAGACGATATACTGGCCTATCTGGGACTGCATCTTAGGTCTGTACAGGTTCTGTTCAGGTCCCACAATGTTACATTGTTCTACAGAGAGAAGAAGATGACAGTTAAAATGCCAAGAATCCACCAATTGCCATGGCAAATTAGCATGTAACTTCACTAAAGCTATCATAGCATGCACTTACATATCTAACCAGAAATGACAACAGGCTGCTGCAGTCAAACATATGCACATATAGATACCAATAGTGTCTCTGCGGTCATCGATGCAAACAAGTTTTTCTCCACCCCATTTCTCTGTGCAAGAGTCTAAAAAAGGAATCGCACCTGCACAGTTGATATTAATTGCATCAGAGCAAGCCGGCATCCTTCTCTCAGTAGCTTCATCACCAGAAGCATAAGTCGCCACACCAATTAAATTAATCGGCTCACCTCTGCCTTTTTTTTGCTACTCAAATTACATAATTCCAAAATCACAGGAGGAGGCTTGCCTAGGGCACCAAATGTGCTAGGGCCGCCACTGAGATCTATATTGTGTAATCATATCTGCATCATCCAGGCACATTGCAGCATTATGTTTTATGCGGAGTTAGACAGAGCACAGAACTCTTCGCTGCTGTATAAGCTGGGAATGCCTGCACAGTGTGGCGTGCAGCAGTAATCACCAAAGAATGAGCACATACTACTACTCTGCAGCAAAGACACTGGGGACATCTGTCATTCAGATGAGGACAAATGTAGGTCACCGTTCCTCGTGTCTTTGTTGAGAAGGGCCTGATTAAAGCAGCAACCTATGACTTAAGATCTCTTCCCAGCCGTATTATTATATTATAACCGTACGTTATAATATATAATAATTAACTGGTGTCAGCCAACCTTTGACTTTTTTTTTATTTTTATTTGTGTGGGTGTGAAGGCTGTGTGTTTCAATATTCTTTTTCACCAAGATAACTTGCCCCAGGCCTCAGCTCCCAGTTAGAAGAGCAGAGATTGGATTACCCAACTGTCAATCAGTCATACCAGTGCTGATGCAAGCTCACCATGAAACATCCCAAACAGATGGCCAGCCACTACCACATGCCTGCACCCCCACCCAGCCGTAACCCAGACCTAGTCCCTTGGTAAGAGACTGTAAGCTCCTTAGAATTCCATGTTTGTCATTAATTTATCAAAGTCATAGTTTTGCAACAATAACAATACTCATCACACTCCAGTGCTTATGATTTTACCACTATTATTACTATCATTCACAATAATTATTGGTCATGCAACAGATAAATGTGTGAAAATTTCTGAGTGAGTCCTTAAATCTGTGGCTGTGCTTAAGACAATAGCATACCAGGGGGCTGAGTGATAGATATTTTGGGGCAAAGCGATGAACCCGAGACCCTGGCTGGCAGTCAGCAGAGGAGGAGGCTGAGCCAGAGCAGGTGTCTCTGCTGACATCTGCTTCAGTTCACTAGGGAGACACAAGCACCCTGCAGCTACAGCACTGACAATGCTACTGAAGTGTCCCAGCATCATATAAACAAGGTAAAAAATGTTCAACTTTTTATGGCTTTGGAATGATGATGTTAAGGGCTGAAGTTTTATTTTTTGGTCAGGATTTTATTAAGTTTTGTTGTTTTTGATTTGTTATCCTGTTAAGAAAGGTTTTAGATTTTTATTTTTTCGTATGATGAAAGAGTGTTCTATCAGCAGCTTAAAATCTACTGAATTTGCACTGGGAAACATTTCAGATTTTGTGGCTGACTGTGCTTTTCCTTTTTTTTTTACTATTTTTTTTTTGACACTTTCTATGTTCCATGTTCATTTTCAAGTTTTAAGTTTTCAATCCATGAAAAAAAAAAAAAAAGTTTTTATGTCAGAGTGCTAAGAGGATTCGTCCCAGATCTCTTACAGAAATTAAAGGAAAAAAAAATGTTGGATCTTCAGTCTCATGCAATATTGATGCTGTCATATTTACTCATAAACCCACTTTTCTCCTGAATCTAATCAAGCTGACAAGACAAACCGACAAGGCTGTATATTCAGACACATTATTGATCCAAGTTTGTGTTCCATTGACCCGAGTGCATTTTTAAAGATTTTGTGGTGTAATCAAAGGCTCTGTGAAAGACTCCACTTTTCCCTGATCTGTGGTTGGCAGATGCAGCCTATATATTTTTTTCCCAGCAGCTTGTATACAGCTCTGCCAGGCTTTCACATCACAATGCCTCACTTTTTGAATTTGCTTCAATCGGACATTGACCTTTCAGCGTGCTCCTCAAACAATGGATTACAATAGGACAATGATATAATGGCAGGTGTGGAGGTGGTGACAAGATGGTGATGTGTTGAGACAGATTTATGTTGAAGTGAGGATGAACGAAGGGGGATGGCTGACAGGAGTACCTGATAGAAATTCTGAGCATACACTGGGGTGGCGTGAATCCCAGTCCATATGTCCTATAAATGAAAGAAGCTGTCATCTTTTCACTGTAACTGACCTATTTCAAACTAGGCTACAATGAAGAAAGCCTTTGAATTTTAAAAAGAACAACAACAAAGAACAAGAACAACAAAGAACATTCCTGATCTCTAATTCTCTTTCAGATATTGTTTTAAGAGCCTGGAGATTTTAATAAGCACAGTTCCCGGGATTTATTTACTTGTGTTTGGGGCAGTTTTTTTCCCTCTGTCCAGTGGCTTGCTTGTTTGCTCTTCTGTTCAAGACAGTTGTATTCTACTCACACACACACACACTCTTAACCAGTTAAGTGTCACTGCTTATCTCTTAGCAGCCAATGAATGCTTTTAAAATCCAATTGTCATGGGGTGAAATTGATTCAGGGTTATGGACAGCTTTGTGGATGAATGACAGATTTAGTTGTCTTTTAGGTGTTGAGTTCTGGGGGTAATGGTGAGCAGGGCAGAAGCAGTGTGTCCCCTGAGCCTGTAAATTGGAGAAACAGGTTTGATTTCTGGAAGGTTGCATAGTGAGGTCCTGCAGGAGTAGATCAGCTCACCTATAGGCATTACCTTTAATATCTGAAGATGAAATGTGTGAAAGCAAAAGAAAGTGTCATAGTCCTCATGCTATAATGCTGCTATAATGATATAGGCCTACTAACAACTCTCAAGGCTAGTTGATGAAGTGCTGCAACTGCCAAGCTAACCGCTACACCCCGGTAACATGCTAGTGCTTGAAAAGTTACAATACCTCTCCAAGCTACTTGGCTTGCTAACTGTCAGTATTTTTTATCATTGACTCTTGCCCCATAACTGTCTCCAAATCATGTCTCTGGATCAGTTTATACTTGGTCAGAGCAGGGGTTTATAGAAGTAGACAACAAACTATGAAAGCTTCTTCTGTTTTGGACTCTCCAGCCGTCTGTTCCCTCAGTTGGCTTGCTGTTGGTAAAGAGTTTGAATTTGCGTGTCACAGTTCACTACAGTTGAACTCTATGCAAAAGATCTGCATTGCTTTACTTTACAGATGCTAATTGTGGTGTTTTCTTTAAAATGAATTAATTTTGCTCTTTTATGATGGTATGACTGGGCCTTTAAGCAGAATGATGCTGGAAGATCAGTTATCCTGTGGCACTCACAAAGGATAACTAATAATCAATGTAGGCATTTATATCATATGTTATTATTTATTATTATTTCACAAAAGACTGTGGCTCCATGGCTTCCTAGTTCATTCTTGCAAAGAAAATTAATTAAAATTTTTAAACAATTCAAAATCCTAAAACATGTAGTTCTTAAAGTGGGCAGCTGTGGCTTAGGAGGTAGAGCAGGTTGTCCACTGACTGTATGATCCCTGGCTCTTCCAGTTTACATGCCGAAATTTCCTTGGACAAAATACTGAACTCCAACTTTTTCCCGATGGCTGTTCTATCTGTGTGATGCATATGAATGTTAAGCTGAGTAGCAGGTGGCACCTTGTCTAGTAACATTGGTCACTAGTTTGTGAAAGTGACATGTGGTATAAAGCGTTTTGAGTGGTTGGAAGACTAGAAAGTTGCTATACAGTAGTAAAAGTGATTTAGCTATAGCACTGTACATCATTGTATGGTAGCAATCCTGGTGGAAAATCTTTGGTAATGCTTCATTTTACGGGTCTGTCATTTTCATTTTCAAGAAAAAGAGCTATGTAGTTATTTAGAGTAAAGACATTGTTTAACCGATACACATGAAATTACACAATGAAACAATACCAATCAAATGCTAGTGGAACCTTTTGAGTCCTTACTAAGTGCCAAGCAGGTCAGCTGACCAATGCAAGATGTAAAATGTGTCTCTAGGCAAGCACACAAATCAAGTTAACTTACTTATTGTGAGGGTTAAAAATATAAAGTCAAGAAGGATAGTCGGCACACTTGATGCTCCCAGTTCACATGCATTTATTTAGCACATCCCAAAAATACTGTGTGTGACATTTCAAGCCAAACGCTCTTCTTCAGACATGAGACATGCATCTAGGATGCCATTTTTAAAGGGACGCCAGTGGGGGTCACATGATGGGTCACAAGATCCAAAAAACATTAAAATAGTTCAATATTTTTTCAATTTTCAGTTTTTCGTGTTTTCATGTTTAGTTGGCATGGCCACACATTAATGGTAACACAGTAAATGTCAAGAAGAATTATAGGCAAGCACAACAAGAAACAACATGCAAACTAGTCCATGAGGCACGAGGCAAGAGTTCAAAGAAAGGGTTTTATGTTGAAGAAAATATTTAATATGAAGATTTACATTTAGAGATTCTATTCAAGTGATCAGTTCTTCTTCTTTTTTTTGAATGATATACTGCTCAGTAAATAGACTTGTAGAACTAGACTTGACTTGTAGACTATAGACTTGTAGAAGATGAGCTTGAATTAGCACAACAATGCACAAGCATAAAGAAGTAATGTAGTTTGACAGTTTCCAGTTGTCTCACCTGCACCTTTATAATAAAACGTGACAATGATGACTTATGGAGACTGATCCTCAGGCCAGTGGGCTTATGTGTGAAGATGGGGGCCCCTCCAGCCTAAAGTCAGTGCTGATCTGGCATCAGCCTGTCTGGGGACAGGATTAGGGGGTGAATGTAGAGTTGTTGCAGATAGATCAACGACCACTGACTGAGCCATACATGCAAACAAGGATGTTATCAGCAGGACTAATGTACCTAACATTGCTGAACACATATCCCTTTTATGGTTAATAATGATAATAGTAATAATAATAATAATGATAAGAATAATAAGAATAATAAGATTAATACATTTTATTTATCAGCACCTTTCAAGACACTCAAGGTCACTGTACATAAAAAAATTAAAAATTCTGAAACATTTAAAAAAAAAGTTAGCAGCAGGCAAGTGCTTAATCTCATCACTGCAGATCCTAGAATATTATGTGAGTTCTGCAAGCATGTGAAATGTATGAGCCATTGGTAAATCATACAAGTTAGACAATAGGCAAGTGAGCTGTCTCTTTGGAAATTGTATTCTACAGTGAATTTCTTGATCTTTTTAACCAGATTTGGTTTATATCCAATATAATAAACTCAAGATCTTTCCTGTTTAGCCAAATAGATTTCATTAATTGAAGCTATTATTATTCTCAAAGGCTGTTGTTTCAAAAGCAATAATTAACCCTCATCCTTCTTAAGATAAATCCAAATAAGAAAGCTGTTGCAGACTGTTGTCTGGTGGTCTCTATGCAAGTAGCTGTTGGCAAGTGTAGTTTGTGTAGACTGGGTCGAGTGTGTGATAATTAAAGGCAATTTTAGTAATATGTAATGTTGACGAGCTGTCACACTAAAAAGTAAAATTGCAGTGCAAATACAAGTCTTGCTGTGCTCAATATGACATTGGCATTAATTTGTTTCAGTTTAGTTTATTTAAGAAGGGGCAGTTAAAATTAATAAATACACATGGTATGAAAATGCCAGTTAGCCAATTTTAGCCATTTTTCTTCTGTAGTCCCTTGGCCAAGATACTACACAAGGCTACCTAAAAAAACAACTAACCCCAGCAAACAAAAACAAAAAAAACAAACAAACAAAGTAAACAGACAAAAAAAAAATCAGGGCATACAGTTTGAAAGACTTCTTCAACCACATCAACAAGAGAAAGGAAAAAAAATAAACAAAACAAGAACAGGGCATACATTTTAAAGACTGGAAAAAGACACTTTTTAAAAGCATTAAAGGCCAGAAAAGAGTTTAGTGCTCACATGGCTATGTATTTATCATTTATTGTTTTAATTGGTTACTGAAAGATCTCTAAGTGTTTACTTATATCCTTAATCTTGCAAGTAATCTCGGTAATGATGTTATGTATTTTGCTATGGAATGTCATACAACAACAACTCATTTCAGTTTAGCTGTTGGACTGAAGTTGTAAAATTGTCCTGCTCACGTTTGGGGAGTCTATAAGACTCACTGGCAGCAGACGGTTTAAATCACCACTTACTGTTCAGCTCCCTGGACACCATGATCAGGTTATGACCAGAGTCCAATCAGAAGATTTTAAACATTCTTTGAGGTCTGTTGCTAAAAACTAAATCAAACTGTATGCTGGTAGAATTAGTAATTGTTGTGGATTAGCTGTGATAAGTCCAGTCCGGTTTTTCCTATTTAGTTTATCCTCCCAGTTTATATTCAGGTCACCCACAATGATTACATTTTTCTTAAAATTACATTCTTTCAGCTTGTTATCAAGTTTTTCATAACTTGCTGAGGGGGTCTGTACATTGTAGGACAAATGATATTTGTGGTGATAGGATTACATTTAAAGAAATACAATGCAGTCCATTATCATGTGACCACAGGATATCATGGCAGTTAAAATGTCTCTTACATAAATCATGACCCAACTCCCTTTGAGCCCATCATATCCCTTCTGTATATGTCATAACCAGGTACAACTAAAGCTGCAAATAAATATTCATGAAGATTTGTTTCAGATAAGCAAAGTCAGGATTAGAGTCAGTTAAGAGATGCTGAATTTGGTCACATTTTGACTTAATACTCTATGTATTTAAGTATCCACACATTATGCCTTTTGGCTATGCTTTTGGATCCCCTGTTGACCTCCAATTATTTACTGTCTGAAACACTCTGCATTGCCTTGTTTTTATTTATTTATTTATTTATTTATTTTTGCAAAAGCTGCATTTATCATCTTCCTATTGCATTTGTTAGCAGTCATTTCAGCCACACAAGTTTTTGTTTTGGTTGGAATACAGAAATGCAACTCATGGCTTAAAGACACCTTGCTGTGTGGCATTGATTTTGACTGAGTCTGGACTTCTTTGCCACCTGCCTAATGATGACTGTGGTCCAGTGTCATCGCAGCACTGGTAACATGCCGGTCTCTAAGCGTCTTGCTGGCGCAGCACCGCTTGACACGGTGGCTACTCAGTCCTGCTAGTGGACATTCCAGGCTTTGGCCATGCCATACCATCAAGGCCCACTCCACAGGACCGACACCAGACTCCCCACAGCAGCCGGGCAGCAGAGACGACCAGCCAGGTTGGTTTGCTTATGGAAAGTGTATACCAGAGGAAGAATGCTATTGCACCTGGCTGCAGTTTCACCCGTAGAAATTCCTTTTTCTAATATTGCTGTGGAGTTACAGCAGCCATCTGTCTATACTGGGCGGGGGCATGGATGGATATCTACCTCAATTCGTAGAATGCAGATTATGCTGATCAGCTCTGTTGGAGTTTTGATCCAGTTCTGAAGTGTTTGTTTAGGTGACCAGGTAAACCGTTAGTCCTGTCCGTTAGTATAGCTGATTTCACGGATCAGTCTTGCAGTCCAAAGTAGCACTTTGGGAGAGTTGCCAGTAGCACACACACATGGAGAGCTGCCAGTACACCTCCATCACCAATCACCATGATGATTTATTAGCAAAACAACAAAAGCACATCCAATGTTCTTTCTCTTTCAGCTCCGCTTTGTTCTCTGCAAACTTCTTAGGGAAATATCTGACTTTTTAGTTGCTAAAGCAATCAGTTTTATTTATAAAGCCCAATATCACAAATCACAATTTGCCTCACAGTGCTTTACAGCATATGACATCCCTCTGTTCTTTGGACCCTCACAGCGGATAAGGAAAAACTCCCCCAAAAAAACCCCTTTAACGGGGGGAAAAAAAAACGGTAGAAACCTCAGGAAGAGCAACTGAGGAGGGATCCCTCTTCCAGGATGGACAGATGTGCAATAGATGTCGTACAGAACAGAACAACATAATAAATTAACAGTAATCCGTATGACACAATGAGACAGAAAGAGAGAGAGAGACAGAGACAGAGAGAGATGCAGGACAGACGGTAATGACAGTAGCTTACAACAACATTAATGAAAGTAATAATATTATAATTAATGATAAGATATTAAGGGCTCCAGAGAAGAAGCCGAGTTAGTGACATCCAGAATGGCCGAGTTAGAAAGATGAAGTAATAGGACGAGAGAGACACAGAGAGAGAGAGAGACAGAGAGAGAGAGAGAAGGTGCCCGGTGTATTATAGGGGGTCCTCTGGCAGACTAGGCCTAAGTCAGCCTAACTAGGGGCTAGTACAAGGTAAGCCTGAGCCAGCCCTAACTATAAGCTTTATCAAAGAGGAAAGTCTTAAATGTGGAGACGATGTCTGCCTCCCAGACCGCAACAGGAAGATGATTCCACAGGAGAGGAGCCTGATAGCTGAAGGCTCTGGCTCCTGATCTACTTTTGGAGACTTTAGGGACCACAAGTAACTCTGCATTCTCCGAGCGCAGTGTTCTAAATGTTCTATTGTGTTCACCAGCTAGTCTCTAACTATGTCTGTCTGCTGTTTGCTGCTGAGTGGGTTGTGTGAGGTGGCTTATCAGAGCTTTTTAGTTGAAATGAGCTTGATGAGAGCCATGAGACTCAACCAAAACAGCAAAGTTGACCATAACAAAGATTAGAAGGATGCTCAAACACTCCATAGAACTGAGGGGAAGCGTTGTTGCATGTTGGGGTGACAGTTTTCTATGGGTATGACACTCTAAGCGATGCCTTTACATTACATATTAATCGAATCCACTATGAATAGAAATATATACTGATCAGTGCAACTTGTGTTAAATTTTTTGTGTAACCCCAAAGGTTGGTCATTTAAAGCTTTGAACCCTGTGGGATCAGTTATCTCACTCTTCAATCTGTCCATGTCTTTTGGGAACCTTGAGCCTTGGTTAGAGCCTAAACATACCAAACCACACACATCTCTATCCTGACACATCTTTAAGTTTGTGTCAGCACTTACTTTGTTTGCTCAGAAAGAATCTGCAGCTTGAAATTTTGGGTCAAACTGGTTCCCAAGTCTGAGCATGACTGGATGTGAACAAGAGTAAGGATCGAGCAAAGCCTGTTTGAGGATAGAGAAGGAGGCTGACATGCACACACTTACACACAGATGCATGACTGTAAACACACATGCACACACCCCTCGAGCAAGCTGATATGCAGGAGATTTATTTCCGGTTTGAATATGTAAAGAGTTTAACATACATGATGAGCCGTTGGTTGATTCCTGGCAAAGCAGCTGTGATCCATCTAGCACATTCAGGATTATCTGTCGCCAAAGATAACGGATAGAACAAAGCTGGGGAGACCGCAGCAGGCAGAGGAAGCCCTCGCAGCTCAGCAGCGCTAGCCCCTGACAGCTATTTGATTGGAGAATTCCCCCCACATTACCTTTGCATAACTCCTGGCTGAACTCCACATTTGGAGGAGGTTGGCCCTCAAGGGAGGCAGTGGCTCAGAAGGCATCAAAGCTTTAGCTAACATTGTGTTTAGAAAGAATCTTTATGAAAAAGAGTATAGGACAGAATTTTGCTTAAAGCTCTTGCTTCCATCAACCCAGCTTTGATCATAGTCTGTTATCTGATAAATTGAAGAGCCAAGTAGCTCAGCTGGTAGATATATAATGCATCACAATATGGACATAATTAGATATTTGCGATTTACTTTTATCCCATGATAGTATGATAATGAATATCATATTGCAGTGGATACTTGTGTAATCTATGCCATGTGGGCATTTGAAGGGGCACCCCTGCAATTTAGTATTGCACTTGCATGAACCTGGGGGACTTGAAAAAACAGTCAAAATCAAAGCAGTAGTGGAGATATCCTGACCTTTTCTGCCTAGTATGGGTCAAGCTATAAAGAAATGCTGTGATCTATATCCCATTTTGCAAAACTTGTAAGATTTGGTACAGAAGAATTTGAGCTACAGATTTACTTTACATCACAGTCTGAGTAATGCACCACCTGCACTTTATGTGTAATATTGTGTACTAAACTATTGAGTTCCATTTTAATTTTGAATTGTGCTGTTTTAAAAGATACCAGGTTATACTTCTGCATTCTTGTATGGTCGCCACCACGGACAGGTATAGAGGTGAAGAGACCCACCCCTCTGTCTCTCAAACGCAGACTAAACAGATATCAAACTGTAAAACTAGGCAGTGCTGATCTAATTTAAACCATGATTCTGTTACTGTGTTGCCTATTTCTCACTTAAATTGTCTTCAGAAACATATTTTAGTGCACTGTGTGGCTGTGATACCAGAATTCATTAACAAGAAGCAAGCATAACACTGTTTCCTGTATTGTAAAAAGGGAGGCTGAAAATGCTAAAATGCTGAAATTACTGTGTTGCCTATTTCTCCCCTAAAATGTTTTCAGAAACATATTTTATCTAACTGTTAAACTGTTATCAGAGATTGCTGGCTGCCATCTGTGTCAAAATGGCCAAGCTTGCAGTACGTCACCCACAAGTGACAGTCACGCCAGCAGAACGGCTGCGCTGGTTAAATGACATCTGAAAACCTCTGACCTGTTAGCTTCAGGCCTGCTTCCGCCCATTATGATGTTTTCAAGGTGTAGTGCAGGAAAATATGATCCGCCATGAACACTGTGTATTTTATTTTGAAAATTAACCGGATGTTTTATTTTGTTTCTGTGCACGACTTCCTGCCCCGCACGCTCTGCTCTATGTTGAATTGCTGCGTTGTGGTGTCTGGCAAAAATAGATGTCCTGTGTATCTGTTACAGAGGGCTCCGGAATGCAGCACAGCCGCAGCTGGTGGAAGCACACACATTGACTAGAATTGAAACGTATCAGCTCTGCTGTCAATAATTTATAACATAATGTTGAAACGTATTTTGTTGACTGGACCTGATTGTGGCGTGTATATTTAAGGGGTAGAGATGCTGCAGTTAGTTTAGGACCATTCCCCTTGATGGAGTCGAGAGACTGGTGGTGGGGGTGAGAAGAGGGTTGGCTGAGGTATGAGGGTGATGGGATGAGGAGCAGGACTGGGAGGTGGATGTGCTGAAGACTGGAGGTCAATGGTGTAGAGGAGGGTCTCATCTGTTTGTCCTGAAATGGCAACTAACAGCAGCAGAGAGAAAAATAGTCTTAAATTTGACAGCAACGATATAATTGGGAGGGAGGAAGATCATGGCAAAATCTGATTCGATTAATATAGAGTGATACCCATAGTCAGCAATAGAGCAGAGAGAATTGTAAATGAAATGAAAGCATAAAGACAGTCTTCTTGACTTAACTTTTGCTAAGCTTTGTTAAATGGTAAATGGACTTCTATAAATAAACTTTGACTTGGCTTTTACACTCCATGCCATGTTCACTCATTCACACACACATTCATGGTGGCTGAGACTACCATACAAGGTTATACCTGCTACTCAATTAAACATTTACATGCACTTGCACAGTTTGGGGTTCAGTATCTTGCCCAGGGAAACTTTGACATGCAAACAAGAGTTCCGATTAGTGAACAACCTGCTGTACCACCTGAGCCACAACTAAGTCATATAAATAATACATGACAAAGGTCTGTTCACTTATATCAACAATTACTATAGGATAAAAAAGTCATAAAGACAACAAACCTATTCCGTAATGTGAGTTCCAAAGCAATAGCAATCTAGCTACAGTAAAGGTCGCCAACGTCAGCCATCAGTGACTGTTCATACTAGAACCAATAAGGATGAAGCAGTCTGCAATGTATCCTTATACAACAGTTTGTATGGTATCCTACAAATTAGTGCCCCACAAGTGATGTTATGTAATTAATGTAAAGTTATGGAGATTAGGTTTAGGCAAGTTACTGTGGTTAGGTTTGGTAAAAGAAACGTGGTGAGAAGGTTTCTCAAAATGACTCAAAGTTCACATGGTTCCAAACAGACCTGGAGTGGCTAATTGGGAGGACCGGGACAATCCCCGGTGGGCCAGTCTGACATTTGGGCTTTGAGAGCCGGTGTTCAGTTATTTTCTTTACTGGGCCGGTGTTCAGTCATGGCACTGGGTATCACGTATGCTGCTACCATTATCCCTGGGCCGCCTTCACTGGCGCCCTCTGAGGTGGAGACACCGGCTCTGCGCAGCTGTGCAAGCTGCGCTCCGATTACGCACGCATCTCTGTCGATGAATTTTGAGTCGTTTACCGACACGCCTCTTCATTAACAAAGCGAACGGATGAAGGTGAGGTCTCTGCAGCAGCTGAATTGGTGAAGTGGAGTCACCGGCTCCATGGTGCTCTGCAGCAGCCAACCTGATCTCACAAAAATACATGAAATGACCATAACATCTTAACACCGCATTCCGTGGTGGCAGCATGTAATTGGTTTGAAATTACGTGCCGGTACCACGGAAACAATGCCAATGTAAAGTCAATCAGGATCCTACAATTTATTATTGTTTAGAGTAGAGGGCTGCATTGGGACTGGCGGGACCCAACGCAAATATTGTGGGAGCAGGCGGTTTGGACTTTGCTGTGGGCGGGAACGGGCGGCTAAAAAAAAACACTGCAGGATCTTGGTGCACATGCATAAGCGTTTCCACTCTATATTTATTCATAAATGGACTAAATAAATATATAAATATGCCCTGCCCTGGCCTGAACCAGCTTTCATACCAGTTTGCCACTTGCTCCACCTGTCTGTCTGTCTGTAAGCTCCATCTGTCATGAGACAAACATGAAAGAAGACGTGCAGTTTATTGTGTTTCACCGGCGACGAGCTGTCATTACACACGACAATTACGCACGGCTGCGCGCTCTTTATAACTCACTGTGAACCTATGTTGCATAATAAAGATTTGCCCCCTCGTAATTTTTAACCGCCCCCTCAGTAACTTCATCCTGGCGCCAGGCCTGCCTTAACCTCAATCACTGCATGATTATATAAAGGTAGAAAAATAAATGAAATACAGAGGAGGAGAATAGAATATGAAACAGCCTTTATTTCGTTAAAAACTAAATGAAAACAACGAAATAGGAGCGCTATTCCTGACCAGTGCGTCAAAAGACATGCAGGCCAGGGAAACGAAACAAACAACCCCATGAATCTCTTTATTAATAGCCTATAAAATGACGTGTTTTCTCCTGCGTGATGGGAGACAACACAAAATCATCGATCTGGCATAAATTGTCAGAGTTTTGCAGGTGCGGGCAGGAGCGGACATACATATTGCGGGAGTGGGCGGGAGTGTAATATACACGTTGCGGTTTTAGGCGGTAATGGTCAGAAATTCAGCGGGAGCGGGCAGGAGTGGGTTGAAAAAAACAGTCCCGCGCAGGGCTCTAGTTTAGAGACTTTATTATTGCTTAGATACAATTTAGCCTATTATTGTATTTACTTTAGCATGCTCTACTTTTATCTACTGTAGGCTATATGTTTTAATTTATTTAATAATGAAATAATTTTATGTTAGGCCAGACGTTGCGCTAGACTTTTTCGTCGCCAGTCATTTTGACCGACAGGGTCATAAAAATCCGGTCATAATCTATTTTTACCGGTCATTTTAATTTTCGTTTTTAAATGATAATAAAGATATTCAAAGACATTTAGTTTTCATTCGTTCGTTTTTAATAAATCCAACAAGCAAGTTTTAAAGTGTGCATTAATAAGGACATGAACGAAAAGATGAACAGTCACATCCACACACCGCAGCACTTCAGTTCGGCGTCTGGTCTATTTTTCACGCGAGCCGCGAGCGCTTCTGTCAAGCTGGATAGAGTGGCTCGTACCAAACAGGAAGTCGGACACAGAAAAGACAAGAGAATTCAGCCAATTTTCAAAATAAAACAACAGCATGCAAGGAACGTGAGGAGAAAATATCGTGTTTATAATTTAAAATAACACAACAGTGCATAACCGAACACATTTTTCCATACCCTAATCACATCATTACAATTTTAATTTTGTGTCACCGAGCCTACAGACATAACTACATGAATTAAATGGTCAGAACAATATGCCCTATTCATTCAGTGTTTATCCAGCACGCTCAATACATGGACATGCAATGACAAATTGTCATTAACTTATTACGTTATAAAAAAAAAGATTAAAATATGGCCTTACCCATGTTTAAAATGACCTGTTGATGTGAAAAAACTGTACTGAGTACTGATGGGAACAGACGAGTGGAGTCGATGTTTAACCGGCGCGAGAGTGCAGGAGAAATGCGCTGCCTGTGTGGACAGTCAAGCGCCTGAGAGTATACTCTCAGGACTTCTGCGGCACTACCGCATCTGGTGTGCCCAGGCCGTTATGTCAACAACGCTATATGAAGCAGATGAATGACTGACTGGCACTGGTGCTGTGGCACTGGCGCTGGCTTGGGGTCCGCTCTCCCCTGTTGGAGTGGAGGGTGGCCGGGTTGCTGGGGGTGGACGGCTCCATGTGATGGTGTTTCCTCTGTGGTTCTTCCGTGCTCAGCCTTATTTTTTTCTTCTTATTTATTTATTTATTTATCTGAAATAGAATGAAACCCACAGACAGCAGACAGTAGCTACAAAACAGTAGTGGAACGTGCCCCATCTGCCCACAGCACAATGCTCTGAAATCCCTACGTTATCAAAAGCTGGCAAAATACATTTATTTTATTTTATGGCCTTCACATTAACCTGTCATATTGTTGAGTTATCAGGGACACTTCCATTTTTTTGTGTGTATACAGGAATGTTAAAGATATCATTGAGGAAAACAAGGTTGACGTGACGTTGTTGAATCAGGGAATTTGTGTGTCCACCACGGGAAAGGATCCTAATTGACTTTACATTGGCATTGTTTCCGTGGTACCGGCACGTAATTTCAACCCATTACGTGCTGCCACCATGGAATGCGGTGTTAAGAAGTTGTGGTCATTTCACGTATTTCTGTGAGATCAGGTTAGCAGCGGCGGTCTGATTACGCGCACATGTCCAATGATTTGTGGAACTGACCACCGACACGCCTCTTCATCAGAAGAGTGGACGAAGAACGCCGAAGTCCCTGCAGCACCCGAGGTCGAAACAACTGCTCCGTGGAGCTCAGCAGCTGTGTCTGACTACGCATACATCTCCAACCACCACCGTTCAAGTTAATTAATTATCAAGTCAATGAATTGTGTGGCGTTGTAACATATAACATTATATAATTTAAATAATAGTATGATGCGACACCACATAACTGGGAAACTTTGTCTTGTAGCCCCTCAGAAGCAAGATCCAGCACCAAGCATGAGCCCACAAGTCCAGAGTGGGCACTGCTTATTTGAACAGAATATAGATTCTGATATTGTTGAAAAGGATGTTGTGTTGTTAAGAATGATGTTGGAGATGTGCACTCATGTTGAAATAAATCTACATTGTGAAGCAACCCTTACTTTAACTGAATTGGAAATATTTTAGAAAAATACACTGAATTACAAGGCTTTAGAGAACAGTGCGCTATTGTAGACTTAACATGTAAAGTTACAATAGGTTGTGATCTAAAGTGGGTCAGTCTGAGGCATGAAACTCCAGGGCTGAAAATGAGTCCCACTCTGGCCCTGGTTCCAAACACTGGTCTCTTGGAGAAAGTTTTGTGTTTTGTGACCCATCCACCACCCTAACCTGTCCTTATTACTGGGCCATAATCATATAAGCTAACTCGATAACTTGACGGCATTGAAAATAAGGGTAACCTCGATGTCTCTCAAGAATAAATAAAGGTTGTATATATATAAGCATTATTAGACCTGATGTATCCTGAGTTGCAGGCTACAGTAGGTTAAGCATTGTAATGATAATAAAATAACCCCAGTCTCAATGGTAAAAAGCTACACATCACACGTTATCACTTTTTTTGAGGGGAAGGAAAGTTTTTCCTTTTACAGTACTGCATGTTGCCTAGTATGTTGTGTGTGATGTCTGTTCGCAATGCATTGACATTGATATTGTTTTTAATTGCTCGCTATATTTGCTTATTCCCAAAAAACTTCCTTTCTTAAATAATCCCCATACAGTACTTCTACACTGTGTAATTACCTTATACCTTCTACTATGGATATGTAGACTATGTGATCATGATAGTGCCTATTTGACCCCCTCCACCACTAATGAAGGTGAGGATGAGGAGTATTAGGATTTTGGAGGTAATGAGGGACTGTCAGAAGTAAAACCTCTACACAGAAGTTCATATCAAGGACTTGTCACTATATTTTCTCACCAAGTCATGCAGTAATCATTTTACAGGTTTGATCTTACTCCTGTTTAGGTTTCTGTCTTTATTCTGTTGGTATTTTAGTTTTATAAACCTCTTTTTTTCTTTTACTTTCTCTATCTATCTGTACTATTTCTGTCCTTGTGCTGCTGCAACAAGTGCATTTCCCTGCTGGGAATAAATACAGGCGCATCTTATCCCACTGATGAAGCTGCAGTGACAACTATGGCACCAGATGCTGCTCACAATATTCATAGTACATCACAGGATTACTGTCTACACTCTCACATCTATGAACATGTTGCTGAGTATGAAAATCTACTTGCATTTGTCTCTGATGAACTTTTCAGACATTTTTTCAATTTCAGTTTCATTCATAAAACCCAATATAACAAATCACAATTTACCTCAAAAGGGTTTACAACATAGCACATCCCTCTGTCCTTGGACTCTCACAGGGGATGAGGTGTTCAAAATTGCCTCAATTTTAAAATATGCCTTCTTCTCTTTGACTGCATGCTTCCATGAGTACAGGCACAGCAGAGAACCAGTACAAAACAGCATGACAGAATTAAAACTTTTTTGGGGGGTTTGGTTTCATCTTTTATTAGATTACCCATTTCAAGATATAACCAAGAAAACACACTCTCAGATTTCTTTCTTAAAGCCTACAAAACTTTAAAAATGATAAGATTTGTATAACAGTGTGCTTAATCAGCCAAGGTTTCTTGTTCTAGAATTGAAATTAGGGTTGTTCTATTTTTCCTCTCTTAGTAGTGGTAATTAGTTGGTGAGGGGGAGTTTAAACATTTGGCCCTCTGTTGCTTCCAGTCTACTGCTGCAGTTGATCACCCCCCCCCCCCACACACACACACACACACACATCATCAGTGGCCTGAGACTAATGGTTGAAATAACTTCCTTCTGTACACAATCACAGAAGGAGTAGAGCCAGGCCTAGCTAGGCTTGTGTGACACATAACGGCTGATGGCAAATGCAAACGATCCAGACCCCTGTCGACTTGGCACTGGGAGCTGGCAAAAACCCTCCACTCATCTGGCCTCCAGCTTTCTATGGACTGAGTTAAAGAAAGAGCTTCAACTTGCTACAGTCAAGTGCTGTTGGCAACCAATTAATGTTAGAAAAAGGGGGAAAGAAAGGTCGGAAAATGCACCTTGCACATCACTTTTCTCAGGCTCTTGTTTCCATGGGCACAAGCTCTCCATGGCGGCTGATATCCATAGTGCAACATCCTCCGAGCGATGACATCTTTGTAGGATTTTTTTCACGTATCACCTGCAAACTTTGCAACGTGAAGACTATGTGCAATTTCCCCTCTTCCCCTTTTCTGGTGGTTATGTGAGGCTGAATTCTTTTCGAGAACTCTATTTTTTTACCCCCTTTCCTCTTCTTGACAGAGGGAGGTGCTCTGCCACCAGATCATCTGCCAGCAGAGCTGCCTCAGTGCCAACAGCTTTTCATTTAAACAGAACAAATGCCTGCATTATTCAGGCTGCCATCTTACTGGAATGGATTGGATGGATCATTCTGCCTGGCCGCTGGGATGAACACTCACTAACAGATATGTTTGCTGTTAGTGTTAAATGATCTATCTTTGTCTATTTCCAGTGCTACTTTACTGTACCATCCAAAGGTACGTGCCAGAAACCATACCAGAAGCTCAAACACAGGGCTTAAGCCATAACAGTGTGCAAATGTTTTCTGCTGATTTATTAGACAGTGATGAGCAGAAACAATATCTGTAGAGGGTTGGTGCACTTTACCACCAACACCAGCAAACTGCAGTGAAGAGGTTTTAGGCATGTCCACAATCCACACATAAATGTGCTCATAGCACAGTCGGGTCCACAGTACACTCTCATTAAGTGGCTGTTAAAACATTGTCCTTCTCCTGCCCTTTGCCTGGGTAAAAGCCAAGTGATGATCTGCAGAAGGTCTAATGACTATGGGGTGCCGTTTGTAAAGTGTCTCACGCTGAAAATAACATCAACATTTTGCCACATTTAGCTTCAAACAATGTTTAAAAAAGTATTGTTATTTTTTTAACGTCACCTTTTACCACATTTACAGCAATATTTGTTAACTTAGAAATATATTAAATAGTTAAATCTAAATATTAAATGTGGCACCTAAATGTTAAATGTTAAATCTAAATATTAAATCTAAATCTAAATGCTAAATCTAAATCTAAATCTAAATGTTAAATCTAAATATTAAATCTAAATCTAAATCTAAATCTAAATGTTAAATCTAAATGCTAAATATAAATATAAATGTTAAATCTAAATATTAAATCTAAATCTAAATCTAAATGTTAAATCTAAATGTTTTGGGTGAAACTAAATATTTAGCTAATATGCAAATTCACACTGCCGGTCACCGGAAGTACCAAAATAAAAGCTTGAGATGGTCAGACTGTTTATAGAATCAAATAACGAATTAAAACCAACTTATCGGGGGAAATGGACACTTGAACATACATTAGCGTGATAATAACTACCTAAAATAACAAGAAACGTGTTTGGAGAAATTTTATTTGATGTGTATTTTGACTTGTTAGTGTCCCTTCGGAGTGACTCACCTTGTTGTTTACAAATACTTCCGGGTAGAAAACCAGCGGAGTTTAGCAACATATATATATGCACATCTCACGTTTTTTACGTCACTGTATCACCATTTAGACTAATCTGGTGTTTGTAAAGCCTATAAACACTATGACTGAACAAACATTACTATCACGGTCTGAAATTAATAACATGGTTATCGTAGATTAGCGGGGCTAACTGTTAGCTGTTAGCCACGTTAGCGGTGTCTGTAATGACTCACTAACTCTAAACAGTCCGTGAAGAAAATATTTTTTCCAGCGGATGTCTTAGTTACAACATGATTGAGCTAACTGGAGTAGTTTAATGTCGTATCCGACAATGGGAGACATTTAACAGATGACGTCCTGACAGCTTTGCTGCTGCTGCGGCCACTGGTGCTTTCTAGACATCGTGATTTCCCAAAACTGAATAAATACCACACATCGCAACACAAAACTGCTTTGCTAGCTCAATCATGTTGTAACTAAGACATCCGCTGGAAAAAAATATTTTTTTCACGGACCGTTTAAGAGTTAATGAGTCATTACAGACACTGCAAACGGGGCTAAGAACTGACGGTTGTTAGCTTAGCTTAGGTTGTTAATCCCTCAGAAGGGACACTAACAACTCAAAGTACACGTCAAATAAAATTTCTCCAAACACGTTTCTTGTTATTTTAGGTAGTTATTATCACGCTAATGTATGTTCAAGTGTCCATTTCCCCCGATAAGTTGGTTTTAATTCGTTATTTGATTCTATAAACAGTCTGACCATCTCGAGCTTTTATTTTGGTACTTCCGGTGACCGGCAGTGTGAATTTGCATATTAGCTAAATATTTAGTTTCACCCAAAACATTTAGATTTAACATTTAGATTTAGATTTAGATTTAATATTTAGATTTAACATTTATATTTATATTTATATTTAGCATTTAGATTTAACATTTAGATTTAGGTTTAGATTTAATATTTAGATTTAGATTTAGCATTTAGATTTAGATTTAATATTTAGATTTAACATTTAACATTTAGGTGCCACATTTTATATTTAACTATTTAATATATTTCTAAGTTAACAAATATTGCTGTAAATGTGGTAAAAGGTGACGTTAAAAAAATCACAACACTTTTTTAAACATTGTTTGAAGCTAAATGTGGCAAAATGTTGATGTTATTTTCAGCGTGAGACACTTTACAAACGGCACCCCATAAATGACAGGCTGCAATGCCAGTGGCCCAGTGTGTCAGTACAACCTGCCCCACTGTTGTATTGCTATCAGCACTAATGGTGAGGACATTTCTGCTCTCCAAGATGTAATCAGATTACCTGGTCCACATCAAAGGCCAAGTCGGAATTTTGCCTTTTGCCAGGTGTTGATAAAAGTGTTGTGATCACTTGTAGCATTTTGTGCAATAGACATCTGTAAACATTTCAAACTAACTCATGATTTCCAACTCATTCTAGCAGAAATGGAGCAAAATATATATATATATATATATATATATATATATATATATTAGCCTACAGAATGTATATCAGGAATTATCCAGCTCTTTGGCAAATATAATCCTCTTCTGAAAGTAAAAAAAGAAAATTTAAAAAAGTTCTTCCACATTCAATTTATATTTTATAGGGGTATGTAAAATATGTTTTTGTAATATGGATGATCCAAACCTTTAAAAGCAGTTGTTTATTAAAGGGATCTGTGTCCCATCTGATGGTAAAAACACTTTACACTGTAGCATGAATGAAGCTGAACAGGATTCCCTTAGTAAGATTGTACACCAGGTCAATTGCCTCCCTCCCCACACAGCAGTCAAGACTGTTGGTAAACTGCATTGATGAGGTCATTATCCACCATGCTGTGTTTGACTGCTGTTACAGGTCAGGTCATACAATACGATTTAAACTACTAGCTGCTGGATTCAGGCATAGTTTCAGTGTCTGAGAATCCATATTTCAATCCTTGGCAGGCTTTTTTTTGAAAAGTGTATATTTTATAAACCAAACTAATCAGATCGCAAAGCCGACTTTGATAATGATGACACTGCAGTCTCATTAGACTACATGCAAGTGTATCTGTTCTGCAGACGCATGGCTCATCTCCTCAGAGTCCAAGTGTAATACTGCCATTAAATCTTCTGATGTCATCATTAATAAGTCTAACGTGAACGTGTGGAGAGCTTCTCTTCAATAGAACGCATGCTGCATGTGTGTATTATTATTATTAGGGGGCCAAGCCCGCGGGGCCTGGGAACCGTGAATGCAAGCATACGCGGTTCCTTGGACCAGTGGTGCTGGGAACCCTATTGTTTTTGTTGGGGTTTTTATTATTATTATTAGGGGGCCAAGCCCGCGGGGCCTGGGAACCGTGAATGCAAGCATACGTGGTTCCCAGGACCAGCGGTGCTGGAAACCCTATTGTTTTTGTTCGGGTTTTTATTATTATTATTATAGTTTTTCTCTATTTTTATTTTTCCGTTGGTAAAAGTGATGCTGCAGGCTAAACCATGCAAGGGAGGGTGGTGCCATTTGGAGGGTTGGTCCAGCACTTACCTCAGACGCAAAAAATGACATAGGTCCGTCAGCAGGGGGCGTTATAACCAAGCTCAACGCATTTTGGGCTATAACTCCCACACTGTATGTCACACATTCAACAGCCTCATATTCCCAGATTCCCCAAATAGTGCTGAATCACCTGGGCTGGGTGACGCCCATTTCCGCCTATAATTTTTTTTCACAAAATCATGAAAACTAGAAAACCTGCTTTTTTAAACTCCTCCTTGGGATTTTTGTCCAATCGGCGTGAAACTTGGCACAGACAGTCGTCAGCTGGACCTGATCTAAAGTTATCAAAAGAATTTTGTTCGGTACAAATATGCACAAATTATTAACAAATACATTTTGCTAGCTACCTATAAAAACGCGAACTGTTGCATATCTCAGTCAAAATAAATGCTAACAACACTAAATCTGAGATCCTTGCTTGGCATGTGACTCTGAGGGTATGAGCCAAATTTGACTAATGTTGGCCACCAGGGGGCGCTGCAAATATGGGAAATTTAAATCTCTCAAATGGCAGCACCGATTTGTACGACATTTGGTGAGTATGATGCTGGGTCACTCCTGAGGCCATAACTTGAAGTTTATCACGACTGGTCAAAGTGGGCATGGCTTATTACAAGATCAACAACAAACATTTATTTTTATACTGAGGGCTTTGAAATTCACAGGGTATATATAGAATAGCACAGAGACCACCCATACCAAAAATTGTGTGTCTACTCCACTAGGTTGCGCTATAACGGAGGCAA
The DNA here is from genome assembly GCF_011397635.1 of Epinephelus fuscoguttatus. Lineage (NCBI taxonomy): Eukaryota > Metazoa > Chordata > Actinopteri > Perciformes > Serranidae > Epinephelus > Epinephelus fuscoguttatus. The sequence continues at coordinate 632,176 of NC_064757.1, read as the reverse complement.
ACGTGTTTTGGCCTATAACTTCCACATTTTAAAACACATCTTCATAAACTTTATATCCACGTGTTCCCTAAATAGAGTTGCATCTTCTGACATAGGCCACGCCCACTCCCACTGCATATGTCTCTTAGTAAGTCACTACACATCAAAAACCTAATTTTTCAAACTCCTCCTAGCGTTTAAGCTCCATCTGCACGAAACTTTACACATACAATCTCCAGACTGGCCTGATCAAAAGTTATCAAAAGAATTTTTCCTACTCCAAAAAATGTGGTACTTATAAATAAACATTTTTTTTCTGCTAGCTAAAAAACACATACCGTTGCATATTTTTGTCAAAGTAAAAGCTATCAACATCAAACTCAATTCACTTGTTTCAGACGTCAACCAGAGGCTCTGTGCCAAATTTGGCGCAAATTGACCAATAGGGGCGCTATAAACAGAGAAACATCAAGTAGCATGAAAGTTGATCAGATTCGCACGAAATTTGGTGAGCGTGATGCAGAGTCGCTCCTGAGGCCAGCCATAAAGCTTAGTGATGTTTGGTCGGGCCGACTTCCAAGGGCTCCGCGACACCCGGGGGCCGAGTCGCGCAGGGAGGCTTGGCCCCCGTTCATAACTGCTTGCAGTTCTAGTTATTATTATTATTATTATACATGTGATATAATGGTTGTGGGGAGTGCCTCCATACACCTGCAGTGTAACACATCTCTACTTAGTGCTAAAGTAAAAATTACAATGACATTTATAGGTGTCTCTGTGATTTGGTCATCATGAGTACTGAAGGTGATGAACAGATCCCTTTAATAAACAACTGCTTTTAAAGGTTTGGATCATTCATTTTACAAAAACGTATTTTAGATGTAGCTATATAATTAAAAAAAAAATAGTGAGGAAGTAGACAACTTTTTTAAAAAAACAAAACAAAACAAAACAAAACTTTTTATTCTCAGAAAAGAATTATATTTGCCAAAGACTTGGAATTTATTTTCTGATACACATTCAGTTGGCAAATATAAATAATAATTTATTTTCCTCCAATTCTAGAATGAGTTGGATATCATGGCTTGTTTTGAAATGTTTTAGATGTCTACTGTATGAATGCTACAAGTCATTACAACACTTTTATCACCACCTGACATGTACAAAACAAAGTTTGTTGGTTAAGCAGCTACAGGGTTGTAGTCAGGCTGTTTTTTTTTTCTTTTCTTTTTTCGGTTGGATAGATAGAGCAGCACTGATACAAAAATGCTTCAGACAGGTGGTATAAAACATGTGGCAGTCCAGATGAAACTCCTCTTGTATAAATGTGTCTGAGAGAAAGGAGACAGGGTATCTACCACTTTTCCTCTTCTCAGTATGATGACAGATAAGGTGATGAGAAAGGACAAAACAGAAGCACAATATTTCAACTCCTGTCTCACTTCTGACTGCTAACTCTTCTAAATTCTTCCACTTTATTTGTTTTGAGGTTGGGGGTTCAAGTGATCCAGTCTTATGGTTATGGACATTGAGGAGATGTTTGGTGATCCATCTAGGCTCCAGCTTAAATGTCATCATATAGGATCAGCCTAGAAAAAGACCCTTCCAAAAGAACCCTTCAATAAGGCTATGGTTTGGTGGTCACATCTACTTTCATCCAGCCACACAAGTAGAGATCTATCTGGGACTCACTGAAGTCACAGAGTTTATCTTTGGTTTACCATGTGATTCTTACCCCTTAACCCTAACCCTTCCATATACAAATAGCATTATGTATATCATTAGAATGTAATTGTAACTGGTGCCTGAGGAACTACCTTCAGATCAACACAGGGAAAACCAAAGAGCTGATGGTGGATTTCCGCAGGCACAGACTCCTCCCCCCAACACCAGTGAACACCCAGGGAAAGGACATTGAGATGGTGACATCTTATAAGTACCTGGGTGTTCATCTTAACAATAAACTGGACTGGACTGATCACATAACAGCACTATACAGAAAAGGCCAAAGCAGACTCTACTTGCTGAGGCGGCTGAGTGGTCTGCTGGGGTAGCAGCATCTCGGTTGCAGACAGGAAGAGACTGGACAAGCTGATCAAGAAGGCCAGCTCTGTTCTGGGATGCTCTCTGGACTCTGTGCAGGTGGTGGGAGAAAGGAGGATGACAGCCAAGCTGTCATCTCTGAGGGCTACTGACTCCCATCCTCTCCAGGAGGAGATAAAAGCTCTGGAGAGCTCCTTCAGTGATAGACTGATTCACCCAAAGTGTGTGAAGGAACGCTATCGCAGGTCCTTCCTGCCTGCTGCTGTCAGGCTACATAATCAGCACTGCTCACAGTAAACTGCACCATGGACACTTCATGGACACTATGGTACTTCATTTTGCATGTCTACTTTTTAAGTTTGAAGTTTTTAAGTTTAAATTTTGAAATCTTTAATCTGACTCTTTCCCCTTGACTGCTGTAACACTGGAATTTCTCAATTGTGGGATCAATAAAGGTGTATCTTATCTTATCTTATCTTATCTTAATTAGTCCTTCCTCTCAAAAGTAGATTAAGTGTACAAAAGTAATTCAGGTCATCTTGTAGTGTGTAAAGGTTCAGGTTTGTGATATCTTCCTTTCTAAATTCCCTGACATCATAGCATTTATTTCAATGTTTGGTTTTCACAAGTTGTCTTGCTATCTCTATCTGTAATGTAAGCTGGTCACAAACTTTAAGATTGTTTTGGGCTGACTACATGTCAACTTTTTTTAAGAGATTTGCAGGTTGTAGAGGGTCAGAGCTTGGGTAGTTATGTAATCCTCACATGCAACTAATTGTGACATGTGTTCCTTAAATCCAGCAACCATGAAATCTAATGCTGCAACATGACACAAATTTTCAGATCTCTAACTAAAAGTAGCTAGTGGCTGGTTTATTGCAGTGTCAAGTATTCTCACCATCTGTTCAGTCATGTGTCCCTGTGTTTAGAGTTTCTATGTCTGTATATACAGCAAGATCATCCCTGTCCCTCTTCTTTTACCTTGACTTTCACACACTGAGCCCTTTGTATCACTTCCCATCAGATACTAGCACACTTGTATAGTATAGAGAGAGTAAAATACAGTGAGGACACCACTGCTCTCCTTCCATTCAGTCCTGGGACTCTCCTAGCATGTCAGTGTACAGGCCTTATTCTGTTTGACTTCACAGATTGTGCCAGTCAGCCATGCAATGAGATTATAGAGGCAGCAGCACTTGTCAATCACACAACAGGGGCTGCAATGATATCCAACTCTCCTGGGCTTTCATTTGAAGAGGTTAAAGATGTTTCTCCACATTCCAATGAAATATACAGACTTATCAAAGTGTATTCCTTGGAACACATACACACTCTCTCACACAAATGCACAAATACATATGATTTAAGCTCAAGCTTGGTCATCCAAGGGCAGCAGTTTGGAAAGCAAAGATCGACATACATGCATTACTCTGCTATCTTTAATGTGCTGATAATGAGGGAAAAGTTGTGTTTTGCCTCTGGGGGGTTTTGCAGAAGTTCTCTCAAGTTTATGCTTTCAGCTGCTGCTGTGGCCTGATGGGGTGAGATCACACTGCAAGGCTACAAGTTTGCCAAACTGAACTCCTGAAAATGCTTGGTTTCAACAAATCCCTACTGGTTTCATGCTATAATTTTGCTGCCATGTTCAGATTTTCAAGCCCTGTCCACAGTCTCAGTGGTAGCAGCAGTGGCGGCTCCTCCCAAATTTCTCAGGGGGGGCAATTGTTGTGATGATGGCTGAGGTGACCCGTTCAATGGGTAAATTTTAATTAATTTGGTTCTACAATGACTGAACAATCCACTGTGGTCATCAACAGTTTGCCCACACAAATATCTTTGAATGTAAACAGAGACCTGTTTTATCATTAATCAAATAAAATTGAGTAAGGTATTCACTAAGTCATTCTCAGTCTTAATCAGAAAACATTTTATTATAGCTAAGTGGAAATTAATTTTGTGTTCTGATTAAAGAAATAAATGCAGACATACCCTACAACTTAATACAATGCACATCATGCACACTGCCCTCCAAAAGTATTGGAACAGTGAGGCCAATTGCTTTATTTTTGTTGTAGACTGAAAATATTTGGGTTTGACATCAAAAGATGAATATGGGACAAGAGATCAACATTTCAGCTTTTATTTCCAGGTATTTACATCTGGATCTGATACACAACTTAGAAGATAGCATTATTTGTAATGGAACACAAAATTTTTAGGTGAGCACAAGTATTGGAACATATAAACTTAAAATAGATTAAAGTTAATGAGATTTAATATTTAGTTGCAAATCCTTTGCTTTCAATAACTGCATCAAGCCTGTGACCCACTGACATCACCAAACTTTTGCATTCTTCTTTTGTGATGCTTTTCCAGGCTTTCACCGCAGCCTCTTTCAGTTGTTGTTTGTTTTGGGGGGTTACTCCCTTCAGTCTCCTCTTCAGCAGGTAAAATGCATGCTCTATTGGGTTTAAGTCTGGAGACTGACTTGGCCAGTCTAAAACCTTCCACTTCCCCTGATGAACTCCTTTGTTGTTTTGGCAGTGTGTTTTGGGTCGTTATCTTGCTGCATGATGAAGGATCTCCCAATCAGTTTGGTTGCATCTTTCTTTAAATTAGCAGACAAAATGTTTCTGTAGACTTCTGAGTTCATTTTGCTGCTGCCATCATGTGTTACATCATCAATGAAGATGAAAGAGCCCGTCCCAGAAGAAGCCATGCAAGCCCAAGCCATGACGTTACCTCCACCGTGTTTCACAGATGAGCTTGTATGTTTGGGATCATGAGCAGATCCTTTCTTTCTCCAAACTTTCGCCTTTCCGTCACTTTGTTACTCTTTGTTACTCTTTGTTAATCTTTGTCTCATCAGTCCATAAAACTTTTTCCCAGAATTTTTGAGGCTCATCTCTGTACCTTTTGGCAAATTCCAGCCTGGCCCTCCTATTCTTCTTGCTAATGAGTGGTTTGTATCTTCTGGTGTAGCCTCTGTACTTTTGTTCGTGAAGTCTTCTGCGAACAGTAGATTGTGATACCTTCACTCCTGCCCTCTGGAGGTTGTTGCTGATGTCACTAACAGTTGTTTTAGGGTCTTTCTTTACAGCTCTCACAATGTTTCTGTCATCAACTGCTGATGTTTTCCTTGGTCTACCTGTTTGACGTCTGTTGCTTAGTACACCAGTGGTTTCTTTCTTCTTCAGGACATTCCAAATGGTTGTACTGGCTATGGCCAATGTTTGTGCAATGGTTCTGATTGATTGTCCATCTTCTCTCAGATTCACAATTGCTTCTTTTTCACCCATAGACAGCTCTCTGGTTTTCATGTTGGTTCCACCTCTAAATGCAGTCTGCACAGGCAAAATCTATCACATCCAATCTGAAACTGAGCTCAGACATTCAGTGCTATTTATTATTTGAATAATCAATGTAATTGGGAGACACCTGGGCAACAAAACACACCTGACAGTGACATGTTCCAATACTTTTGCTCTCATGAAAAATGAGTGGGTTCAAACAAAAGGTGCTATCTTCTAAGTTGTGTATCAGATCCAGATGTAAATACCTGGAAATAAAAGCTGAAATGTTGATCTCTTGTTCCATATTCATCTTTTGATGTCAAACCCAAAAATTTTCAGTCTACAACAAAAATAAAGGAATTGGCCTCACTATTCCATTACTGGCGGCACGGTGGTGTGGTGGTTAGCACTCTCACCTCACAGCAAGAGGGTTGCCGGTTCAATCCCGGGCGTGGGAGCCCTTCTGTGTGGAGTTTGCATGTTCTCCCTGTGTCAGCGTGGGTTCTCTCCGGGCACTCCGGCTTCCTCCCACAGTCCAAAGACATGCAGATTGGGGACTAGGTTAATTGGTGACTCTAAATTGTCCGTAGGTGTGAATGTGAGTGTGAATGGTTGTTTGTCTCTATGTGTCAGCCCTGCGATAGTCTGGCGACCTGTCCAGGGTGTACCCTGCCTCTCGCCCGATGTAGCTGGGATAGGCTCTAGCCCCCCCGCGACCCTCAAGAGGATGAAGCGGTTAGAAGATGAATGAATGAATGAATGTTCCAATACTTTTGGAGGGCACTGTAGGTTCACTGCTCTTTGACCTGACCTGAACATTTTTTGTTGTATTTTTTCAGTTTCAATTATATACTGGTGGGACATTTTATTATTATTCATTAATTACTACTACAGAATTGGTATAAAACAGATTTTCTTAAACTAAACAAATGAACATCACCATGACATGCCAGTAGAGAGAGAGAGTGAAAGAGAGAGAGAGCGCTGAGTAGTCTAAGGCCCAATCCCAGTTCTCCTTTCTACCCCTACCCCTTAGCCCTATCCCTTGCCCCTTGCCCCTTGAAACAGAGTGCCAAGTGGTAGGGCTGAAAGTCAACCCCTCCGACTTCGACAATCGCGTATGTCATCAGTAGTCGCCGCTGCCTCTTACGTACGCAGATGCGACAAGTGTTTACCGGAAGTCTCGGAGAATCATGCCGTCTGCCGCTGTGGTGATCTCTGTTGCGTGGGCTATTGGGATCTTTTTACGGTTGTCTGCTGCTAGTCGGAGGAATGAAAGAAAAAGGAGACGCCTTCGACGCCTGGGAATGCTGGTGGATCGTTTTATGGTATGTAGAATGTAATGGAGAACGTTTTTGTGCAATAAAAATAACTGTTACTACCGATGTTAGCATGCTAACGTCAGTAACGTAGGTTGTGCTCAAAAGCTTGGTAACCAGCGAAAGCATTTGTTACTTTGCATTCTACTGTTTGTGATACACATGTATACGCTCACTGATTAGTGTGTAGATCTGATAATATGTAGCATGACTATTAATGCGTTAGGTTTTGGGGCTGGGGAAAAGCCAAATGTCCCCCATATAAAACTATAGTTAAATCCTTTTAACTGAGATTAATGATATGAACATGTTTTCTGTTTCCAGACTGGTCACCCTACAACATACTGCAAACTGAACCACAACGTGCCCGTCCTGCGGTTGTGGTTTAATGTGGAGGCAGAGTTGAAGCAGGACTTTCGCCTCAGCAGAAGAGCAATGAACAGTCTGCAGAGGCTACTGCAGAGTGAGCAGGACCATGGCTGGGGAAGTCAGCTAGAAGTGCTCATCTATGTTTTCTGGCTGGCTCATGGACTGTCTTATCGTGTTGTATGTCGTGTTTTTAATGTGCCCAAATCCACAGTCCACCGCATCATCCACAAAATAGCAAATGATATATGGATCAACCTGAAGCGTGTCATCTCTTTCCCCCCAGATAGGACAGCTTCATGCAGTTGGACAAGGATTTGCCCACCTATCAGGGACCCCTGCATTCAACAATGTTGTGGGTGCAATAGATGGAAGCCATATTAGGATAAAACCACCAGCACAGTACCGAATAGATTATTTAAATTACAAGGGATTCTATTCAGTAAACATGCAGGCAATATGTGATTCCAGTGGAAGATTCCTAGACATCTTTGTTGGTTACCCCGGGTCAGTTCATGACACGCGTGTAATGAAGAACAGCAGCTTTTACAGAGCAAGACATTACCCTCCCACAGGTTACATTCTTCTAGGAGATGGTGGCTATCCGTGTTTGGACACACCAGTCTGCCTGATGACACCGTACAAGGAGCCAGTTAATGGACCAATACAGGGGAGCTTCAATTATCATCATTCCAAAGGCCGCAGCATAATCGAAAGGGCTTTTGGAATGATGAAGACCAGGTGGAGGTGTACACTTTTCAAAGCCTTGGAGGTAAAACCAACATTTGCACCTCAGGTTATTGCATCCTGTGCCTTTCTGCACAATGTGTGTCTGGACAATGGGGATGTGCTGGAGCCAGATGAAGATGCCGCACAGGATATGCTAGACCCCCAACCTCCTCGGGACCCCCTGGCAGCTAATGAGAGGTCTGGCAATGCAACAAGAGACCACCTGGCTGCTCTGATCTCAGGCAATGTGCAGGCCCCATGAAGATGCTGACTGATCCAGAAATGGGACAATGTATATAGTTTTTTGTTATGCTACCTCAGGGATGTGTGTTTGAGTATCTGACAAATCCAGAAATGGACAATGTATATAGTTTTTTGTAATCTTACCTCAGGGATGTGTCAAGTTTTTTTCTTTTTTTTTCAAATAAATCTGACTGATCCAGAAATGGACAATGTATATATTTTTCAGGCATGTGTCAAGTTTTTTTTTCTGAATAAATCTTTTTTAATGCTAATATCTGTTTCAGATGTTGTTAATGTTTAGCTGGTGTGATATTCATGCTCACAAACTTGTAGTAGAAAACAATATTGCACTTTATTTGGTAAATGGCATCACATTCAGATGCATTTATGAACTTGTCTTAAAAACATTTAAAAACTATATTAAAACAAAAAACAACAGCCAGCTGTGCCTTTGAGGTAGACATTAGAATACACACACACAGGACAGCACAGCAAATTATTTCTTAAATTGGTCCTGAGAACAACTTTTCAGATGTAAACATCGAACAGTGCAAACATACACACAGGAACTAGTGTGATAAGGGGCTATATTGCACAAAAGAAACTGTCAAATTTTGTCAATGAGTTTCTCAAACAGGCTTAAAAAACGCTCTGTTTTCTTCTCACTTTCCTCGTGTCTCTTCTGCTCCTTCTCACTCTCCTGTGCCAGAAAATCCACAATGTGGTTTAGCTTCCTCTTCTTTTTTTTGGGTGAAGGGGTTGGGGGCATGTCCACAGTAGCAGCAGCAGTGGTAGGGGCATCAGATGTGGCTGCCTCAGAAGAAGCTGTGGCTGAGGTGGAAGGAGTGGGTTCGATGATCTCCTAAGAACACAACAAATGAGAAGGTATTATATTCCTGAAGTAGGTCATATGGCCACATGTATGTATGTACAATACATAACTACGTAGAAAATATATTTCTTAAGACGCTGGGTTATAATCAACAATATAGATCAGTAATCAATAACAACACATGATGTGGCTGTATCTTTACCATAAGCAGTGTGACAGGATCATCATATGAGGCAACCACAACGGGAGGGTCCATGGATGGCCTGGCTCCCAGCACCTCATGCATGTCCTCGAAAACTGCCAGGTAGATGCTGTGGTTTCCCCGGCATCAGTTCCTGAACCCGTCTTGGGGGTTCTCAGCTCCTGCACAAAAACAAAACAATGTTATAACTTATAAATATGAAGTTCATCATTGCAGCACTGAGAGATTACAGATTACTTTAAAAGATTACAGTTTAGGCATTGCCTTAAATCTAAACTAAAGTGCTTCTCGTTTACCTTATATTTCTTTTTAAGATTTTCCCATTTTTTCGATGCCTGTTGGCAGGTGATTTTACCCTCAAGCCCAAGCTCTTTGATCAACGTCCTGTATCATAACACATATGAGAAGTAATGTAAAATCAATGAAAAGCAAGAAAAAAATAAAACAACATAATTATGTATGCTGTCAAGCAAGCTATAAAAATACTCACTCCCAAAGTTGTTTGGCAGCAGCTTTGGATTTGAGAAAACGCTGCTCATTTTCAGCCCTGAATTTTATGAGGCGTCGGGTCTCTTCTGGAGTCCCTGTATGGATAACACACAGGGATAACTGTGATCTCATGATCTTGGATGTCATATAAACCAGTGATATTAACGTTACTTGGGTTACAACATCCATATAACATGTTAGCACGCAATTCGTACACAACTTCAGTGGAGTTACAGGCTAATGCTAACGTCACATTCGACTTGTTTATGACATTCCTGCATGTTGTATCCTATAACGCTATCAATGTAACTGAATACCAGCAGCGAGGTTGCCGAAGTTATTATTGATAACGTTATCACTGTAGATTATCAGGGCTGCCCACAGAGCACCGCTTGTATTCAGCCTGGTAACGGTAACCACGTAACTGAAGCCTCGACTACTAGCGATTTTTTTCGGGGGTGCATTTTACGAGGAAAATGACCACTACACATTGAAACAACGTTAAAATAGACAATAAAGGGGCTTTCGTACATTTTAAAACTTTATTCATGGAGAAAATACTTACATTTGTGCACTTCTTTAGTTGTGGAAGCAGCCATCTTGCCGGTCTTGCAAGGCATTCTGGGAAATCTGTCGTACCCCTCCGTTTGGAGTGTGCCTCGGAAAAATCTCCGTTTGAAGGGGTACATAGCCCTACCACTTCCCCCTACCCCTCCGTCATAATGATAATTGGGACACCCCTACCACTCCACATGAACGCGCAAAACGGAGGGGTAGGGCCAAGGGGGAGGGCCAAGGGGTGAAATGGGATTCAGCCTTAATCTTACCTTGTTCTCTCCATCCATGTTCACCACCTCTGCAGCAATCTTCATGAAGATTGTGGCACAGTGGAGGGTGTCTTGGAAATTGGCATAGTGGCCAGAAAAGTCCTGGTTGAATCGTCGTTTCATCTCTGAAATCTCAGGCAGATCACTTTCTTTTGCCTGGAAGTGCTTCTGCAGTTTCGCCTGGAGTGGAGAGATCATTGTGATGGTGGGATTCTTTTCCTCGCTGAGGAGTGTGGTTGCCACTTTCAGGGGAGTCATCAGTTTGACGACTTCTTGGATCAGTGCCATGTCGTCTTCACTCAGCCTGGCCATGTCTTCGTCCTTCTTGATTTTCCTTGAGAGCAAAGTATTCAGCACGGCAGGCTGCTGTTCCCAGAAACGCGCCAGCATGTCAAGGGAACTGTTCCATCTCGTGGGAACATCATGGATCAGCTTGTGCTTTGGCAAGTTGAGCTGGGTCTGGGTTTCACGTAGCAGTTCAGTTGCCTTTGGGCTCATGTGAAAAAATGTAACCACCTGAATGGATGGATGAATGAATGAGTGAGTGAATGAATGAAATAAACTTTGTCATTATACAGTACAGGTACATGTATAACAAGATTTGGTTGGTAGGCCTACTCTCCAAAGTACACTCACCTTTCTCAGTTTCACCAGTAGCTCCAACACCTTTTCCACTTTCAGGGCTTTTTGTGAAGCCAAGTTGAGTAGGTGCGCGACGCATCTCACGTGTAGACCCACTTTTGCCAAAGCTGCAGCCAGTAGCATGTTCGAGGCGTTATCTGTGACCAAGGCTGTTTTCTTGTCTTGTAATTTCCACTCGCGGAAAACTTCTTGCAGCAAGGCTGCTAGATTCTTCCCTGTGTGGGCCTCGGTAAACTTGCACGTTTGTAGCACGTGGCTTTGCAAAGCCCACTCTTCGTCAATGTAATGTGCTGTGACAGTGACAAACGAGTCTGTAGCGCAAGACGTCCAGCCATCAATTGTCATGGCGACTGTATTAGCATTATGCATTGATTTAGCTATGTCTTGTTTTACTTTCTGGTACAGCTCGGGTATTTCTTTTTCAGCGAAAACCTTCCTGCCTGGCTTTTTATACCTCGGCTCCAGGACGCTCATGAGGTATTCAAAGCCCTCGCCCTCTGTAGCACTGTACGGCTGGATATCTTTGCATGTATAGAAAGCAATGGCTTTAGTTATTACCTTGGCGCGGGCAGAGTTTGCGCCCAGCGGAGTTTGGAAAAAAGTACTGATGCTTGGCTGTTTGTTAGTGCCGCTGGAGCTACTAGTAGCATGAGATGAATCCGAGGCATGATCTGAGCCGGGCTAGTTGGCTAATACCGAGGGGGCTTCTTCAGCCACACTGTGTCGTCGTTTCAGGTGAGTTATCAGGTTGGTCGTGCTGCCTGTGTACTTTATAGCAAGACGGCATATCTTACAAATTGCTTGGGACTTATCAAGGTTTCCGTTTGCTGGCGTGTTTGAGTTACTTTACTCAGGGAGTAACGCAGTAAAGTAACTGGTTACTTTTTAAAAAAGTAACGCAGTAACGTACTTTCATTACTTTTAAAGTAACCCTTAGCCAGCACTGCCCGTTACAAGTCCTGAATGTGAATTTCTATTTTTGTGCAAGTAAATATTATCAAAATGTAGCTAATGCAGCAAAGTACTAATTCTGCTGAAAAATCACCCCTCTGACTGACATATATTACATTATGGCATTATTACATTATTCATGGTGCTGCATCAATGCATAGGTAGTATTTTAGTGTTGTAAATAGGGCTAGTTTTACCTACTGTGTATACAGTTTAGTTTAGACCAGTGGTTTTCAACCTAGGGGTCTTGCCCCTCCGAGGGTTTCAAGGTGAATCTGTTGTGTGATGAGTACAAAACAATGTGCTGCACACATTTTTACTGATTGGGCCTCATGCAAGAACATATTCTCATTCCCATTTTTAAACTGACTTTTTTGTGAGGCTTGCTCTTATGGGTGTTGCAGGTTGGATTCACAAAGCTCTCTTAACTACACTAGTTTTCTCTGAATTACTTGTTTCAGGTTATCATATAGCATTATCAACACCACCTAAAATCTGTTCTACTCTATTTTGTGAGCAGATTTCATTTCAAAAATGTTACCAAAGAGGAAAAGGAAGAACTTCACACCACTGAGCTTCAAGTCCTGCTGATGAACATGAGCAGAACAGGCAGAAGAAGAAGTTAAGTAGTGGACAGTGACCTGCATATTGGCTGAAAGGCAGCTGTCAGAGTAAGAGGATTTTCCAACAATAGGGAACTTTTCAAGTTGCTCTTTGGAAATACGACAATAAAATCATAATATCTAAAAACCTCTCAGGAAATTGGCTAGCTGTGATGATGATAATATGTTGAACAGAATAATAATTTTGCATTGTATGTTTATATTAATATATTAATATTAATATATATTAATTTCAGTCGCATATTTATTTATTCCTTCAGATTAAGGTACTATGATTTGAGGGTTTTCCCAGGGAAGAAAGGCAAACTGTGTGTATGACTCATACAACAGGTCTGGTCATTTCATGACTTTCATTTGTAACGTAGAGAAAATTCTAACTGTGAGGAGAAAACTGATGACTGCCACTCCACTGTGCCACTTAAGAACTAATCTGGTTTTTGCGTTGTTGCAACGTTTCTCCATAATTTATTGTTTTTGTGAAATATTGGTAATTTTATCTTTTTGGAACCATCTGGGAGTTTAGAGGGGAAATATTTCTAGTGCAAATACCTCCATACAGTCTTTGATGTAGGCAAAGTAATGAACACATAAAATAAAACAGAAAATATGCAATAATAAGTAAAAATACAAGTAACTCAAAAGTAACTTTCCACTCCTCGAAAGGATGAAGGAGTTGCATTGTGTACTGTACTAACATTACAGAGCTTGACCTAAACCAGGAGCTAAAAGACAAGATTTCCTCTCTGCTTCATTGTCAGTTCTTTTTGAATCTGTCTTACAAATCCACCAACACGCTCCTCCGCGTGTGACCTGCTACAGTCTAACCAGCTTTTTATCGTCTTGTGTGTTTTTATGGTGTTTTTATTGTCTGTCTTGTAACGTGGGGTGAGGACGCTAAGTGCGGAGGAGTAAGATGTGGACTTTGGGATTAGGGATGGGTCACGATTTTCGATTAGTTGTTTTATTTTTGAAAAATCGATTTTTTAATGCGACTATTACTATTCGACGTCTTATCGACGTCTTGTTTCTATCCTGACGCTGGCTTGTAGCGTCTGGAGAAGCCCATTCACCAGTATGGTGATCGGATTATCACCAGAGAGCTCCTCCTATCACTACGATATTTAGCAGTGGGTGAGATTAAACCACCATACCAGTGGAGATCTTTGTCCCGGGCCATCGGAACCCGGATCCTCCACGGCGAACTTCACGGAGGAAAATAGGGAGGAGAGGAGGCATTAAGTGCAGAATGAAAAAGCTCTGCCTTGACAACCGACGCCGGCTGCCCCCCCTGCCCTCGGTTTTCTTATCCAATGTGCAATCTTTGAGGCATAAAATTGATGAGCTTGAGTGCCTGACTAAATACAGTCGTGAAATTAAGGAATGTTGCCTGCTTGGGATTACTGAGACTTAGCTTAATGAAAGCGATCTGGACAGGGATCTGGAGCTCACTGGATTTGGCTGTCCCATCAGACTGGACCACTCCACACACACACACACACACACACACACACATATCTTCTCCTCTCTGCAATTCAGAATCAGGGGCAGTGGCTACACCAGTATGAGCAACAGCTAGTCACCCTCCATATTGCAGCACCTACAGGCTCAGCAGGAGAATTTCCAGTCCTTTCTGGAGGCCATGGTGTATTCTCTGTCCAGCCAGATGTAGCAGATGGGAGAACTTTTTTTCTTCTTAAATCTCCCATGTGGATCTCTCCCCAGCCCCAGTGGCTGCTACGTCAGAGGATCTACAGCCAAGCTCCTGCTAATGATTGAGAAGTGCAGTGGGAACTCAGCCACCTGCCAGTTTTTTCAGGTAAATTGCTCCCTTTTATTTGACTTAAATCCCTCCTCTTACTCGTCTGAGAGGATTAAGGTGGCTGCTGTTATTACTGAGATGGCCTGGCACGGGAGTGGGCCACAGCATAGTGGGCAAGGCAGTCAGAGGTATGCCGCTATTTAGCAGATTTTTAATATCCTCCAGTAGGTTATTGACAATAACACACCTGGAGGCAGCTCGGGGCTGTTGCGCTTGCATCAAGGCGGCTGCAGGGTGGCTTTCCACGCCTTTCAGTTCCACACCCTGGAAGGAGATAGTGGCTGGAATGATCACTTCCTCATGGACACTTGGCTGGCAGAAGAGATCAAGGTCCCTGGCCATTAAGGTCGACATGAGGACAAGAGGAGAAAGGAGCTGTCTCAGATGCCACTTATCCACCTTCATCCGCAGAGTGCAGTATCACCTAGAGGCAGGAGTCAGTCAAGGGACATCTGCCTCATCCACCTGCACCTCTACTGCCTCTTTAGGATCAGAGGAGCCTATGCAGCTGGGCAGCATTCATCTCACCTCTGAGAAACACCAGCGGTGAGTTCCAAACAACTTTTTATGTTGGGGCTTTAGGACACTTGGATCACTACGGACGAGCAGTATGGAGATATTTTGTGGTTTCAGTTATGTGTTTTTGGACGTTTGAATCTGGGGCACCATAAGCCATTAGGTGGAGTTGTGTTGTTACCTCCTCTCCCCTTGGATCTCTGGAAGTGTTGTGAGGACTCTAAAACTTAACCTGAGCCTCCATCAGCATATGGGTGAGTAGATAATGGCTGAATTTTTGGGTGCACTATCCCTTTAATTCCCAGCCCTTTCAACTACCAGCCACTATGGATAAAGTTAAGCAGCAGTTATTTTCAACACCTGTCATGTCCAGTTTAATCAAAATGCTGTGCCTTTTACTGTCAGTACAACCCAACCAGTTGCATTCAGCTCTTCTAAATAGAAGAGCTGGTAAATAAATATTTTTATACAATGACTTTATTCTGTCAAATGACCTTGATCTTTTAATGACAACAGAATCATGGCTGTCACAACATGAGCCCCTCTGACCAGCTGGGCTGGGAGGTTTTAAACCTGTTAGAGTCTTTTAACTTACCATGTGGTTGGTCTGGTCCTGCTCACACAAAAGGTTATACTCTTGATTTTGTGTTATTCATGGTATTGTTGGGATCTGACCTCATAACAGGCCTCCAATTAAAGTATCAAAATGGCCATCAGAAATAATTGATAATTATTAATTATATTAAATTATGTGACTTAATTAAGCAATATCACACGAGAGGGAATGATGTTGTACTGTGATATCGTCACGGCTGTGATTCGGTCGTAGGATTCGGTCGTAGGCACGAGGCAATCACAGCCGACGACCTTTCAATAGTTAAATAAGCAAGGCTGATTAAGAAATGTTGAAAAATGAGGACAAAATAGATAATTTAAGCATTTTATTTGTCTTCCGCCAACAAAAATAGTTCCCTCAGGACTCCGCTGTCACTGTTGCTATGTAACGCAGACATGGTGCGCCAGGAACTTACTCTTTATACACATTTATCTGCACGTCCATTAATTGTGCAGCCGGTGAAATAAGTCTGTGATGACTGCATGGTGGACTGTCACTTCACAGGCACAGCCTACTCTGCCTTCTGATCTGACAGTATGTTGCTTTTCTCCAAGTCATTGAACTCCGTTGATGAAACACTGACAAACCTGGATGTGTGCTCAGATGGATTCAGCTTCTCCTCTCCCTCATCTTCCTCTGATGACAATTCATAGTTCAATTCAAAACTTATTTTAGGAAATAAATCCATATTTTTGGCTGTTTAACAGTGGATGAATGAATTAGCCTACAACGCAACTGCTGACCTAACACTAACCGTCAGTTTTGATTTGATTGTTGATTGCAATCAGCTGTGAGGCGGAGTGATACATACACAGTGAAATAACCGTGATGTTGTACTCCAATATCATCACGGTTTTACTGTCTCTCGACCAATCAGATTGCAGGGCCGGAACTAACTGTTGTATAATTTACATTAAATCACGTCGATGCAGACATAGAAACATGCAGAAACATAGATATAAACATATAAACACAGAAACATACGCATAAAGACATAGAAACATACAGATGCAGGCATAGAAACATGCAGATATCAACACAGAAACATGCAGATATAGACATAGAAACATGCAGATGCAGACAGACACATGCACATAAAGACACAGAAACATGCACATAAAGACACAAAAACTTGCAGATATAAACATATAAACATACATTTATAAACACAGGAACATGCACATAAAGACAAAGAAACATGCGGATGCAGACATAGAAACGTGCAGATATAAACAGAAACATGCAGATATAAACACAGAAACATGCACATAAAGACACAGAAACATGCAGGTATTGGGCCTCATTCACAAACAGTGCGTGCACACAAATCTGTGCTTAAACTCTGCGTACGATCGTTTGACACACAAATCCAGGATTCATCAATATTTTCTTACCCGAATTTGTTCTTACTCTGCGAACAAATTTAGAACTGCCGGGGATATGGCCTTAAAACATGGCTGATGACACCATACGCAAACCCTGAAACCCCTCAAGAGGTGCGCTATAATAACATACATGCCCACACACGTGCCGTAGAGCGCACTTTTGGCGTACTTAAGGGCCGTTGGATGTGTTTGGATCGGATACAGCTGATGGCAAACTACTTTATTCCCCTGAGAAGGTGTGCAAGATCATCCTGGCATGCTGTGTCCTCCACAATCTTGCAATGACCCATGGCATTCCTGTAAGACCTGGCGCCATCGCTTCTAACAAACTGTGAAATTTACTACTTCTCTCCTCGCGTAACCACTTCCTTCATTCATGAATCAACTCTAGGCAAGCGGTTTCCTTATATGGAGAAATGGGGGCGTGGTAGTATGCTAATCACAAATTGCGAGCATGTGCCTGTCAATTTAGAATGATTCTGATTCACACACATACGCAAGGTGGTGAGAACAAAATTGGCCGGTGCGCAGGTGTCATGAATCCCACGGTGATTTTGCGTATGCACTTATTTTGTGCTCAAAGTAAGAACATTTCCACGCACTTATTAGTGAATGAGGCCCATTGTCACAATCTACCCTGCCTGTTACCTGCTGCTCTAGGAAACTTCCACTCACCCTGACTCCTCCTTACTCACCTACCAGCCACACCTCCTAATCAGTCTCATCACTCTCACCTGGTCTTCCCAGCTGCTCCACATCACCAATCAGCCCTGCATATAACCTCACAGATTCACTCACTCATTGCCAGATCATCTTCATATTATGCCTGACCTTCCCGCAGTCTTCTTTGGACTGGCTTCCCGGTATCGACTCGGCTTGCCTCTGATCTTCTCTTCTCATCTCTGCCCCGGTAAACGCTACAGCCTTCCGTTCCTGACTACAGTTTTTGCCTGTGAGTTTTCTGGTCTCTGTCTGCTGTTGGCTGTTTGGCGATTCACCGCTCCTCTTTTTCCTGTCCTGCTGGTTCTTCGATCCTCTGCCTGCTCTCGACAATCCATCTGTCTGCTCCCACTGGTTTCGTCTGCATCACTGTCTGTTCACCGGCTCTCAGCCCGGCTATTCACCATTCTCAAGCCTACCTGCCCCGTCGATCCTGTGGTAACTTGCTTGCCTGGCACACGGGGTTCGAATCCTGCCTGAACACTCGCTGCATAAGTATTTAATAAAGACTGTTGCTACTGGTGCATTTGAAAAATGCAGATGTAAATAGAAACATGAAAATAAAGACATGGAAACATGCATATGCAGACACAGAAACATGCAGATATTGACAGAAACATGCAGCTATGAACATAGAAACATGCAGATATAAAACACAGAAACATGCAGATATAAACACAGAAACACGCAGATACAAAACACAGAAACATACAGATATAAACACAGAAACACGCAGATACAAAACACAAACATGCAGATATAAACATTCATAAATAAATACAGGAACATGCACACAAAGACATAGAAACATGCAGATGCGGACATATAAACATGCATATTTTAACACAGGAACATGGACATAGAGACACACAAACCTGCAGATATAAACACAGAAACATACAGATATAAACATAAAAATGTGCATATATAAACACAAAAATATGCATACATATAAACACAGGAACATGCACATAAAGACACAGAAAAATGCAGATATAAACACAGAAATATGCAGCTATAGATATAGAAACATGCAGATGCAGACACAGAAACATGTAGATAAAGACAGAAACATGCAGATATAAGCACAGAAACATGCAGATATAAAGACAGAAACATGCAGATATAAAGATGCAGATATAAACACAGAAACATGTAGAAATAAGCACTGAAACATGCAGATATAAGTACAGAAACATGCAGATATTGACAGAAACATGCAGCTATGAACATAAAAACACAGATATAAACACAGAAACATGCAGATATAAAACACAGAAACATGCAGATATAAACACAGAAACACGCAGATATAAACACAGAAACATGCAGATATAAAACACAGCAACATGCAGAAATAAAGATGCAGATATAAACACAGAAACATGCAGAATAACCACAGAAACATGCAGATATAAGCACAGAAACATGCAGACATAAACATGCAGATATAAGCACAGAAACATGCCAATTTAAACATATAAACATGCAGATATAAACAGGAACATGCAGATGTAGACACAAACATGTGGATCTTGCAGATGTAAACACAGAAACATGCAGATATAGAAACATGCAGACATAGACAGAAATATGTAGATATAGACACAGAAACATGCAGATATAGAGGTAAACATGCAGATATAAACACAAACATGCAGATTACAATTACTCTTATTATTATTCGTATTCTTCACCTTCTTTATCTTCTTTTTAGCATTATTATTATTATTATTATTATTATAATTATTATTATTACTTTGATCTTTGCTATGGGATCTGCCTGCTGTTGGCTATCTGAGGCTGGTGCAATGTGCACATAGAAAACATGATGGGAAAAATTAAGTGATTTTGTCTCACTGAAAAATATAATCGTCTTGAGATGAGATGAAAGATGAGCCAGTGAGATGCAGCAGCAACACTTGGCATTGCTCAGACTGCCTTGCTCAGTCTACTCAAATGAGAAACACTCATTGCTGATACTAGGGCAGTAAGTGTTTGTCCATGGGGAAAGCACCTTTGGTTGAAGCTGCACTTGTGAAGTGGATTGATAATGCTTGATTAGGGCTGTGCAATATCACAATATACAGTATATTGTATGACGAGAGAAAAATATGTATCATTTCATATTTTGCTCTATCGTTTATATCGTTGTGACGCAACTTACACTTTTTACGGCAATATTTTTCATCATTTGGAGTCTGTCCATCTTTTGCACGGATCTCATTGACAAATTACTCTTCTTGGCTTCTTGGCTTGGCTTAGTCAACTTTTTATTCATTGGATTAAAATGTGCTATATCATGATATATATTGTTATCGGTATATGAAATTACCTATATTGTGATGTAAGATTTTGGTCATATCGCCCAGCCCTATCTGATCACATAACGCCCCCTTGAGTGGGCTCCTGGTGAGGGAAAAAGCAGAAGCAAGGTTTGAGACAGCTGTATTGTATTTTGCAACAGTCAATAAAATTCAACAAATAATGAAGATCTACATTTCATTCATTTAATTCATTGTTAAAAAAAATTGTCAATTATGTCAATTGTCAATTAGACAGTAATCTCCATGATAAATAAAGAAAAATAAAAAAAAAGTCATAATAATCATCTGCTTACAGTGAACAACTGAACCGAACAGCCGTGATTCCCATACGAAGTTCTCACGGTATTCTACCGAATATTCCAACTAACTGAATGAACAGTTTTGGAAGCTGTCTCAGGCAAACGTTAACAAATGTGTTTCGATTACAGATGATCACATAAATTAAACCTACATCTTACTTTAACTAAAAATACTTGGATAACAACCAAGCCGTTGTGTATTAATTTTACTGTATCGCTGGATGTTGCCATGACAATGCAGTGTCTTAATGAATTATTCATTATTATGGTCTTATTCAGGTGACTATTGCTGATGTCTCCTTCCACTTGAATGCAATTGGTCTCACAGAACTGCCGACATGTCAGTTTTTTTTTGTTTTTTTTTTGTTCCTGCTCAATTTCTAGAATTGCTCTAGCTGATTCATTTAAATTACTGCTGAATGTAAAGGAGCCATACTTCCCCTGATGCTCTTAGTGGCAGTTACCAAGCAGGTGCTTTGTTCTCACACTGAAGCTGCCACTGTAATTATAGGCTGCTGGTACTCAGGCTATAGCTTTGACTCTAAGCAGACCAGATTTGTGAGGGCAACATCAATGGGCAAACACAGATCTCCACACACAGAGACATACACACGCACAGAGAGAGAGAGAGAGAGAGGGATGAGAAATGTGGAGAAAAGTGTGAACATAAATGAGGAAAAAACATGGTTGAGACTGATGCGCGCTTCATGGGTTCAGACAGCAGCAGCAGTGAAGTCACATGTTAAACATGCATATGGAAGCCGTTACATTCCCCTGCTACTGTTCCAAAGAGTGCATCTCAGCAATGTGTGATTATTACCCTGAACAGGTAGCACTGAAACCTTCCAGGCTGCACTCACTGTGTTTCAGGCAGTGCTTGTGGCATACAGATGTGCAGTATAGCTGCTGCTGAGATCTAGGTCAGACAAGGGTGAGCTGTGAAAGGGATAAAACTACACAACTTATGGAGGGTATATGTAAGGGATAATGCCTGACAAGGTGACTTATCACTTTTTAATGGCGTGAACCATCCAATATGCAGCGGTGAAGTGAAAATGGACATCTCCAAGGGCATTTCCAAAATTATACCGTGGCCAACTACCAAAGAAATAAAAGGTAATGATATTTATTCATATTTTTATGTTTTTTGCTCTCAAAATCTCCAGTTTATCACAAGCCATAACTCAGTTACCCCAGTAAGAGAGAGAGTTCATCTAATACCTGGAACAATCATTACTGGCCCATGAACTTATTATGCAATGGAAATGTTATTCACTACTCCAGTAAATAGGAATGTTAGATATGACTTAGCAACAGGAGATATTTCTACTCTGCTCAGCCCGCATAATCTGTTGGCCAGCTATTAGCCAGAAAGCTAGGTTATGCTACCAAGATTCAAAGTCAGCCACTTTGTGTACGGTTCACAACCAGTAAGTGTAATTTGACAGTATGTTTAACAATGATAGCCAGCCATCCAGCCATGTCACTGTACACAAATCATTATCAAAATTTTCAGGAACAAACGATACGCCAAGTGTAACGTTACTGTTGGCTGCAGCCTGAAGTAGCGAGTTGAACAGCGAATGGGATGTGAACTGATGGCTTAAGTTTAGAGAAGAAGTGTAGTATCTGCAGTCTCCCTCCTGTGGTGCTCAGAGGATGAGGACTAGCGTAACACTCAGTGTTGAAAATTAATAATAAACAGATGCTTTGACTACCCCCTTACCTATGTTAGATACAGTCTGATGCTATTATGTAGTCAGTGCATTAATTTAGTATGGTAAATAGACAGTTTAACCGGAAATACTACCACTAGGTGTAGGAGTTTTTAATGGACACCCTGAGGCCAATCAGAATTGAGTTTTCACCCAGACCATGGTATAAAGGGAGGATAAACAAGCACAACACACATCAAGTAGAAAAAAAATAAAGGTAGGATCTTTGTTGAAAGGACACAATGATTGTTAACACTCGGTAGCTACGGTTAATTTTTCACATTGTTTATGCTAAATGGCAAGAAAAGGTAACTTTAGATTTTTAAGATGAAAGAAATCTTGTGCTGTGACTCCCAACATGCAGTGTCTATAAGCTGCAGGGTCATTTTTCCAAAATGGTGAAGTATTCAGGACTCCTACTAAAACCTCAGTATTTGAGTCTGTGTTGCAAAATTGGCTTTTGTCACCAAAACCCATGTGTATCCTTGAGGTCTAACAAACATCTTGAATGCATTTAATTTCTGACAAAACATTTTTATTATTAATTTAAATGTTTTAAATCATGCATTGTTTACATCCATTTTTGCTAGCTTGCAGTCTTCTTTGTCGCTGCAAGACATTTGCAAGGCTCCACATGTGAGCACAGCAGGGCTCCAGATATATTTTCTCTTTGTTTAACATGGCTGACAGGTTGTGAGGATAGATAGAGCAGACTCTTCACCTTGGGAGATCTGTGAGCCCTCTGGAGCCTCTGAAGCTAGTTTATCATTAATACACTTTATCATTTTCACACTTAGTAGTCCTGATTTCCCTCTATCCTTCCCTTTTTTTTTTTACTGATACCTACAAACTGAGTGAGAAAAGAGAGTGCCATACAAACCTATACTGCAAGGGCAACATCTTTTCAACATCTTGAACAGGAAGATTACTGATTGTCATTTGAGCAAGGCAAGATAAGTTTATTTGTACACATTTCACACACAAAGACAAGTCAAAATGCTTTATATAATGTATTAAAAACAACAACAACAACAGAAGTAAGTGCTAAATAGGTAAAGGTGTGTGTGCTGTGTTGAGAGCTAAAGTCAGTGACAGTGGGCAACATAACCCTTTTTATCCTGGATTTAAGGTAATGGGTGGGGTAAGGCTAACATGCTCTGAAAGTTCATTCCAACTCTGTGGTGCAGAGTAACTCTATATTTAGTTTAGACTCTGAGAACAGGTATTGAATACTACCTGATGACCTGATAGGGTTCACATGATAAAAGACAGAAGTATTTTGGTGAACTGCTCCTATTACAAAAGCGAAAACCAGTGTACGGGCCTGCTTATAAATGGGATTTGTTCAGTTTTTTGAACAAGCATTTTGACTGTTATTTGTTTGACTTTTACAGTGGCTTTAATCTTTATATATATATATATATATATATATATATATAAAGATTACCCCATTGATAAAGCAAGAAATTCCACTAATTAACCCTGATAAGGCACACCTGTGAAGTGGAAACCATTTCAGGTGACTACCTCTTGAAGCTCATCGAGAGAATGCCAAGAGTGTGCATTTTGAAGAAACTAGAATATAAAACATGTTTTCAGTTATTTCACCTTTTTTTTTGTTAAGTACATAACTCCACATGTGTTCATTCATAGTTTTGATGCTTTCAGTGAGAATCTACAATGTAAATAGTCATGAAAATAAAGAAAACGCATTGAATGAGAAGGTGTGTCCAAACTTTTGGCCTGTACTGTGTGTGTATATATATATATACATATCTATATATATATATATCTATATCATATATATATATATATATATATATATATATATGATATAGATATAGATATATAGATAGATAGATAGATAGATAGATAGATAGATAGATATACATATATACATACTAGTTAAGTCCCAAGAAAAATTAAAATCTGTTGTTTCAGCAGGTGGGAAAACATTAGGATACTGTTCAAGTGACAAGGCCTCTAGTAGCCATAGGCTTATGATCACATCTGTTGGGATCAAAAATCAGTGTCAGGTGACATTATTATAGAGCAACTAAGTCAAGAAAACACCAGACTTTTACATGTGAGACTGTTTGATTTTCATTTTCTACTGCCAGTCAGTGTAGGTTTCTTTTAACCGAACTCTTGTAACCAACACAAAACACAATGTTTCTCTTACCTTAAAATGTAACTAAGGCATTCTTCAAGCTGAACCTTATTTTCCCATGTTTTTTATGTCTGAGTGTGTAATGGAGAAAACAACCTTTGAAATTAAAGTCAAGTTTATTTATATAGCACATTTCATACAACAAGCGTAAACTCAATGTGCTTAAAAAGGCAAAGCAGATAAAATCATACATGCCAAGAACATACCATTCCATAAGCAATACATATATAAAACATATAAGATAAAAATAAACAAGAATATTTTATACATATAAAATAGGACAATTTATAAAACGTCAGAAGACAAAGCTTTTAATACAAACACTACACCTGATTAAAAGCTTGTGAAAAAAGATATGTTTTTAGTTTGCTTTTAAAAGAAGATATTGTTTCAGCAGACCTGAGATCATGTGATAAAGAATTCCAGAGAGTAGGCCCGTAATGACTGAAGGCACCTTGAACTGATTTAGAATGAATTCTGGGTATAGTGAGGAATCCTTTCATTTATGATCTCAGAGGTCTTTCCGGTATATATTCAGTGAGCATGTCAGAGATGTAGGAGGGTGCTAGGCCATTCATGGCTTTAAAAACAATAAGTAAAATTTTAAAATCAATTCTTTGTTTTATAGGAAGCCAGTGAAGAGAAGCTGGAATAGGAGAGATGTTTTCATATCTTTTGGTTCTGGTTAGTACTCTGGCTGCAGTGTTCTAAGTAAGTTGAAGTTTAGTGAGTGATTGCTTTGCTAGTGAAGCAAAAAGTGCATAACAATAATCAAGCCGCTGGAAACAAATGCATGAACCAACTTTTCAGAATCTGTGAGTGTAAGGAAGGATCTAACTTTAGAAATATTTCTAAGATGATAAAAAGCAGTTTTGGAGATATTACAAATGTGTTTTTGAAAGTTAAGATCAGCATCAATAATTACACCTACATTTTTGACATGCTCACATGGTTTTACCAGTAGGGGAGACAACAAAGTGCGAATTTGGTGTCTAAGAGCCTTTGGACATGAATGATTTACCAGCAAGATATGAAGCAAGGCAGTTGAGGACAGTGCCTTTAAAACCTAAACATTGTTCAAGATGCTGAAGAAGAATGACATGGTCAACCGTGTCAAACGCAGCGCTAAGGTCAAGTAATACCAGGACAGAGATTCTGTGGTTGTCAGTGTTGATTTTAAGATCGTTAATAAGCCTAACCAGGGCAGTTTCTGTGCTATGGTTAGTTCTAAAACCAGACTGGTAAACATGAAACAGATTGTTTTTGGACAGGTACATGTGTAATTGTTGATAAACAGCCTTTTCCAGAATTTTCCCCAAGAATGGTAGGTTTGATATTGGTCTATAGTTCTCAAGAAGAAAAGGGTCAAGATTGATCTTTTTTAGCAGTGGAGTTACTATAGCATGTTTGAGAAAGGGGACCAAGGAAGGAGGACCTGTTCAGGCTTGCTGCTTTTATTGAGGACCCTGAATGATGCTAGGCCAGCTTGAAGTACGAGTGAACCCGTGAGCAGACTGTCTTGACTGCACAGGTGGGGACCAATCATGTTGTCAGCACCTGGCACAACTTTGACCCTGCCTGGCAGCTAACATGATGACAATACTTCTACTGTAGAGAATTTCCACTCTCAACTTCCGTGGTGTGCAAGCCTGTATAACGCTGGTTATGTAGCATTAGCAATTGAAATTTTTTTTTTTTTTTTTTTAATTGTTTATTTTTACAGGGACAGAGCACAATTAAAGTAATTGCACCAGAGTTAGCTGCCAGCTAATTTACATCTGTTGTCCCTGGGCAGGTAGACAAAAAACAACAACGTCAAAACAACAAATACATAAATACATAAAAACAAAACAATACATAAAAATCCATCAGTGTATCCTCATCTGTGCTTTTACAAGATTCAGAATTTCAGAGAACACAACATGCTGTTAATTCAGTATTTCACTTGAAACATGGGAGCAAGCAAGCTAGGCTAACCAGTTTCACTCAGAAAGTACTTTAGCAAGCATTTTAATGTTAGTGCTGATTAGCTCCCATTAGACAGGACTTTTTGTTAATGTAACACACACATAGGCTACCATGTTGTATTTGTTCCATACTGAACAAAAGAGAGGAGTCAAACTTGTGTTAGCTGTCTCTGTTTTATGATGATGATGACAAATGACTAGATTGTCAAAATTTATCACAGTAGGAAGTCTTGTAATCTCATCATTTTCTTCGTATGTAAGTTAATTGTACTAACAGGCTGTCGAAGATGCCAGTGCTCCAGTTTTTTGGTGAGTGAAATTCTATTATCATTTTATTTATAGGTTAGCACTAATTAGCAGGTATCATTGTTTGTCTGGCTTGTTAGCTTAGCTTGCTATCTAGCCATCTAATCAGCATGCATCATTGTCAAAAGGTAACACAAAAGTGTTAGAATTTAGGGTGATAATACTTTTGACCAAAGGTCTCCTGTATGAGGTTTGAAAATAAAGGTCCGCCACATTAGTTCGTCTAATGCTGTGTTCCCACCAAACACAAATTCGCAAATTCGTGCGTCAAGATTACATACAAAGTCAATGCAAAGACGCGATTAGACGTGAAGTCACGCCGGTCGGCGCGATGGACGTGTCTAGCGCGACGCGATAAACGCGATAGAGGTGTCTAGCCAGGCGCGATAGATGCGAAATTCGCGTCCAACGCCTCATCGCTCGAGTTGAAAATATTGAACTTTTGAGGCGAATTTGCGTGACGCTGTGCCGCGAAAGCCAATCAGCGTTGAGATTCTCCCGACATCACTGCCGTGTGTCAACAACGTCCAGTTGTTGACACAGCAATAAACTGCTACTCACTGGAGACAAATGGACAGATGCTCCACAGCTGAAATGGAGCAGCCTGTAATTGGTGTCCTGCCGGGAGATCCTGGTGCCAACCCTCGCCAACAGGTCCTCAGCTGGGCCCCAGTCAGCCTGAAGTACCGCTGAAAGCGGCTATCATCCAGACAGAGTTCCTGGAGGAGGTGGTGAAACTCGCCGAGCTGGATGCGCTTCTGCAGGATAGGGTGAACCCAAAAACGAAGGCGTTTGGCCCTCCGACGCATTTGGGACTTCCAGAGCAGGTACAAAGCAGCGATGGTGGTTATCTCAGCCATGGTCATCAGTGGCTACCTGGAGCTATATGATACTACATATCTACTCTACAGAGACCGCAACAAAAAGGAGCAGGCTTGGGTGAAAGACGCCGAGGAGACTGGTCTACTTGGTAAGTTCTGTAAATACGTGTCTTTAATTAGTTTGCAGAATGGTTGTACTATGAACGTTAGCACTAGCTTAGCTCCAGTTAGCACAGCCGGCTTCCCCACTACTCACGTGAATGACGCGATAACGCGAATTAACAAAATGGTCAGGCGTCCAAACTTGGGCGTTATGGGCGGCACATTACTCGCGTTACGAGCAATTAAATCGTGTTCATTGCATTTGGTGGGAACACAGCATAAGTTCTGCTATGTTAGCAATACACTTGCCAGACAGGCAATGTAGGTAGGGTTGGGTATCGTTTGAATTTTAGCGATTCTGATTCCGATTCCGATTCCACTTTCTGATTCCGGTTCCTAATGATTCTCAATTCCGATTCTTTGAGGGGCTGCGTCAAAAAATGTCAAATGCTTATTTCACACATTTTTTTTTTTTTTTAATACACCTTTCCACAAATTGACTCACATTCAGTCAGTCATTCACATTCTGAAGGGAACTAGCAGGTATAAAAAAAAACAGAATGGAAACTTCAAGAAAATAAGCATATCTCAAGCCTTCTCAGGCAGTATATGTGAACGTCCAGCAGATTGTGTTTCCCGCATTAAAGAAAACTTATTCACCCGGTGTAAAGGAGGCCTGCATGGAACAAGCAGGTATAAAAACTCCCCACATTAACAGTTTTTGTTCAGAAAAATAAGCATATCTGCCTTCTCAGGCAGTATACGTGAACGTTCAGCACAGATTGTGTTTCCCGCAGTGGAGAAAACTCGCTTGGTGTAGAGGAGGCCTGTACACATAAAAATGAAAAGGCCACGTCTGACAAACAAGGATACGTCGTTCGCATGTTCCACCACCAATCAGCAGGGTCATCAGATGTAACGATGGGTGGCATATCCTTGTACATCTGCAACTCCTTCTCAACTCTGTCCTGGATGGATGTGGAGGTCTGCAGTGATGTCATCTTTACAGCATCTTCGTCAGCAAAAAGCTCCTCCAGTGGAGTCATCCTCACAGTTTTGCAGGGAGGTGGCTGCAAAACAAATAACGAACAAGCTTATCACAAAAAAGTTCAAGCATCCATATATAATAATTAAGATTCAGAATCTATCAAATATAATTTCTGCTATCATTTGCTTACATGCTCCTCTTCCTCACTCTCCACTCTTTCCTTGTCGCCCTGGCTCCTCTCACCATCTCCTCCACAATTATGCACTGTTAACTACAGACAACATTTGGTATTTAGATAAAAAAATTGTAATGACTGAGGAGAGACAGTAATTGTGCATGAATGACATTTCACCTGTTCAATGTCGGTCAACTTTCCAGCCGCTAAGGTGAAGGGAGTTTCACGTTGTGGGACCAGCTTGTTAGCTTGAGCAGTAACGTTAGGCCGTAAACTCTGCGACTGCGAGCTTTCATCTACAAAAACACATTTGATGCAGTTGCTTATTAAATTTAGAAACTAAACAAACGTTATTTAAATCTTCAATAAAACTTCACTGAACTTATCCAACTGCGAGGGCTCCGACGAGGAGGTGCTGGCTGTTGGCTGAGCCGGGCTGATGGAGGAGGACGAGGCTTGTGAGGAGGAGGGAGGCCGGCGCAACATGTCAAACACGGTACATTCTTTGATTTGTATACTGTGCTGCTGGCGAAGATGTTTTGCCATATTCATGGTGCATCCTCCATTGCACGAAATACGTTTGTCACAAGTGTTGCACTGTGCCGAACAGTCCTCTGTTTTGACAAAATGATGCCACACTTTAGAGCACCTGCTGCACTCAGTGATGGCGAACAACTTATGTTATACAGGTTCGTATCTTGTTTTCAACAAAGAAAATATCCATGTGCAGTCCAAACAGAATGGCGTGCCGTGAGAAGCTGGGGGTAGACGCAGCTGAGCATGCGTTTTTAACAGAAACGAGTGTGTGCGGCGAGGGACAATTTTTAGGAATCAAAAAGCAGAACTGAAATTAAAATTTCTTAATGATTCAGGTGGAACCGAAAATTCGGAACCGGTTCTAATTTGGAACCGGTTTTCGGGACCCAACCCTAAATGTAGGTAGGTAAGAATTAGGTTGATTAAAACAGTGTGAAATTACAACAAGGTGTATGTGTGTAACTTGACGTATTAATGTCACATTTCAGCATGGTTCGAGCTAGATGTTGTACTTTTGAATTTGGGGAGTTGGTTATTTAGGCCAGATGTCACGTTAACATAAAATTTGATGGTCCACAAACCAAAAGTTTGATATTTCTATTAATATTATTCCTAAAACATTAATACAGTCCAGAAATTGACTGATTGTGGTTGACTGTGGGCTGAAACATCGACATGTAATGTTTTCAGCTTGTCTGCTGCATTCAGTATTTTTACAGCATCTTCCACAACCTATAATAGGTACATAAGAGAACACTTAATTGTCATAGTATAACACCAAGTCAGTTAAACTGATTGTGAATCTGTTTCACCAGCTTTGCTGCAAATGAAAGCGACAACAGGTGCAATGGAAAGGCAGAAGCAAGACAACCCCCAAAAGGAACTGTTTTACATGTGGTGGCCAAAGACAGTTGTTCTTCCCATATCCTTTCTGACTGATTCTTCTCAAGTTTTTTTTATTATTATTTATTTATTTAACCTTTATTTAACCAGGCAGAATCATTAAGAACAAGTTCTTATTTACAATGATGGCCTGACAAGAGGCACAAGTTTCTTGAGGGGGAAGGGTGAGAGGGCTGTGAAAGAAAAAGGACTGGTTAAAAAGACGGTAGCACAGCACAGAGCACAACTATACAGAGATGTAGCAGGACATCAACAAAGACAGCACACAAGCATGGCTATGGCTAAACAGCAAGAGAGTGACAGGGATAGAAAGGGTTAACAAACATCTTTTCAGTCATACAGGCATACAGGCAAAGCAGTGGGGGTTAATAGCGAAGATTATTTATAACATCACAACACAAAAAACATAAAAACAAAGTTAATAACAGGATTATTTGCAACATCATATAAAAAAAAAGAGCCTGGGCCAACGGTGGCAGGTATGGGCGCTCAACACAGAATACAGGCAGACTGAGGGAAAGGTTAGACGGTAGGGAAGCAGTTGCAGGAATCTGTAAAAAGATGTCAGATGGCCTCTTTGAAGGCCGGGATTGAAATTAATTTATCCAGTTTAAGGTGTTTTTGTAATGCGTTCCAGTCAGAAACGGCAGCTGACTGGAATGATGCAAGGCCAAATGTGGATCTGGTTTTGGGGGTTGTTAGCAGAATATGGAGAGAGGACCGAGTGTTGTATGTGACAGGGAGTCAGTGCAGCAAGTGAGACAGGTAGGGGGGTGTCCGTTGAAGGAGGGTCTTGTAAATGAGAGTGAGCCAGTGAATCTGGCGGCGGGTGTGAAGTGATGGCCAACTTACCAGAGAGTAAAGAGTACAGTGGTGGGTATTGTAAGAGGCATTAGTGGCAAAGCGGATGGCAGAGTGATAGAGTGTGTCCAGTTTAGCAAGAGTGCCCTTACATGCGGCACGATAAATGGTATCACCGAAATCGAGTGTGGGGAGAATGGTCAGTTTGATGAGAGTCAGTTTAGCAGAAGAGGTGAAGGCATGACGATGTCTATAAAGGAAACCGAGTTTGGCCCGGACCTTAGCCTGTAACTGAGAGATGTGGTGTGAAAAACATAACGTAGAGTCTAACCAAATGCCAAGGTATTTGTAGGCAGAAACGTGCTCTAGGATAGCTCCCTCATAGGTAGAGATGTTTAGTGAAGATGGAGAGGGAGCGCCCTTCCGGTGAAACCACATGGCTTTTGTCTTGGATGTGTTGAGTGACAGTTTCAGTAGTGAGAAGGCGTGTTGTACTTGGAGAAAGCTATCCTGGAGCGTGGCTTGGACAAAGGAGGGAGATGGACCAGAGGCATAGAGAATTGCGGCCTCGTGCCTATGACCGAATCACAGCCGTGACGATATCACAGTACAACATCACTCCCTCTCGTGTGATATTGCTTAATTAAATCACCTCCTGGGGCACCATTCCCATAAAGGGAAAATGATAGCCAGTTAAAGATATCAGTCTCATAAAATACGCTAAACTATTAATTTGGAGTTTAGCATGTTTTGGAGTTTTGGAGCTTAAACAGTCTTGCTTAGCCTGTAAAGCTGTGATAAGCTATGCCCAGTTGTTACGTTACCGATCCTTGAATGGATGGGCGAAAGAGTCACTTGGTGGTGTACTGCTTTGTTAGCCGGCAGAAGAAGGCTGGGAAGATGGTTCCAGGTACAGTCGTTGTTGTGTCCTTTGTTCCAAAGGTGAAACTCCAAGGAAGCTTGTCGCTCAGGGTTTAGCAGAGTTAGACGCTGGGTGCTAACTCACTTAGTTCCTTGTGCTGGAAAGCTAGTTGCAAACCTTGTGTTTGCAAGAGAGTCTGTGATCAGTTGCCCTCCCTTTAGTGGTTTGGGGCTATAGAGCAAGGGTCTGGGCCTCTGCTGTTCCAGGCCCAGCCGGAAAGAGGTGTGCACTGCTCCCCAGTTGAAGCAAAAGAGAAAAGGCTTGGAGGGAGCTGAACTTCTACATGCCTGTGACATCAGAGTCACATGTCACTGTAAAAGTCCTGTCCAATCAAGTTGTGAGACTTGTGTCTCACTGAGATGTGAGGTGAGACCTCCTGTGGAGATGGGTGTCACCTAGCTCTCTTTGTTTGAAGACAAAGAGCATGCAGAGGAAAAAGCCTTTAAATCTCCAGTTTAGATTTTACCAAATGATAAATTATCTGTGGTCCTGTGAATCACAACACAAGTCTTTGGGGTCATCAGCTGGGAACCTCCTTTCACCAGTGTTTCTTCTAGTTGGTCCCACGACACCTTCAGGAGGCTAGACAGTGATCTCTGGTGTCCCAGAGACACTCCCCTAATGCTAGCTCTCACTGCTCCCTAAACCAACCCAACAACCTCCTTAACCTTACATTACACATGGCTTTCTCAGCCCAAACAGCACTGCCACCTTCAACAAACCCAGGCTCTGCTGATGTGAGCTGCAGGTAGTGACCGTGCCAATCCTACCTTTTCTAGCACATTCATTGTACTGTATTTCACACGCTATATATCATAACTCCAATATAAGCTAAAGTTAAAGGAAATAGAAAAGATTAGCTCACAGAATCAGCAAACACACTCACCTTGCAGCATGGTCTAAAACAAAAGGGATTCAAATAAATAGGCCACTCACACACTTAAATAACCTTCCTCTTCCTGGATTTTCTCCTGAGAGGACTGATTGGTGGATCTCTCCACCTGATATCAAGGAGTTATGTACTCTGCCTAGTAGGGATGTAACGATACTAAAAACTCACGATACCGTCATATAAATGTGTTCAGGGTAGGACAAATATGAATCATGTCAAGTTTGGTGGACAACAGACCATTTACTCCAAATTTATAGCAATGTCCTGTTTCATGGCGAGACATCAAAAGTAAACCCTCTGTAGCGAGCATAGACACTAATGATATGTCACGTTTGTGTACATCAAATATAGACCACAGCACTGAAATTTCAGGTGAATCCAAAGATAAGTGTCTGGTAAGAAGTACTTCCTTTCACCACTAGGTGGCGCTATGACTATCATGGAATATTGTCATATAAATGTGTTCAGGGTGGGACAAATATGAATCATGTCAAATTTGGTGGACAACGGACCATTTACTCCAAATTTATAGCAATGTCCTGTTTCATGGCGAGACATCAAAATTAAACCCTCTGCAGCACAGGTAGACACTAATGACATGTCATGTTTGTGAACATCAAATATAGACCACAGCAATGAAATTTCAGGTGAATCCAAAGATAAGTGTCTGATAAGAAGTACTTCCTTTCACTACTAGGTGGCGCTATGACTATCACAGAATATTGTCATATAAATGTGTTCAGGGTGGGACAAATATGAATCATGTCAAGTTTGGTGGACAACAGACCATTTACTCCAAATTTATAGCAATTTCCTGTTTCATGGCGAGACATCAGAATTAAACCCTCTGCAGCACACGT
Source organism: Epinephelus fuscoguttatus (assembly GCF_011397635.1). Taxonomy (NCBI): domain Eukaryota; kingdom Metazoa; phylum Chordata; class Actinopteri; order Perciformes; family Serranidae; genus Epinephelus; species Epinephelus fuscoguttatus. The sequence continues at coordinate 598,797 of NC_064757.1, read as the reverse complement.
ATACACTAATGATATGTCATGTTTGTGAACATCAAATATAGATCACAGCATTGAAATTGCAGGTTAATCCAAAGATAAGTGTCTGATAAGAAGTATTTCCTTTCGACACTAGGTGGCACTATGATTATCAGGCAATATGGTAATGAAAATGTGTTCAGGGCGGAACTAATATGAATCATGTGAAGTTTGGTGGAGATTGGACCATTTATGCCAGAGCTACAGCAATTTCGTTTTTCATGGCGAGACCTCAAGACTCAACGCTCAGCAGCGGGTGCGCCATTCAACATTGGGCAAATCCTGTGCTAACTTTTGGTCACAACATAGTTGCGCTTACATACACCAAGTTTGGAGCCAATCTGATTAAATCTGTAGGACAAGTTCGTTAATTTACAAGCCCTGGAAATGGGCAAAAATGCACAAAAGTGGCACAAGTAAATTCAAAATGGCGGACTTCCTGTTGGGTTTGGAGCATGGCTCCAAGAGGCTTTTTTGTACGTAATAGAGTGTTACAGGTGCCTACCAAGTTTTATACATTTAGGTCAAACCAGCTTTGGGGGCTGCTTAATTGAAATATTCTAGGGCGCTGTTGAACCATCTTGGTGCATCAAAGCACAAAAATCACATCAGACAACAGGACTTGTGACCTGTGATGTGTATGCCACGTTTGGTGAGTTTTCAAGCATCCCTAGTCCCTTCAAAACAACATCGTGTTTGATGGCGAACAAGGCGGTGCCACGGTGACAGCATTTGATGAAAACTCAAAAGCTTCACTTTTAAGCATCATCAAGGTCTAAGGACTTGGATCAGCAAGTTTGAGGTGGGTCTGATTAACCTGCTAGAAGAGGGACATCAAAGAATGTATAAAGTAGCTTTCTGTTGCCAGTAGGTGGCGCTATGGCGGTGATTCAAAATTCCTCTGTAGATGTGTTCAGAGCTGGACTGTCATCATATGTGTGAAGTTTTGGCAAGATATTCCCATATGGAGTCAAGTTACAGCAACGTTTATCATCACGGCGAAACATCAAAGTTCGCTGCCAGGCCATGCCTTTTGACTTTTTTCACCAAGTTTGAGATGGATCTGGCCAATTCTGTCGGAGATGTACATTAAAGTCTAAAACATGACATTTCCTGTTGCCAGTAGGGGGCGTTATGTTTATCTCTAATTATTGACATATAGATGTTTTCAGGACGGGACTGTCATCAATTCTGTGAAGTTTGGGCAAGATTGGACCATGTATGCTGGAGTTATAAACTACTTCCTGTTTAGTGGCGAGACTCCTAACTTTGACGCCATCCCACGGTCACAGGCATTGACAAAAACTCAAGCTTTTGATAACTTTTCATCTTCAAGGTCTTGGGATGGGACAGACCAAGGTTTGAAGTCAATCGGATGAAATCTCTCGGACTAGTTCGTTCATTTATGACCCCTGGAAATGGCCAAAAATGTAAATTCAAAATGGCCGACTTCCTGTTGGGTTTAGAGCATGCCTCCAAGAGGCTTTTTTGTAGGTCCTGGAGTGTTACATGAGCCTGCCGAGTTTCATACACGTAGGTTAAACTGGCTTCGGGCTGTTTCCTCAAACTTTTGTAGGAGGCGCTACTGAGCCATTCTTTGGAACCCACGCACAAGACCCTTAAAATATCAAATTTTTCACCAGTTCTGAGATGTGTGCAAAGTTTCATGAGTTTTCTGGTGTGTTAAGCCTCCCAACAAGGCAATACATTTGGAGGAATAATAATAATAATAGTAATAATAATAATAAAAAATCCTTGCATTTCAATAGGGTCCTTGCACCGCTAGGTGCTCAGGCCCTAATAATAACAATAATAATAAAAAATTCTTGCATTTCAATAGGGTCCCTAATAATAAAAAATCCTTGCATTTCAATAGGGTCCTCGCACCGCTAGGTGCTCGGGCCTGTAACTGTAACAGCTGTGTGACACAAACTCAGTACTTTGGTCATTAGATAATGTCAGGCTCGGTTCAGGTTCGGACAGAAATATGAGGCCCGTGCCGCACTCTAAAACCGGACATTATCATCAGTTTATAAAAAAACCCTGGACACCCCGGACGGGACATGAAAAGTGGACATGTGCTTAGGGAAAGCACTTGTGATTAAAGCTGCCCGATCATGTGGATTGATAATACCTGGTCATGTAATGCTCCTGTAATGCCCATGTAATGAAACAGCTGTGTTATATTTCCAAAAGGTCAATAAAAATCAGTAAATAGCAAAGCTCTCTGTTTCATTACTTTATATATTATAAACATAAACAGCTTGCACACCGCAGGGCTCCAATGTTCAGTCCATTTATTCGCACCGTGTGCAGTGAATAGAAGTAACGTTTCGAGCAAGATGCTCTTCGTCAGACTTGAAATACACAGGGTGACGCCATCTTCAGTACATGTGATGTGGGTCACATGATCCAATGGGTTACAGGGAAAAGAACATGAAGCAAGCAAAAAAATATAAATACAATAAACCACAAAGAGCACAATACAAGACTCTAAAGTGTTAAATAAGTAATAAATAAAGTGCTCTGACACCCATACTGTGACAGTAGTCAAAAACAGAATTTCTAAGCAGATAACATATGCATGTGCACAAGGGCACACACCCACACAAACACACCAACTGTGATGTGTGTGTACACAGGAACACATACACATGATTAAAGTCACAATACCAGCAGCAGTAAATCAACCAAATAGTGAAATCTCATATCAAGGCAAGTATACCAAAGATTAAGTGTGAGTACACAATACTGTTGACACCAACAACATCTGTATCGACACAATAAGTAAATACAAAGGGGAGCGGCACTCAGTGGAACGTGCAGGCAGCCATCGGGCAAAAGTGCCGTCATCAAGCCCTAAAATACCACTAAGGCTGCACCCCAATAGATACAAAATGGGACACTAAAGTCCCAGAAAGTAAGAGGTACTAGTACATAGTGGAGACACGCAGATATCAAGGCAACAACTGACAGAGAATATAGAACAAGTTACAGGAAAGGATGGATGTCCATTTCTTCATTCATACCCTTGGGTGTCATAGTCTCTAAAGTGTAAATCCAGAACAGTTCACGTTTGAGGAGTAAGTTATTTACAACCCCCCCCTCAGGTGGACATACCTGTTCAATACCGATATAACTCAAGGAGGCAACGGTGTGTTTCATGAGGTTGAAGTGATTGGCCACGGGGCTCTTTTGGTCATGATTTCTGATAGCACACCTATGTTCAGAAATTCTGTTCTTAAGAGGTCTGGATGTTTTACCAATATAAGCGAGACCACAGGGGCACTTCAGCATGTATATAACATTGTTAGTTTTACAAGAAATCACACCTTTGACAGAGAAGACTTCACCAGTGCGTGGATGATGAAAAGTTTTAGTTTTACGTTTAAAGTTACACTGTTGACAGTTGCCACATTTGTAGTTGCCTGGTTCCACAGGACTCAGAAAAGAAAAACAACATGCGGAGGGTCTTCCAGGCGTCCTTTCAGATCAGGGTCAGTGGAAACAACATGCCAGTGTTTATGCACAATGGCTAACATATTTTTAGCGAGAGGAGAGAATTGGAAGGCACAGGTAATTCTGTTATCAACAGTTTTGGTTCTAGTAGTGTACAGGCACTCAGTTTGTGTCAGGTTAGAGGAGCATTCAGAGGCTCGTGTCAACCACTCTTTTTTGTATCCTCTTTGTAGAAATCTGTGTTCAAGGTCTGTCTTTTGTGTGTTGAAATCAGTTTCTGAACTGCATATGCGACGTACACGGTTCAGCTGAGCAACAGGCAGGCTTCTTTTCAGAGGAGTGGGGTGATAAGACTGTCCATGTAGCAGCGAGTTCCTGTCAGTACGCTTCCTGTTCAATGAGGTGCTGAGGCCGTCACAACTCTTGCTAATAAGAATATCCAAAAAGTTCATTTTCAGGGGGTCATGTGCCATAGTGAACTTTAAGTGTGTGTTCTGTGTGTTGATGAAGTTATAAAAGTCTTTGAGTTGATCTTCTGTCAATTCAATTCAATTCAATTTCAATTTCAATTTTATTTATAAAGCCCAATATCATAAATCACAATTTGCCTCACAGGGCTTTACAGCATACGACATCCCTCTGTCCTTAGGACCCTTGCAGCAGATAAGGAAAAACTCCCCCAAAAAAACCCTTTAACGGGGAAAAAAAACGGTAGAAACCTCAGGAAGAGCAACTGAGGAGGGATCCCTCTTCCAGGACGGACAGACGTGCAATAGATGTTGTACAGAACAGATCAGCATAACAAATTAACAGTAATCCACATGACACAATGAGACAGAGAAAGAGAGAGAGAGAGAGAGAGAGAGAGAGAGAGAGAGAGAGATGCAGGTAATGACAGTAGCTTACAACAACATTATTGAAAGTAATAATATTACAGTTATAGTTCTGGCTACTGCGGTACAATATGTTGAAAGTATGTATTAATATCTGGCAGTATACAAGTGTGACAATAGTCATATGTGTATAATAACAGTAGAAGTATGACTAATGACTAATGATGGCAGCAGCAGCAGGAGGCATCTGGCAGGACCACGGCAGCAGCACAACCACACACGTCACGCTGTCCAGGCACCGCTGCGATATGAGTTAATCTGAGAGACAGTGGAGCACAAAGGCTCCGGAGAAGAGGCAGAGTTAGTGACATCCAGAATGGCCGAGTTAGCAAGATGCAGTAATAGAATATGAGAGAGAGAGAGAGAGAGAGAGAGAGAGAGAGAAGGAGAGAAGGTGCCCGGTGTATTATAGGGGGGTCCTCCGGCAGACTAGGCCTAAGTCAGCCTAACTAGGGGCTGGTACAGGGCAAGCCTGAGCCAGGCCTAACTATAAGCTTTATCAAAGAGGAAAGTCTTAAGTCTAGTCTTAAATGTGGAGACGGTGTCTGCCTCCCGGACCGTAGCAGGAAGATGATTCCACAGGAGAGGAGCCTGATAGCTGAAGGCTCTGGCTACTGATCTACTTTTGGAGACTTTAGGGACCACGAGTAACCCTGCGTTCTCAGAACGCAGAGTTCTGGTGGGATAATATGGCACTATGAGCTCTCTAAGATATGACGGAGCTTGACCATTTAGAGCTTTGTAAGTTAACAGTAGGATTGTAAATTCAATTCTGGATTTTACAGGGAGCCAGTGCAGAGAAGCTAAAACAGGAGAAATATGATCTCGTTTCTTAGTACACGTGCTGCTGCATTCTGAATTAGCTGGAGAGTTTTTAAGGACTTACTAGAGCTACCTGATAATAGAGAGTTACAGTAATCCAGCCTTGAGGTAACAAAAGCGTGGACCAATTTTTCTGCATCTTTTCGGGTCAGGATAGGCCTAATTTTCGCAATATTACGCAGATAAAAAAATGCAGTCCGTGAGGTTTGTTTTAAATGAGAATTAAAAGACAAATCTTGATCAAATATTACTCCGAGGTTTCTTACGGTAGTGCTGGAGGCCAGAGCAATGCCATCTAGAGAAACTATGTCATCACATAAAGAGTCTCTGAGTTGTTTGGGGCCAAGAACAATAACTTCAGTTTTGTCTGAATTTAACATCAGGAAATTGGTGCTCATCCAGGTTTTTATGTCTTTAAGGCAGTTATGGAGTTTAGTTAATTGATTACTTTCTTCTGGCTTCATCGATAAATACAACTGAGTATCATCCGCATAACAATGTAAATTTATAGAGTGATTTCTAATGATGTTACCTAAAGGAAGCATATATAGAGTAAATAGGATTGGTCCGAGCACAGAACTCATGGAACTCCAAAACAAACTTTGGTACGTAAGGATGATTCATTATGAACGTGAACAAACTGAAAACGATCAGATAAATAAGATTTAAACCAGCTCAGTGCAGAACCTTTTAGGCCAATTAAGTGATCCAGTCTCTGCAGTAGAATTTGATGGTCAATTGTGTCAAACGCCGCACTAAGATCTAATAAAACAAGTACAGAGACAAGTCCTTTGTCTGAAGCAATCAGAAGGTCATTTGTAATTTTAACTAGTGCTGTCTCAGTGCTATGATACACTCTAAATCCTGACTGAAATTCCTCAAAATAGATTATTATCATGGAGAAAATCACACAGCTGGTCTGCGACTACTTTCTCAAGGATCTTTGACATAAAGGGAAGATTAGATATTGGTCTATAGTTGGCTAACACCTTTGGATCCAGGGTGGGCTTTTTTAGTAGAGGTCTAATTACAGCTACCTTAAAAGACTGTGGTACATAGCCTGTTAATAAGGATATATTGATCATATCTAATATATGAGTGTTAACTAAAGGAAAGACCTCCTTAAGTAGCCTAGTTGGGATGGGGTCTAAGAGACACGTTGATGATTTAGATGAAGAAATCAATGCGGTCAATTCTTGAAGAGAAATTGGGGAGAAGCAATCTAAATATATATTAGGTTTTACAGCTGTGTTTGAGGTTAGATAGGTACTATCTGAGGACAGGAGGTCATGAATTTTGCCTCTAATAGTTAGAATTTTGTCATTAAAAAAGCTCATAAAATCATTACTGCTAAGGGCTAAAGGAATACAAGGCTCAATAGAGCTCTGACTCTCAGTCAGTCTGGCTACAGTGCTGAAAAGAAACCTGGGGTTGTTCTTATTGTCTTCTATTAATGCTGAGTAATAGTTTGCTCTGGCATGGAGGCCCTCTTATAAATTTTGAGACTGTCTGTCCAGATTAAACGAGATTCTTCCAGTTTGGTTAATCGCCAATTCCTTTCAAATTTTCGCGATATTTGTTTTAACTTACGGGTTTGAGAGTTATACCAAGGAGCAAACTTTCTTTGCTTTTTTAACTTCTTTTTAAGAGGAGCTACAGAGTAAAGTGTTGTTCACAGCGAGCCTACAGCGCTATCGACAAAATGATCAAAGTCGGTACAGGAAACCTCTGTTACTGAGGGACTTGGTATTGAATTTAATGACGAAGTAATCTTTTCCTTAAATTTTGCGACAGCACTATCTGATAAACATCTAGTATAGTAACTGTTGCTGAGTGGCGTGTAATCAAGTAAAAAGAAATCAAAAGTAATCAGATAATGATCCGATAGCGAGGGATTCTGTGGAAAGACTTTTAGATTATCAATTTCAATTCCATACGACTAGATCGAGGGTATGGTTAAAACAGTGAGTAGGTTCATGTACACCCTGACTGAAGCCAATGGAGTCTAATAATGAGATAAACGCGGTAGCCAGGGAGTCATTATCAACGTCGACATGAATGTTAAAATCGCCTACAATAATAACTTTATCTGATTTAAGAACTAAACTGGATAAAAACTCTGAGAATTCAGATACAAATTCAGAATACGGGCCAGGAGCACGGTACACTATAACAAATAAAAGTGGCTGCGAGGTTTTCCAGGTCGGATGTAAAAGACTAAGAAGGAGGCTTTCAAATGAATTATAATCTAGTTTAGGTTTAGGGCTGATTAACAGGCTGGAGTTAAAAATGGCTGCAACTCCCCCTCCTCGGCCGCTGCCTCGAGGAATGTGGGTATTATTATGACTGGGAGGAGTGGACTCATTTCGACTAACATATTCATCTGGACACAGCCAGGTTTCAGTGAGACTGAGTAAATCAGTATGATTATCTGATATTAATTCTGTCAAGGTCCAGATGATGAAGACATCATCTATGTACCTTCTGTAGGTGGAGATATGTTGAAGAAACGGATTCCTGGAGGGATTAAGCACCACCTCCTCCTCGAACAGGCCAACATATAAAGACGCAAAATTGGGCGACATCTTAGATCTCATGCTGACTCCCGACACCTAAAGTCAGAAGAAGAAGTCCTTGTCAAACATAAAATAGTTTGTGGTCAACACAGTAGTCTCCAACAGTTTGAGGATGCACTTATTGCTAGGTGTGGTTCTGTTTTCTTTCAACAGGAAAGTTTCAGCTGCCCTTAGCCCTCCTTGTATTGCGACATTGGTGTATAGGGACTCTATATCCATGGTTACCAGAAAAAAGGGACTCTGATTGGTCTGGACAGTTTGAATGAGTTCAATGAACTCTATGGAGTCTTTAATGTAGGCAGGCAAAGATGTAACACAAGGCTGGAGAAAAAAATCCACAAAGGCCGATATCTTCTCTGTTAACGAGCCTATAGCCACCACAAAAGGTCTACCTGGAGGGGTGTTGATGTACTCTTTATATATTTTGGGTAAAGTGTAAAAAACAGGACAGGTGTCACAGGTGAATTCACCAGCATAAAGGCATGTTCTTGTTTAGTTATCTCTCCTTCCTCCAGAAGATCCTTAAGACAGTCATGTACCTGAGTGATATACTCTGCTGCTGAATTTCCATGCAGCTTGCGGTAAAAAGTGTCATTATTGAGCTGCCTCATGACTTCCTGATTATACGCTTCTCTGTCCAAAATGACCAGTGCGCCCCCTTTATCTGCACTCTGGATAACAATAGATTCATCATTTTTTAGAGTCTCAGTTTCCATGCGTTGTGTTTTCGTCAAATAATTTGTCAATTTGTACTCCCTTTTGTTTCCCAGTAACTTAGAAATGTCTCTTTCCACCAATCTGCAGTACGTGTCAACAGAAGAATTCCTGTGTTTTGGAGGCATGAAGGTAGATTTACCTCTGAAAGGAGTATGAGGTGTGGCGGAGATATCAGGAGGGGGTCTCCGATGCTCCTCAGTCTCTGTGCCACTGTGGGGGGGCGTCTCACAGGTGCCCTGGGGGATATCATAATAGGAAATATGTTTATCCCTCTGGTGGTCTTTAAAAAACTCCTTAAGGCGTAAATTACGAAAAAACTTCTGGAAATCAATGAACACATCAAAGTCTTTGCAGTGGGTGGTGGGACAGAAAGAAAGCCCCTCATTTAGCACAGAGATACAAGTGTCAGATATGGGCTTACTTGACAAATTGATGATGTTTACTTCTTCCACTGTTGGCGGGTGTTGTAGGGCTCACTTACGGTGTTTTTGCCCCCTCCTGTATTTTTTCTTCTGCTGTGGGGTCGGGTGGCGAGGGAATGTGCTTGTGTGCGATGAGTTTAGTCTAAAAAAGGTGCTCGCTGGGAAGAGCTGGACCCCGAATCCATGTCGAGTGATTCAGCCAGGCTGAAGTATCGGTGTCGCGGTCTCCTCCTTTGTGGCCTGTGTTGTTCACCATCAGTATGCATTGTGTCAGTTTGTCGTTGCCATTTGTACACAGTTCCTTGCTCATAATCTCTAAAAGTTTTAGAAATATCTTCCGTGTCTGTCGTCATGTTGACAAAGCTGCTGGGAAGGGTCAGTAACTTACACGGTTAGGAGCTGAATGGAGTTCCCGGAGTTTAATGTTTAATAAGCTTTGTCAACATGACGACAGACACGGAAGACATTTCTAAAACTTTTGAATTTACCAAGGAGGATTACTCCTGCATCATACTGAAAGACTCTATCTTTCAAGATGTCACTGCGAGGACAGTAGACCAGGGAGCTATTAATACCCTATACAAACTACAAGAAAAAGAAGTGCGCCAGTTCTTGCATGCTGTTACCTGCGAGTCAGAAGGATTCCCCGCGGACTACGTCTGGTTAAAGTCCCATCATTGGTAAATACAATGAAACTTTCATCAGCTGCCGGTATGAGATATTGAACAAATGTTCTTTCGACCTCATGGCACTCACCATCCAGGAACTGACATCACAACTGGACAAAATGAAGGGTGAAGTGAGTGAACTCAAACATCAACTTCTGACTGAGTGTCATAACAAAGAGGAGATGACGCAGCTACTCAAAGTATGTGAACAGGAAAGAGTGCAGCTACAACAAGAACTAACGGTGTCTAAAATGAAAAAATTTGACTGTGACACGAGAGATTATGAGCAAGGAACTGTGTACAAATGGCAATGACAAACTGACACAACACATACTGATGGTGAACAACACAGGCCACAATGGAGGAGACCGCGACACAGATACTTCACCTTTTTTAGACTCAACTCATCGCACACAAGCACATTCCCTCGCCACCCGACCCCACAGCAGAAGAAAAAATGCAGGAGGGGGCCCTACAACACCCGCCAACAGTGGAAGAAGTAAACGTCATCAATTTGTCAAGTAAGCCCATATCTGACACTTGTATCTCTGTGTTTAATGAGGGGGTTTCTTTCTGTCCCACCACCCACTGCAAAGACTCTGATGTGTCCGTTGATTTCCAGAAGTATTTTTGTAATTTACGCCTTCAGGAGGTTTTTTAAAGACCACCAGAGGGATAAACATATTATGATATCCCCCAGGGCACCTGTGAGACACCCCCCCTCAGTGGCACAGAGACTGAGGAGCACCAGAGACCCTCTCCTGACATCTCTGCCACACCTCATACTCCTTTCAGAGGTAAATCTACCTTCATACCTCCAAAACACAGGAATTCTTCTGTCGACACGTACTGCAGATTGGTGGAAAGAGACATTTCTAAGTTACTGGGAAACAAAAGGGAGTACAAATTGACAAATAATTTGACAAAAACACAATGCATGGAAACTGAGACTCTAAAAAATGATAAATCTATTGTTATCCAGAGTGCAGATAAAGGGGGCGCACTGGTCATTTTGGACAGAGAAGCGTATAATCAGGAAGTCATGAGGCAGCTCCAGGGGCGGATCTAGAAAAATATTTATGGGGTGGCAAGAGGGGGGCAGGAATTTTTGAGGGGTGGCAACATATGGCAGACGTATTTATGGTGCATTCCAGGCAACCCGTAACTCGTGTTTTCACAACCTGTAACCCGTGAAAGTGCACTGGAACGGCAGCCAAACCCGTAACTTCCCACCCGTGAACTCGTACCAAATCGATGTACTCCCAGTTCCGACCTCTGACGTCACATAACCCACAAACAAATGTGGCAGCCCCTGTGGATGCGGTGATGCTGCGTCTGATACACGGTGAGAAATAGACTTTAGGACAATATAAAATAAATTTGCACGTTGCAATCATAATATGTTAACATAATATGTTCAACGTTAAACAGGAAGTAACTGGCAGTTTGCCGTAACTTTCCTGGAACGCTACAAAGTCGTAACTCGTGACTTGAAGTCGTGACTTACGAGTTCAGAAGCCTGCCTGGAATGCACCATTAATCACAGTTATCACAGTTTGATGAGAAATAGTATGTTCACACTACATAAGGGCACGGGCTGCCATTTGCAAACTCATACAGACAAACTTAATCTCATGCAATCAATGTCTTGCGTTTGAGGTTTCATGTGATACAGTTCATATTAGGAATAAGTGTTGAAGGAGGTTCAACAAACTCTGAGTCTAACCCTGAACTCTGAGTTGATTTACCCTGAGATGGGAAACTCTGAGTTAGCGGTTCCAGAACAGCTGATCTCAGTTAGTCAACTCTGAGTATGTTCACTCACAAATAAAAGACAGCGCCTCCATTTTAATCCAGTGGATGTAGAGATATTAATGCATGTGTAGCAGACGGTGCACGTTTATCTTTAAAAGAAGAGCCTGAGTCAGAGCGAGGAAAGTGTAAATAAGTTAACCATAAAGTTAATAAAAAAGTTTTATTCAGTGTTGTCCGTTTATTCATCATTTATCAGACTTACATTTCCCTAATGAAGATAAAGTGGTGGAATCTGACTGTGTATCAGGCTGTAGATACATTACATTATATTAATAATATATAATAATATATTTGTTCAGATTGAATCTGATGGGGAAAAACACAGGAGGCAGAAGATTTAAAACATATAGGCTAGGCTATAGATCAAAGACATAAAGACATGACTGTAAACTCACAGTTTGACCCAGTAATAATATGTTTGGTGATTTGCACTTGAAAAGACGTTGAGGTTAAAATACAGTAGATTTTAAAATGTTGCACATCTATTTGTATCTTGACTCAACAGCATTCAGTGACTTTATTTCAGCTACAAATGTAGTAAATTTAAAGACACTGAAATGCTGCACCATTGCTCACTCAGAAATATGAACATATAATCCCCAATATTAGGCTATAGGAATAATGTTCCATCAGTGCGACCAATGACATCAGTGATAGAGATCATTAGTCACTGATACTACGTGTCTAAAGCTTCATACCGATTTTTAAAATTTAAATAATTAGGCCTACACATTATGTGCAATAAACATTTGGGAGCGGCTCTAACAGACTGACAGTCTGATTGTGCACAGTGTTATAAAAAATAATAAATATAAAAAGGACAGAGGTTTGATTCTGAGCTGAGGGTGAATTCTCGCTGTGTAATATTTGAATGTAAAGACAAAAACTGATGTCCAAAGAAGTGATTGATGTGCATAAATTCAGTAACTTCAGACAGTCCTGAGTAACAAACTAATATCCAGCAGGATTTAGACTGTGACAGACGGTAAATCTCCGCTAATTAATGCGCTTTGACACGGACTGAATGAATGAGGAAATGAAACAGCGTGTAAGAGGGAGGAGACAGAGAAAAACCTAACCTGTTCACAGACTCAGTTGCCATGGTGATTGACTCAGAGTTTGATTTACCTCTCTCTCTGGAACTGAAGACCCAGAGTTTCCCTCATTTCAGGGTTAACATACTCAGAGTTTTCACTAAACCCGCTTTCTGGAATAGGCTGCGCCTCTGGCTGCACTCAGTTTTCCAAACAAATCAGTCTGTTGCCGCTCTGGCGTTATCTCGTGCTGCATTCACTGCAGTCGGACATTGGAGATTCGCGCTCGTAAAAAGGCAAATTGGCCATAACTTTTCTTTGAATTCATTGCTGCCAACTGGGGTGGCAGCAGGGGTGGCATGGCTTTCTTTTAGGGTGGCAGTTGCCACCCTATGCCACCCCGGTAGATCCGCCCATGGGCAGCTCAATAATGACACTTTTTACTGCAAGCTGCATGGAAATCCAGAAGCAGAGTATATCATTCAGGTACATGACTGTCTTAAGGATCTTCTGGAGGAAGGAGAGATAACTAAACAAGAACATGCCTTTATGCTGGTGAATTCACCTGTGACACCTGTCCTGTTTTTTACACTTTACCCAAAATATATAAAGAGTACATCAACACCCCTCCAGGTAGACCTTTTGTGGTGGCTATAGGCTCGTTAACAGAGAAGATATCGGCCTTTGTGGATTTTTTTCTCCAGCCTTGTGTTACATCTTTGCCTGCCTACATTAAAGACTCCATAGAGTTCATTAAACTCATTCAAACTGTCCAAACTAATCAAAGTCTCTTTTTTCTGGTAAACATGGATATAGAGTCCCTATACGCCAATGTCGCTATACAAGGAGGGCTAAGGGCAGCTGAAACTTTCCTGTTGAAAGAAAACAGAACCACACCTAGCACTAAGTGCATCCTCAAACTGTTGGAGACTGTGTTGACCACAAACTATTTTATGTTTGACAAGGACTTCTTCTTGCAGGTGTCGGGAGTCGGCATGGGATCTAAGATGTCGCCCAGTTTTGTGTCTTTATATGTTGGCCTATTCGAGGAGGAGGTGGTGCTTAATCCCTCCAGGAATCCGTTTCTTCAACATATCTCCACTTACAGAAGGTACATAGGTGACGTCTTCATCATCTGGACCTCAACAGAAGATCAACTCAAAGACTTCTATAACTTCATCAACACACAGAACACACACTTAAAGTTCACTATGGCACATGACCCCTGAAAATGAACTTTTTGGACATTCTTATTAGCAAGAGTAGTGACAGCCTCAGCACCTCGTTGTACAGGAAGCCTACTGACAGGAACTCGCTGCTACATGGACAGTCTTATCACGCCACTCCTCTGAAAAGAAGCCTGCCTGTTGCTCAGCTGAACCGCGCGAGCGCTTCTTCCTACATGCTCAAAAACGTAGGTGCTGATTGGCCGAAGAGGAGTCCTGTGTATCTGTGCTTGATTGCTCTTCCTTCATCCTTAAACTACCCGGATGTCTGTCATAGTAAATTGAAAATGAATTTTGAGAACTGGATTTGAATTGTGAGAACTGAATGTGAAGATATATAGAAATAAATTCAATTTCAAATTATACTATTCAGATTTAGTTTTTCAATGCAATGATTTAAATTAATACAATTTCAAATTATGTGATTCAAATTCAGTTTTTTAATGCAATTATTCAAATTTAGAAAATCAAATCCAAATATAAATGATTCAAATTCGGTTTCTGGTGGCACATATTTCAGCCCATATAACTGTTGTCTCCAACAATGATAAATGACAATTAAAATGTTAGAAAAATTACCAGTATTCATTCTTATATCATTTTTTGGTTAAAGCCACAGGAACCTGTAAAGAGGGGTTAACGAATTACATGTGTCTTTGGAACTGCAGGTTGCCTACCCTTGCTTTCAGGTGATCTCTCCCTTGCTAATGAGTGTATGACATTATCTGGTGAATGCTAGCCACTTTTGGACCTAGTGCTTGCTACTTTCATTGGACAACACGTTTCCAAGCTATTCGACCAAAATGCAGATCTGAGAGTATACTGGTGCCTTAAGCAAAGGTGAAACAACATCGACCCCTCAGCTGATTACCTGCTTGTGTGGCTTAAGCTTCGACCTCTGGGGCTGAAAAATGAAGCTAACACAGAAGTGCCAAAAACTGCAGTACTTTGAATAACCACATGAGGCTGCCTCCAGAGGCAAGTTAATCCTCCTACAACCCCATGTTAAAATGCCCAACTTTACAGCAGTTTTTGGTCTTCATGGCTAAATTCAACATTCATGACAACTGTACAGGGGCTTAATTTTTTATGTAACTCAGCCAGTTACATTTTATCAAGGCTTAAAGTTATGCATATTTGAGGGCAGGGCCGCTTGAGTGACAGGCTGTCTGTGAAGCGTTGCTACAGTCTCTGAGTCAGATCCATCCTCTCATTTCATGTCCAAATATAGGCACTTTCTGGCTCCAAAAAACCAAGATGGTGATGGCTGAAATGCTAAAGGTAATCCACAAACCAATGGGTGACATCACAGTAGCTACATCCATTATTTTATTCAGTCTGCAGTACACTGTAGAATGTTAATGTTAAATGTATTCTTTTTGGGTATACACAATTTTGACCAAATTAGAACACAAGTCTCAAAAATACACTACAGATATTAAGTAAACACTGATGGTTCAGCAAGAATGAATATTAATGTCAGTTTGACTGTGAATTGGTTTATTGGAATGTCTATTGGACAAAGATAGCAGAAAATGTGATATGGCTCATGAGAGGCTAACTAGTGTCATTTAGAGAACATTGCTCTGGCGTTCTTCCTGCTGGGCACAATGTTGACACATAGAACAGCACCCTAATGGCTCATCCTTGAAGTGGGTTAAGAATATATAATGGATGTGGGGAGCAGAGCCACACTTGAATCTCTACACAGCTGCGTAATGTGATTTGTCCAAAGCTGTCTCTCCAGGCATAGCTCTCCACTGAATTGTCTGGTGGACCTTCTGCTCTTGGCTGACCTGCCTGCCTTCACCTCTCACCTCTATCCATCACAGCCCTGCCTGTTATGACAGATGGGTGTTTTCTCCAAAGTTACAGGCTCCCTTCTTTTGCTTTGGGGATTTATTAGAGGTGAATAGTTGTAAATATCAGTGCTTTGAAATTTTATTTTAGAAAAATTTAGAAAATGCCTCAAGCCCTACTGCTGGGTAATATAAACAATGGAGATAAGCTATAAAAGTTAGCATCCCAATGCCTTGGTTTCCATTAGAAATGCCTCTTTCATTGTATTTCTAAGACAATGGTCCTGATTTGAATTCATTGCACCACAGTTTATCTGACAGATATCCTTACAGAGCTTAAATAGATTTGCAAAACAGGGCATTTTTTATGCGTTTGCCACTATAGCAAATTAAGATATTATGGGTGCCTGCGGAACTTTGACATGACTGCATCAAGAGCTACATTTCATTCACATTTAGGGACCACAAACAGCCTATTAGAGTGCAGTCCTGAGGTGGCTGTGCTGCCTTGTGTGTTAGCTCTTCTAAAGCTGAAGAAAAGACTGTGACAAGTGCTCATTATATAGCAGCTCATCTCCCTTTGCTTCACACATCATCTGTCAGCTCCTTGGCTGACCTAGTACCCAGAGGTGGCCTTCAGTCATCAATCACTATACCGCCATCAGAAATCACATCATTATCAAAATGTGTTTTCGTCTGTTTTCGTCTGCCCTCCCCTCAGTTTGTGTTACAGTTATTGGGCCAAGTTTCTTGTGTCTTACTCATTCCGGCTAATTTTATCCAGGGCTACTAACAACAACAAATGATAGTAACAACAAAAATATAGCCACCAGCAGTGACTCTGGGGTTCAAGCCAGCAAATTTTAAAGCTGGGTAGGCTTAAAGACCTTTGACAGTTTAGGACGCCTATATTTAAGATAAACAACAGATTTTTTGACAATCAGACAGATGCTCATTCATTTACATCATACCTCTAGTGGGCCACTCTCTTCTTTGGAAACACTGTCACTTCCTGTTGGACAATTAAATTGTAATTATTAAGAACATTCTGGGGACATGCTTCAATGGCTTTGTTAAAAAAAGTCCAGTAATAGTTGAACATCAGTGATGGCCAAATTTTGCAAAATGCCATTGCATTTGTCTGATTTCAAAATATTTTTATACACATAGTTCAACATTATAATTAAAGATGCCCTGCAAGTTTTATAATGATTGAACCAACATTTTCTGATTTATAGTCTGATTTTATGTTATGACACTCTCAACATGTGTTGCTCATGCTAATATGGACATTCCCTGGTGGTTTTGGTTTGACTGGCTCAACAGCTATGGAGTTAGGCCAGTTTATGTGCTGAGCCATGCTCCTGTTAAAGTTCATTTGTAAATATCCCAAAAACACAATGATCCACAGATTATTTGGTGCAAATCGGAGGTACGTTTTAGGAGGAGATATCAAAAATGTGTTTTTAAAAAAAAGTTAAACTTGTGTAGCAGAGTCTCCTATTGACTGATTACAAAATAATTTTACACATGCGGTTCAACATTATTATTTAACACATCCTGCAAGTTTTGTAATAATCTGACAAACAGTTCTAATTTGTGTTATACCCTATTAGTTGATTTGAATGAAAGTTTTGGGTTATGTTGCTGGTAATTATGCAAACATTTCCTGCAGGTTTTGTGATGATTGACTCAAAGGTTGTGGAGTAAGGTCTATTTATGTAAGATAAGAGATAAGATACACCTTTATTGATCCCACAATTGATAAATTCCAGTGTTACAGCAATCAAGGGGAAAGAGTCAGATTAAAGATTTCAAAAACTTAAAACTTAAAGGGAAATTTCGGTTTATTTCAACCCGTCTCCTATCGTCCTAAATTTGGTTCAAGTGACTAGTGACATACAGATAATAGTTAGCATGTTAGCCATAAGCCTAGATACAGCTGAAGCGTCAGACCTAAACGTAAGAGAACGGGCATCCCTTCAAGTGCAAAGTTAGTCCACTAAACAAGCTTTTTTCCACAAAGACTGCCTCATATCGTTAGGATAAATGTCAGAGAACATATAGAAAACGACATGTAAACGTGTTGTCTTACCTTACCGGTGTGCTGCCATGTTTGTTTACAATGTAGCTCTGCTTTCCAAAGCGCGGCTGAAATATCGTGAGAACAAGCAGTGATCTCATAGCGTGCCTGAACAAGCAACAACAGCTGGAAGGCAGAACTGGACGGTCGCCTGAACAGAGGAGGAGGAGGAGAGAGCGAGGCTCAACAGGTAACGTTAGAGGACAAGAGAGGAGGAATGGCTGCCACAAGGCTTTAGCTCTGGAGATTGGTGGTGTACCTGTGAATGCTGTGCACCAGTGCCCACAGAAGAGGAATGCCTCTGTTGCAAGGAATGGGACCGGTTGCAGCCTTATTTTCAAGGTCTGGATGTGACCGAGGACAAGACACCTCCACCTGGAGTAACGTTAGTATCCAGCTGGGCTTTATCTAGAGCTGGCGAGATATATTTTGGCTGCGCTTTGGAAAGCAGAGCTAGAGGGATAAACAAACATGGCAGCACACCGGTAAGGTAAGACAACACGTTTACATGTCGTTTTCTATATGTTCTCTGACATTAATCCAAACGATATGAGGCGGTCTTTGTGGAAAAAAAGCTTGTTTAGTGGACTAACTTTGCACTTGAAGGGATGCCCGTTCTCTTACATTTTAACAGGTCTGACGCTATGGCTGTATCTAGGCTAACGGCTAACATGCTAACTATTATCTGCATGTCACTAGTCACTTGAACCAAATTTAGGACGATAGGAGACGGGTTGAAATAAACTGAAATTTCCCTTTAAAAACTAGGCATGCAAAATAAAGTACAAAAATACAAGAAACGACAATAAATAGCAATACTACTACTACTACTACTACTAATAATAATAATAATAATAATAATGAGAAGTGGATAAAAATGAGCAGTGTGCTGAACCATGCCCCTTCTAAAATTAATTGGTGCATATCTTTAAAACACAATTATTGGCAGGTTTTACCCCTTCAGACTTGAGCCCCTAATAAAGTCATACCAAATAAAATTGCCTCAAATCTTCATCTTTGCAAATAAATACACTTCCACATACTGACCTGGTTGGTCATAAGTGATGAACGAGAATGTATTCTACATATTGTTTTCAGGTAAATCCTTCATAGTATACCTTAGATCTAGCAATACTAGATCACTGGAATGCCCCTTTAAAGAGCAACTAAACCCCAGACTTTTGGCTTAAATGCCTTCTCCCTGGAACCTGAAAAAAGTATCAAAAATACCCCCCCTCCCGCCCCCTCCATCACACCATGATGAATAGGGATTTGGCATAACAGTGGGAATATCAAAATGTTGTTCTGGTCACTTGATCTGGCATTTTTGCAAATTAAATGAAGACCACACTTTCTCTGGAATTCATTGGTCATTGTCACAATGGTCTACATTCCAGCACTAGAAAATACAGAGGCTGCCCTTTTGGATTTCTGTAAAGACCTGAGTTGCTCACAAACCAGTAATCCTGAAGCTGCAGTCATTCTTGCTGGAGACTTTAATCAGGCTAACCTTAAAGGGCCACTGTGTAATATTTGGCATGGTTTATTGTCAAATCTGAATCTGAATCTGAATATTCTACCCATTATTATGTTTATATAAGTGTATAATCGCTATAAAATAAAATTCATTTGGTTTTTGTAGCCTTATAATTCTGCTTTTATTTATATATATATATATATATATATATATATATATATATATATATATATATATATATATATTTATTTATTTATTTATTTATGTATTTATTTATATATATATATATATATATATATATATATATATTTATCTATATATCTATATATATATAT
This sequence comes from Epinephelus fuscoguttatus, assembly GCF_011397635.1. Classification (NCBI taxonomy): domain Eukaryota; kingdom Metazoa; phylum Chordata; class Actinopteri; order Perciformes; family Serranidae; genus Epinephelus; species Epinephelus fuscoguttatus. The sequence goes on along the minus strand of NC_064757.1, from coordinate 579,456 downwards.
ATATGTATACAGCAAGGGCCTTGCTTTAGAGAGGTCGCCATCTTGCGCCACCATGTATGTAAGACAGCCCGAGCGGACAATCCAACCAGCCAGAGAACGCGTTTCGCGTGTATAAATAAACCAACGAAGACAGCAGGAGGAAGGAAGGAGGAGGAAACAACAGAGAGTGTTAGTAGTTTGTCGACAGAGAGTAGTGAAAAGTTTTTTTAGTTATAAAGTTTGCGAATGGACCACACTTACCACGCAACAGGAGATAATGAACCTGAACCATCATCTGCGAGGAAAAGAAAACGCAACTTCACTCCTTGTGATGCACTCTCTGTGGCGCTTTTCTTCCTGATGATATATCTCCCCAACGATGGTAGCACTGAATCCCATTCTGTGCAGCAAAATGGGAGCGGAGGATTCAGCCTCTCTTCTTGCCCGCTCAGCATCCAAGTTCCTCATCTGTATGCTCTGGCTCAAACAGGTATGGCTCCGGGTCTGTGTCCGCTACAAGAAACTCTTCAAAATCACGTTCCATTGCAGCCACGATAGTCTGGAGATATTGCTAGGCTAAATAAACAGCTGAGCTCTGTTTACAGGCTACGCTGTCAGTCAGTGTGCGGGCTGGAGATTGGTGAAGTCAGAGTTTGGGACAGTGTGTCCCTGAGGTCTCCTTCCTCACATTGCTCAAGCCGTGAGCTGCACTTGTGCGTGTGTGTGCGCTGCTGATATTGTTGAAAATTGATGTCAAGCACGGTGGGAATTTGACCAGCGTTTTAAATCGGCATATTTTAGACTGACCGGCCGGTCATGGCCGATCACGTGAAAACCGGCCTGATTTCGAGCGCTGCCGATAAATCAGTGCAAGTCTAACCAGAACCTTTCCGAATGTCATAAAGAAACACACTGCAGCCTAAAACTTGAAAACATTAAGAATTATTAAGTAGCAGCCTACAATGTAAGAGGGTAAGCAAAGGAGGCAAAAAGGGACCACTAGAAGAAAGTGGAGGTAATTCCAGAAGCATGTGGTCTAAGGTCTAAGAACTACGACAAATTACAAGTTACATGTGCTCCTCTAACTAGCACACTGGACCCACAACAGTTTGTCTACCATCCCAACAGTTTTGAGGTGACTGACTGGAATGTACTCTGTGAGCCACATGGAGAGGACATTGATGGGCTTACTGAGTGCATTACAGACTACATTAATTTCTGTGTGGACGGCATTGTCCCAGCAAGGACTGTGCGGTGTTACCCAAATAACAAGCCTTGGGTAACAAAGGACATCAAAGCCATACTCAACCTGAAGAAAAGGGCTTTCAGAGGTGGCAACAGGGAGGAGCTGAGGGACATTCAGAGGGAGCTGAGTGCAAAGATCAGTGAGGCTAAGGACGGCTACAGGAGGAAGCTGGAGAGGAAACTCCAGGAGAATAACATGAGCGAGGACTGGAGTGGTTTGAGGACCATCACCGGTTACAGACCAACTAGCAGTGGAGCTGATGGTAGTGTGGCTAGGGCCAATGAGTTAAATCTGTTCTTCAATAGGTTTGACACTGCAGCCCCGGCCCCTGTTGGCTCTCCTGCTGACTGTCTCCAGCCACCACCACTTCTGACCCCCCCTCCTCCTCCTCCTGATAGCACCTCATCCAACTTGGTGAGCCCTCACACCCATCCCCCACTCCTCACACCTCCTCTGGCTCCCATGCTACCTGCCCTCCTCTCACTTTGGACTTCAATTCTCCCCTCCTCAACCTGCACTCTTTACACCTCTACATGTTAGGAGACAGCTGAGCAAACTCCCCGCTGGTAAGGCTGCAGGCCCTGATGGTGTCAGCCCACGGGTTCTCAGAGCCTGCGCCAAACAACTCTGTGGAGTGCTTCATCGTGTCTTCAAAATGAGCCTGAGCCTCCAGAGGGTCCCTGCGATATGGAAGACGTACTGCCTCGGTCCAGTGCCAAAGACGCCGCAGCCCAGCGGTCTCTCGGACTACCGACCGGTGGCACTGACGTCACATATCATGAAGACCCTGGAGAGACTCGTCCTTGAGCAGCTCAGGCCTATGGTCAGGCCGCACCTGGATCCCCTCCAGTTCGCCTACCAGCCCCAGATTGGAGTTGAGGATGCCCTCATTTACCTGCTGAACTGCATCTACGCCCACCTGGACAAGCCGGGGAGCACTGTCAGGGTCATGTTCTTTGACTTCTCCAGTGCTTTCAATACCATCAGGCCTGCTGTACTGGGTGACAAGCTGACGGCGATGCTGGTGAATCCCCCCCTTGTGTCCTGGATTGTGGATTACCTCACTGGCCGACCACAGTACGCAGCGCCTTACGGCACTGTGTGTCAGACACAGTGGTCAGCAATACCGGGCTCCACAAGGTACTGTCCTCTCCTTTCCTCTTCACCCTTTACACCACAGACTTCAGCTACCAGACAGAGTCTTGTCATCTTCAGAAGTTTTCTGATGACTCTGCTATAGTTGGATGTATCAGCAAGGGTGAGGAGGCTGAATACAGGGCTGTGGTGAATAACTTTGTCTCATGGTGTGAGCTGAACCACCTGCAGCTCAACACAACAAAGACAAAAGAGCTGGTGGTGGATCTGAGGAGAACGAGGACACCAGTGACCCCAGTTTCCATCCTGGGGCATAACGTGGACATTGTAGAACACTACAAGTACCTGGGTGTGTTCATAGACAATAATCTGGACTGGACTAAGAACACTGAAGTCCTTTACAAGAAGGGACAGAGCCGCCTCTATTTTCTGAGGAGGCTCCGCCCCTTTAATATCTGCCGGACTATGCTGAGGATGTTTTATGAGTCTGTGGTGGCCAGTGCTATTCTGTTTGCTGTGGTGTGCTGGGGCAGCAGACTGAGAGTTGCAGTTGCCAACAGACTCAACAAGCTGATCAGAAAGGCCAGTGACGTTGTGGGGGTGCAGCTGGACCCTATGACAGCAGTGTCAGACAGGAGGATGCTGTCAAAGGTGCGGGCAATACTTCAGCATGGCTCTCACCCTCTCCACAACGCTCTGGTCGAACTGAGGAGCACCTTCAGCCAGAGACTGATTGCTCCTAAATGCACCACTGAGCGCCACAGGAAGTCATTCTTACCTGTGGCCATTAAACTATACAACTCCTCCCTCTGATGATCGGACTCATTTGGCTATTTATAAAACAAAACACACAATATAATTACTCATTCTCATTTCATTTATAACGCTACAACCTTTTCATTGTATATTGTATATATTTCAGATTGTCTACTTTAATATTTTATCTTATTCTATTTTATTCTAATGTCTACTTTAATATTTTATTTTATTTTATTTTATTTTAATGTCTACTTTAATATTTATTTTATTTATTTCATTGGCTATTTTAGTATCTTATTTATATCTTCATCTTTATCTCTTGTTTCCTTTCATACTGTATTTCTATTTCTACTTTGCACGGAGCATTGGAACAAAAACAATTTCCCCCCGGGGATTAATAAAGTATTCTGAATCTGAATCTGAATCTGAACTGATTACTGGAAGACCCCATAGCACACATCCTTCACACCATAAAGCTCAAGGTGATGGGATTAAACACCTCACTGTGCATGGGGATCCTTGACTTCCTGACAGACAGACCCCAGGTGGTGAAAATGACCAGACACACCTCTTCCACCCTCATTCTTCACACCGGAGCTCCCAAGGGCTGTGTTTTGAGCCCCTTGCAGTACTTTCTGTATGCACATGACTGTGTATGCACTTTTGACTCCAATACTATCATGAAATTTGATGATGACACAGCTGTGGTGAGCCTGATCACAGATAACCATGAAACCTCCACTGAGGACCAGTTGAAATTAAGGAGGGCATAGTTTCTTTCCTGCTTCTTTTAATTTTGCTGACATTCAGGAGTAGGTTATTGTCCTAACACCAGTGGGCCAGGCACATTTCTTCCTTCAGGAAGAGGTTGGACAGCTTCAAAGTACCTAGGTGTTCACAATACAGAGGGCCTGACCCTGGGCGCTGCATTCTGAGAAAGGCAGGGCAGAGACTGTTTTTCCTCAAATGCTTGAGGAAAAACTGAACAGGAATTAACGGCCCTGCAAAGAGCTGAACCTTGCATGATTACATGTGACAAATAAAATGGATTAATTTGGTAACTGATATTACCATAACAAAAACAAGTCTGATCCACTGCCTCTTTGGTCAAGGTTTACTTATGTTCAGACAAAGGTTAACTTTAGGATAACACTATTTGGTTACAGTTAAGGAAAAATGTTGGTTATGGTTAAACAAAAAACAGTGACTGATGCCAACAGACAGGAGAGCAGCAGTCTGTGGCATCCAAGTCAGGCACACAGTTTGTTAAATCATCCACCATGACTTTCTTCCTAGCATTGTCTATAGAAAAGGCAAGCATGAGCAGCATGTAAGTAGGGCAGCAGCATAGTGTAGGTCACTCATGTATTGGCTCAGAGCCAACACACATTGTAGTTATGCACATAAAACAGAAATACATTTATTTGAAGCATAAAAATATGTTTTGGGTTGTGTCTATGAGTGTATTGCATGAGCAAAAATGGGAGTTGTTGTGCGGCCTGTGTAGAAAGCTGAATTTACAACATGTCTGCTCACTGCAGGCAGCAGGTGTCACTGCTCAGTTCTTAACAGCGACTAGCAAGGGTATAGAATTTGGTCGAGATGGGAGGGACATGTCTCTACCAATATCCAGTGATTGAATTGTAATAATAATTTTGAGTAAAAAAAAAAAATATATATATATATATATACAGTACAGGCCAAAAGTTTGGACACACCTTCTCATTCAATGCGTTTTCTTTATTTTCATGACTATTTACATTGTAGATTCTCACTGAAGGCATCAAAACTATGAATGAACACATGTGGAGTTATGTATTTAACAAAAAAGGTGAAATAACTGAAAACATGTTTTATATTCTAGTTTCTTCAAAATAGCCACCCTTTGCTCTGATTACTGCTTTGCACACTCTTGGCATTCTCTCCATGAGCTTCAAGAGGTAGTCACCTGAAATGGTTTTCCAACAGTCTTGAAGGAGTCCCCAGAGGTGTTTAGCACTTGTTGGCCCCTTTGCCTTCACTCTGCGGTCCAGCTCACCCCAAACCATCTCGATTGGGTTCAGGTCCGGTGACTGTGGAGGCCAGGTCATCTGCTGCAGCACTCCATCACTCTCCTTCTTGGTCAAATATCCCTTACACAGCCTGGAGGTGTGTTTGGGGTCATTGTCCTGTTGAAAAATAAATGATCGTCCAACTAAACGCAAACCGGATGGGATGGCATGTCGCTGCAGGATGCTGTGGTAGCCATGCTGGTTCAGTGTGCCTTCAATTTTCAATAAATCCCCAACAGTGTCACCAGCAAAACACCCCCACACCATCACACCTCCTCCTCCATGCTTCACAGTGGGAACCAGGCATGTGGAATCCATCCGTTCACCTTTTCTGCGTCTCACAAAGACACGGCGGTTGGAACCAAAGATCTCAAATTTGGACTCATCAGACCAAAGCACAGATTTCCACTGGTCTAATGTCCATTCCTTGTGTTTCTTGGCCCAAACAAATCTCTTCTGCTTGTTGCCTCTCCTTAGCAGTGGTTTCCTAGCAGCTATTTGACCATGAAGGCCTGATTCGCGCAGTCTCCTCTTAACAGTTGTTCTAGAGACGGGTCTGCTGCTAGAACTCTGTGTGGCATTCATCTGGTCTCTGATCTGAGCTGCTGTTAACTTGCCATTTCTGAGGCTGGTGACTCGGATGAACTTATCCTCAGAAGCAGAGGTGACTATTGGTCTTCCTTTCCTGGGTCGGTCCTCATGTGTGCCAGTTTCGTTGTAGCGCTTGATGGTTTTTGCGACTCCACTTGGGGACACATTTAAAGTTTTTGCAATTTTCCAGACTGACTGACCTTCATTTCTTAAAGTAATGATGGCCACTCGTTTTTCTTTAGTTAGCTGATTGGTTCTTGCCATAATATGAATTTTAACAGTTGTCCAATAGGGCTGTCGGCTGTGTATTAACCTGACTTCTGCACAACACAACTGATGGTCCCAACCCCATTGATAAAGCAAGAAATTCCACTAATTAACCCTGATAAGGCACACCTGTGAAGTGGAAACCATTTCAGGTGACTACCTCTTGAAGCTCATGGAGAGAATGCCAAGAGTGTGCAAAGCAGTAATCAGAGCAAAGGGTGGCTATTTTGAAGAAACTAGAATATAAAACGTGTTTTCAGTTATTTCACCTTTTTTTGTTAAGTACATAACTCCACATGTGTTCATTCATAGTTTTGATGCCTTCAGTGAGAATCTACAACGTAAATAGTCATGAAAATAAAGAAAACGCATTGAATGAGAAGGTGTGTCCAAACTTTTGGCCTGTACTGTATATATATATATATATATATATATATATATATATATATATAACCACTGTTGTTCATCAGTGTCTAGTCCATATATTAACAGATTTCATTCTCTACTACAAGTCCTGCCTCCCTAACCCAGTATTGCTAGTAGGATTGGCTCTGCCATTTCTTGATAGTGTGTGAAAGGTTGTAGCTACATCTAGTTGTAAGAAGCGCCAAAGCTCTGTCAACGAGATGTGCATCACTACTCCAGGATGCGTCCTACTAAAAATGCTTGAGGAAGCGGCATGGGTGCACCATCAGAGATGATGAGGTTAATATTTGTGTGGACAACAGCAAGACAATGGCAAGATTTAAGCCTGATCAGAAGTTTTTCCAGTTAGTTTCAGTTTTCCACCTTCAATGAAGAGCAGCTAAACTTTGTCTAACCAGAAGCAATGGCTGACAAGAGAGGTTCACAGGCTCCTGAGGGCTCGGGACACAGCCTTCAGGGCCAGTGACACCGCAGGCCTTGCAACAGCAAAAGCTAACCTGTCCTGTGGAATCAAGGAAGCAAAACTTCAATACAGCAAGAACATATCTGGACACTTCAGCAACACTAGAGACACACAGAGTCTCCGGTGGGCCCTCACCCACCTGGACTCAAAGAACTCATACGTGCGAATGCTGTTCCTAGACTTCAGTTCAGCATTCAACACAATCATTCCCCAGCAGCTCATACAAAAACTTGGACATTGGGACGCAAAACCTCTCTCTGTAACACCACATCGCTAGCCAAGAAGGCTCAAACACACCTCTACTTTCTCCGCAAACTGAGGAGAGCAAGAGTCCCACCCCCATCATGTGCTCTTTCTACCAAGGCATCACTGAAAGTGTCATCACTGACTGCATCACTGTGTGGCACAGGGGCTGCACTGACTCCTGCCGAAAGACTCTGCAACGCATAGTGAGTACAGCCAGCAAGATCATCAGTACCCCTCTAGCCTCCCTCACAGACATCTTCAACACCCGCCTCACCCGCAGAGCTATCAGCATTGCTGGTGACAACTTCCACTCCTCACACATCCACTTCAGCCTCCTGCCTTCAGGGAGAAGGTACCGAAGCCTCCGGGCAAACTCCACAAGACTCACAAACAGCTTTATCCACCAGGCTGTCAGGATCCAATCCAATCCAATCCATCTTTATTTATAAAGCACAGTTTAAATAAACTCAAGGTTTCCAAAGTGCTGTACATTAAGAAAAATAAACAATAAAATAAACAATAAAATAGACATTAAAACAGAAAACATAATAAATAAAGGGTAAAACCCGTGCACATAAAATAAACAATCTAGGTGGTGTTAAAAGCCAAGGAAAAGAGGTGCGTTTTAAGAAGAGATTTAAAAGTGGCCACGGAAGAGGACTGCCTGATGTGCAGCGGCAGTTCATTCCAAAGCTTAGGGGCGGCAGTAGCAAACGCTCGGTCCCCTCTGAGCTTCCGCCTTGTTTTGGGAACCCTCAGGAGCAGCTGGTCAGCTGACCTGAGGGATCGAGTAGGATGTTGAACTCTGTCCACTACCTCCCCCTCTGCCCCCTGCCCCTGGATTGTAGTTCCAAACACTGTGCATAAAGACTACCTCTGCAGTTTTGCACATAGATTCTGTCACTCTGTCTGTCTTTACACTGTGCACTCTAATTCACTCTACTTTACTTTAACCACTTGCACTGCTTCATATCTACTGCTGTTGGTCATTTGCACTACATGTACATCATGTACATCCAGTAAGCTGCTCTAACACGCACCTTGATCATAGATACTGTTACTGTATTACAATACCGTCAATTATTGTACATAGGTTTGGATTGTCTTCTCGAGTGTCTTGTCGATTAGGTTATACTGCTTAGTTTTATTTTTACTTGTATTATTTTAATTTAGCTTTCTTTTAGCTTTAAAATTGTATGGCATTATACTAGGTGCGAGGGAAACAGCATTTCAACTCTTCTGTATGTCCTGCACATATAGTGAATTGACAATAAACTTTAAACTTTGAACTTTGAACTTCAGAGAGTCCCAGATGGGGTTATGTGTCTGCCAAATGGTCTCGACAATGTGGCCTAATCTAGATTTTTTTCTTGAAATGTTTTCAATGTATTCTGTACTTTATTGTCATAATATTATGATATCTTTCTTCTTAAAATATTACAACTTAATTCTTGAAATCTCATATGTGTGGGATATATTTTGAATGTGCAGAAAGCTTTCAGAAGGCTTCGACCATGTGTAAAAATCTTGCTTAAACACAAATGAGCAATATAAGTCCAGGGGTTTATAAATTAATTAAAATAAATTGATGTATGTTGGTACCAAATGTACATTTAAAAAAAGAGGATGGAAGAGAAAACCATGCTAACTTTGTATGTTGACTTAGCAGGGATAACATTAAATATTAAAAGTTGATCTACAGGAGAATAAATACATGAAAGCAATACAGAATGCCTGAGGACCATACTGCATTATATACATTTTTCATGAATAAATTAAGATATTTCTATCATAAATTCACACAGAAAGAGACAAAATAGTGCTTAAAAATTCACCAGAATTGACAGTCAGAACTTAACTTATAATACTACTTTAATGAACATTATATGAAGATGTACTTGAATGTATCTGCTCAGAATGCTTAGTTAAAATCTGTACAGGTTTAAGGCTGCCCATTAAAAAAAGCCAGTGCCATGTAGATCAAATTCAAGAGATATGTTATCAATCAAATCATGACGTCATTACATCAGACTTGGATCATGTTAAGTTTACATATCTGATAGGGGCTAGATTATGCATTTGAAAGCAATATTTGATATGAGGGAACAGTGAAGTTCTTCTCCTTCATCTTTTTTTTCCTGTTCTTATACACAGCAAATATTTTGCTCCTACAGACTGTGGGCTGCCAACATGTTCTCACTTCCAGCTCATTAAATATGGCCTCTTGGTCAGTGGCTGTGCTTCAAACTGTGACGCTCTAGGTATCCCACTCCCATCAGCTGTGTGTGTCAGTTCCAGTGTCAGTTTTCATTCTTACATGCTACAGTGTTTTTCAAAATAAACTTGTCAAAGTAAACATACATTTCACTACCAAAAGTTTTAAGCAACAAAACTACTCGGTTATGTTTAGAAAAATGATCATGGTTTGACTACATATGTTACAGCAAGCTAAAGTTAGAGTATGTCATGTGACGACTACTGTATGTCACGGGATATATGCCAGTAACTACAGTGCATGGGTAAAAACACTCAAGGTTGACGACTGGTTTCACATGAGGCATGGACACCAATCTCTTGGGTGAAAGTCCTGTGTGTTTGCCCCATCCACTACCCATACCTCCTATCCTTCCCAGACTTTCTTGCTCTTTCTACTACGTTACTGCTATGGATGGGTTTACATTGGAGTTAGTAGAAAGCCCAGTGAGCCTCATACAGATGCTATAGATATAGACACATTTTGCATCTGTATCAGAAGCCAAGGGACACTGACCAGGCCACTGTCTTTTTTTGATGCCCTGGGAATGAGAATGACTTGGGTCTGCAGACTAACCCGCTTTCTGTTTGGCTGCCTGCAGGATAATAAGCAAACAGAGGCAGACAAGGAAAACCACAAGGGAGGTGGGAGGGAATGAAATGAGGGACAGTGTGTGTGTGTGTGTGTGTGTGTGTGTGTGTGTGTGTATGGGAGGAGTAGGGTGTGCACAAAGAATTTTTTTTTTTTTTTTTTTTACAAAAAGTGAAATGTAATGCAGCAAAGGCAGGTGGATAGGTGGAATTCCATTGAAATGGCATTTGTGATAAGGTAACATTTAGAGAAATCTCAACCCCATCTCCTTTCCACCTGGATGTTGCTTACAATTTGTTGTGGTAAAGGAACATACAGCGGCATATGAGACATTTTAACTGTCACGAGAAGCTATTTTATACAAGTGGTATAATGTGTGCTTACACATTATACCACATATATACATATACACACATATACATACATATATATATATCATATATATATAAGATCAAAGTGACAAAAAGGCAGAGACAAGTAAAATATGTTGTGATGATCACCAGCCAGAAGTCGTAGTTCACTCTGCTTTTTATTAGGACCACATGAATGATCAGAGCTAACAGTTACCATGGAGAGACATGCAATCTGCTGGTGTTTCTCTTCTTTCAACAGCCATACCCTCAGACTTTACATTACATTACATACATTACATACATTACTTTACATGAGTCCTGTTGTTGTCAGTTAGTGACGGAGCATGTGCAGTGTGGAAAGGAGGATCTCAGCTGTTCATCCTGGAGAACTCATCTCTCCTTCCATTCTGGTCCTAGGTAAGCCTCAATACTTCCCCAGATCTCCTTTTCCTTTGGCTGCCATTACCCAAACTAAGCTCATTTGTCCCCCAGTAGACCCATGATCTGCCTTTTGTTTGGGTCCCAACCTCCCATTCATGTCCCCCAGGAGAGCAGACAAAAGAGGAAAAGACCCAGGCCTGAACCCTTTGCACAGACAGACTGTGGTAAAGCGACCATAGAGAGATGCTGGGCTTGAATGGAGCTGCACTGTGATGAGAAGCTCCCTAGCTTTAACTATGAGCTCTGTGAGGATGTCCTCCCCTGTCCATATCTGCAATGTGTGGTGAAGGCAGTTTCAGTTAGGTCATATTTATATTTTCTTAACTTATAGCATAAACTACACTTGCCCTAAGAGTTCTGCAACTGAAGAACACATTCAAATAGAAAAACAAAATCAAATTAAGAAAATATCTTCATCAGTTTGACAACATTTGACAGCACAGCTTTTATCAATTGCAAGTAACCTTTTGTTCAATCTGTAGTTACATGTTAAAAACTCTAAACACAAAGAGCACAACATCACAACATCCATCTCTCTTGGACCAATCCATGAACAGAATTCCTATTGTTTTTACAGAACGATTAAATTTTCTTTAGGCCTACATACAAGCAGGTACCAAATTGTGGATATTTCATATCTTAATAACAACTGCTTGAAAACAGCATTGCTGCAATGAAAACCTTATGTTCAAAACCCCAAATATATTGGAAAGCCTATACTTCTACAATAACAGCAACTCACGGCTAAATTGAAAAAGCTGATGAATGAAGAGATCATTGAAAGACTGAGAGATAGCTGATTTACTGAGGTGTTGAAGTTTTTCAGTTGATTTTGTTCAATGTAGATGCAGCACAACACAGAGGAGCAGGGACACAAAAGATAATGCCTGACCAAGGTGGAGAGGAATAGTTAGATGAGAGAAAGAAAGAGGACCAGACAGGAGTAGCTGAACCAGGGCAAGAGAGGAGGAGGAGACTTAGAGGCAAATGAATAAGACTGTGTGGTGGCGTTCAAAAGAGATAAAAGGTGTTGTCTCTGGCAGCAATTTTATTTAGCTAAATATAGCCGCAAGGAATGATTCTGGGGTTTAAGCCAGCACCGACTGTTAAAAGCTGAAAGCTGCAAAGGATCAAAACCTTTAACAGTTTCCATCAGCTGCATTAAAAATAACAGGTTTTATGACAATCATTCACTTAATACCAAATCTGTGCCAGGCCACACACTTTTGTGGCAATGCTGTCACCCCTATAAGTCAATTGCAAAAACAATTCTGGAACATGATTCAGCAGCTTGATTAAAGATATTCACTGAGTTTTCTTATAGACAAATTGTCATTGATTTATGGCCAAAGTTTGCAGCATGTGAATGCACTTGTTTGGAACTTGGATGGACATATCTTGTACGTTTTGCATAATTTGGCACATGGATTATGTAGTTAGGTCTATTTCTGTGCTGAGCCATGCCCCTCTAAAGTTTATCGGGCAATATCTTTAAAATGCAACAAGATATCAACCAGCTTTTGATTACTTTTAATAAGCTTGGTCTACAGAAAATTTGGTAGCAATCCTGTGAGGATTTTTTTATGGAGCAAAATTTAATTTGACACCAATCTGACTGATTTTTGTCATGTTTGTTGAACAGCATTTGCACACAACTTCCAACATCTCATGGAAATTTCATGAAAACATTTCTGAAACAACAAAAAGGGAAAAAAAATCAATGGAGTTCTAGAGTAATTTATTGATTGTTATTCGCCTAATTTTTATATTATTTTTGTGAAAACTCATTTTGTTTATAGGGGCGTCGGTAGTGTAGTGGATAGTGCCGGCGCCCCATGTATAGAGGTGATGCCTCACTGCAGCGGTCACAGGTTCGACTCCGGCTTGCAACCCTTTGCTACATGTCAAGCCCCACTCTCCCTCTCTCACCTCATTTCACTCTGTCCTGTTCATTAGAGGCAAAAAAGCCCAAAAAAATAATCTTAAAAAAAAAAACAACCTTATTTTGTTTGTGATTTAAAATAAATAAATTCACACAGCACATTGATGTTTCAGCCCTTTGAGCTGGGCTGGTGCTAAGCACCCCCTGAAAGAAACTGAGCCCCCCCAAACCCCCAGTAATTTTGTGATGAAAAATATTTATTGAAATGAAAAAGTATAATATATGGCCTATATGAAGACATCGATCAAACTTGTATATGTAACACTTGCTGTGTAATTTAAATGGTTGGTTCGTATCATTGCATGTGTGACTGCAATGTGCATGTGCATGACAATGTCAGCTTCTATTGGCACTTCCTACAAGTATCAAATCAATTGGATAGTGTGTTCCTGTGTGTTAAAGCCACAGTGTGTAGGAATTTCTCCCATCTAGCGTTGAACTCATATATTGCATTCAAACGGATAGTGCACTCTAGCGCCTCGCTGTTTCAAATGCATATTGCACCAACGGTAGCTGCTGTGTACCAAAAAGCTATGATAGTATTGATGAAATCATGTCATCCAATACTTCATGGAGTATTCATTCAGGCTCCTACACAGACACACGCGATGCGAGTTGAGAAACCCCCTCCTCACCATGCTGGTTGTGTTTACAACGTAGGACTGTTGGGACAGGTGTAAATCGAAACAAACCAATCACGTCTTGGCTTTTGACAACTGACAGCACTGCTGTTAGCCACTGTCAGCTGTTAGCACTGTTAGCGCCGCTGGTCGCTAACAGCTGTTAGCCGCTGTTTGCCGCTGTTAGCGCTGTTAGCTGTGATAGCATTACCCTTGCTGGCAGATGTATTCTCAAGATGGCGAAACATTATGGAACCCCCCAGAAGACTTACCCGCACAACGTACAAACAAATCCGAAATTCTCCTTTTACGAGAATAAGTCAGATTATTGGTGGAGGTAATAGTACACCAATGATGATTTATTTATGAATGCAGAAATCGATTTTTGCCAATAAACAATTGAAAATGTTACACAATGTCCCTTTAAGGCTAATTGGCAGTAAAGGGAGGGGATATCAATCAATCAATCAATCAATTTTATTCATAAAGCCCAATATCACAAATCACAATTTGCCTCACAGGGCTTTACAGCATACGACATCCCTCTGTCCTTAGGACCCTCGCAGCGGATAAGGAAAAACTCCAGGACGGACACACGTGCAGTAGATGTCGTACAGAACAGATCAACATAATAAATTAACAGTAATCCGTATGTCACAATGAGACAGAAAGAGAGACAGAGAGAGAGACAGAGAGAGATGCAGAACAGACGATAATGTTAATAGCTTACAACAACATTAATGAAAGTAATAACATCATAATTATGATTCTGGCTACTTAAGGCCAGGGTAGGCTTGAAAAGAACCAGTCTGATGAAGTGCTGAAGGCAGAAGTGGAATGGCATTTCTAACAGCCACACTTGAAGGCAGGGTGAAAACCCTGCAATATAGAAAGGCCAATGGCTGCATGATGTGGGAACTTGTTGAATTGTTGGTATCAGAAACTTACAAAAATATTCAGCCCCCCTAATTTACATATCAGAATATCAGAAAGGTGTGGAGGCAAGAGTGTTAGATGCTGTTTGATGGTCAAACAAGAACTTTGCCTGAGTCAACCTGACTACTTAAAACACACTGCAAATGACCCTCATAAACTTGTTTTTAAATGAAAAGCATCCAATTAAGCCATTTAATGCATGTATTCTGCCAGATTCTGGAAAGGGGACCATAATCTAATTGACAATGCTGATTTAGCAATTTGAAATTGTCGTGTTAGCAAATTCTGACTTAAGCATACTGATTTTGACTGCTTCACTCTTGGTTCTGTCATTTAGTCATTAGGTCTGCTAGAGCTGTGTTGTGTCAACATGATGTAACATAAAGGCAAACTTATTTTCTTATCTGTTGACTTAATGTAGCTCCATGCTTCAATGTGTGCAAAAGTTTTCTTCACCATCGCATTTGTTATATTTGTTGTTATTATTTCTTCTTTATTTTCTCCCTGCATTCTGTCCTTTCCTTTATGTATGCCCACTAGCTGAATTATGTTTGAAGTTTGAGATTGATGTTTCAGAAAAGGCCTGGTAAGTGGGGCAAGGAACAAAAGAATATTTTGGGTCCTTAAAAATTAAGGAAACTGTTTGAAATATTGTCCATAAATATGTGTGGAAACCCTGAACTTGGGCTCATTTGGGTGCCCCGGTGGGTTTGAGTGGCATTGCTTCTCTATCGCCTCTGGGCGAGGTCAGGTCTCAGGGGGTCAGTTCACCAGGGAAGTTCCCAGCTAAACAGTACACACAACTTAATACTCTGTACAGTTGGGAATGGACGGGACAGCTATTTTCACTTGGTTACACTAGCTGTCAGTTCTAGACGATGAGGGACCATCTCTCTGCCAAATCAAAATACTTGTTTTTTTCACAAGTATAGTTCATTCATTCATTCATCTTCTAACCGCTTCATCCTCTTGAGGGTCGTGGGGGGGCTGGAGCCTATCCCAGCTGACATCGGGCGAGAGGCAGGGTACACCCTGGACAGGTCGCCAGACTATCGCAGGGCTGACACATAGAGACAAATAACCATTCACGCTCACATTCACACCTACGGACAATTTAGAATCATCAATTAACCTAGTCCCCAATCTGCATGTCTTTGGACTGTGGGAGGAAGCCGGAGTGCCCGGAGAGAACCCACGTTGACACGGGGAGAACATGCAAACTCCGCACAGAAGGGCTCCCACCCCTGGGATCGAACCGGCAACCCTCTTGCTGTGAGGTGAGAGTGCTAACCACCACACCACCGTGCTGCCCACAAGTATAGTTGATTTTCATTATTAATTATTAATTTAAAGGTATTCTATGCAGGAATTGTTGATTACTGTTTGTAAACAATATCACTAGCGAAAATGAAAGCAAACGCCAACCCCAGATTCAGTCTTGTGCTCTATATTTATGATATGTTGGTGCTGTGTCTACAGTCTTCATAGCTTCCTTATTGATGCATGCAGCTTACAGTATGACACGTCGTTGCTACATTTTTATAAAGTCAAAACCTCACCTGCACTCTGTGCCCAGGAACATTCTGAAACGCAGCAAAATTAGAAGAAATTAAAAAATCCAGACAGAGGGCAGACAGAGTCTCTGCAGATAAATACACCACAATAATAATTGAGAGAGAGAACTTCTGTATGAGTTATGACATTGTCTTTTAAAATAAGTGGAAGAAGAGCCTTCCTTCACCAGATTGTTCACACTAAACAGGACTTGCACTTTCATCATTTCGACAATTTAAACACTTAATATTGGCCTTATGAAGCTAAGGTTCCGGGTAATAAAATTATCATTCAACCTAAAACCCAGAATCTTTTGTGAAAAGCCAATCATAGGGAAATGGTCTTCTTGTCTTGTCATGTTCTGTTTGTTTATAAAATGGGCATTTTATGATAATAAGACAAATATGCATAATGTTTAAAGAGTGGAGTAATTAAGGGGTTGGTGTTTATAGCATAACATGACCTGAAAATCAATCTGGATTGAAAGAGTTGCTTATTGACCATGTCAGCCTGTAGCATTAAATGTCTTGTATATCGAACAGATCCAGAGAGAAAAACTATGTGCACTATCTCCATGGTTGACTGTAGCAGGTGTAGCAACAGGTTAGGGACCACACGTCAGATTGCATTGGTAAATAGATGATGAATGGACTGCACTTGTATAGCACTTCACTTAAAGTCATTCAAATAAAACATTCATACATTGGTGGCCAATGCTAACATACAGGGTGCCACCTGCTACTCAGTTTTGACATTCATACACAATTACACACCAATGGAACAGCCACTGGGAGTAATTTGGGGTTCAGTATCTTGTCCAAGGACACTTTGACATGCGGACTGGGGGAGCCAGGCGTCAAACTGCCAATCTTCCGATTTTACCCCCTATACCTCCTTGGGCCACAGCCACCCCAACAACAAACTCATGACACCTTGTACATGTATTGGCCATTTCTACAGGTGGGTGCAGCAGTTTTGAATTTGTATGGCCTAAAACAAGAACACCCTAGCCTTAGCATATAGTGTGAACAAAGAACTGAATACAATTTCTGGCCAAAAAGCATCTCATATGCATGTAATTTATATCAGTTGTCCTTAATCCTTCAAGGAAAAATATAGTGATTTGCTCTCTCTCTAAGCTTGAGTCAGGCAGTGTTAAATCTAACTCATCATTAAGACTGGAGAGCTAACTTTTTCACATGCTGTATGTAAATAACCCAGTATGTATGTTGTCCATTAAATAAAAAATTCTGTTAGACAATTAATTGTTGCTTTTGTTACATATTTTTACCTGCCTTACACTAAATTTGCCGTATTCTCTGTTTTGATTATAGTGACTATTACTTTGAAGGTGACTTATAGATATGGACCAGAAGTGCCATTAGAGGAAAAAGCAAGTAAAAGAAGAGGGAAAATGTGTTGACAGGTAATTTGTGTCCTGAATTCACTTAAACTGTAATAACTTTGTTTGTTTACATTAACATTAGCCCCAGGTGTAATGATTGTGTCTGTGGTAAGCGTATAAGCTAGCAAACATATTTGTTGTTTTATGTCTTTTTATGCAGCTCTTACGTTGGTTTGGAATGTGTAATAAAAATTCAACATCATTGGTCAAGAGCTGGTGGGATGTGCTACTCTGTATCCTGATGTATCATGTATCTTGTAAACCAAACTAAAAAACAAATTTAAAAAAATGACAATATATATTTTTATCTGCATTTCGATGCTTTTCCAGTTTATTCATCTGCCCAGTATGTTTCTGCAGCATCTCTGGCTGCAGTGTGGTATGCAAGATATAGATAGTTAATTGCACAGGCTTTGGTTGGTTCTGAAAAAAAAAGAAGAACAAATCGTGTCTACTTTATCCAGTACAAGGGACAAAGCCTTGTTTCTTTGTCTTGAGTTTTTTTTTGTCTCTTGCTTACTTGACTTGATATATTCTCAAACTAAATGCCAGCTATCAAAATGGAAGGATTAGAACCTTTACCAGTGTTACAAAGTCAATTGAGTACTGTGTGACTAAGTCCAGTTTTAATCAGTCCAGATGGTGACTGGCTGTCACAAGTTTTCCACTCAAAGCTTACCGTAGTTGGAAGTAGCTTGATAGCTCATTCAGTAGTACTAACCGGTATTCTCTGTTTGATCCGACTGTGCTCAGCTGCTGCTGATATCAGCATGTTACCTCCTGAGCATGTTGAACTGCTCCCTGTATGCTGAAGAGTACAGAATATACTGCTTGGGAGCTTAAGACCAGCTCATGTACCAGAGTCAGAAAGTAGACTAAGGCCCTGATCACACAGAAAGCTTTTTAGCAGCTGGAGGTGGCTTTTTATAGTTGTTTTTAATGAGAATGAAGCTTTTTGCTTGCCTTTTGTTGCATTGTGTCTGCACTTTAGGTGCCAACTCGAGGAGTTCAGAGCACCCCAGAGAAGAAGAAGAAGAAGTACCCCACTTCATCTCTTTTTTCATAATCTTTTTTTCCCATTGTCCAATTGGATGATTTGAGAGGCAGGCCTTCCGTGGTGGTCACAACAACAAGTTTACAGTTGGTAAACAATGGAGAAGAAACTCGTGGTAGCAGTTGCTGGATATTCAAACCTATACGGCCCGGTGATAGACAGTAGGTTGCAGAACTGCCCCTGAGTCTTCCAAAAATATACTATCATCGAGGTGAAGCTCCAGGACCAGCTGATGGTACTCCCTGTGTTCAACCCCTTTTTGTTAGGGTCTCACGTACCCACACAGATCTCCATTTACCTGTGCCCAACAAATTACACCAGGAAGGTTACTGTAAGGACATGATGGGGTGGTTGCTGATTGCCTGGCAACAATAAAAAGGCGCAGCAAGTGTTGTTTTTTTTTTTCTTTTTAGTAGTGGTGTTTAGTGGGGGGTTTTAAGGCAGTGCAGTGTGCCTTGCATTTTGCAACCTGCAAAATACTTTCTGTGTGATCAGGACCTTCATGCTCCTGAGCCTGTGGATACTATCATCTATACCAGCACATGTTGTTAGCATGTCCTGCACTCTTGGAGGGTGCAACACCTAGGAAAAACCCCCAAAACTGAAAAGTTTAATATACTTACAGGTGCAGCTAAACTTTACTTAGTCTATGTACAGACATGACAGTGATGTTGACTTTCTCATCTCACTTTAAGAGGAAGTGAAAATAATTTATGGTATGATTCTTGACTTCTACCCAGTGACCTTCCAGCTTGGTCTCACTGCCTGCACATCAAAAATGCCATTTAGGCAGTGACCCTTGGTGTCAGATATGAATGCACAATTCACCCTTTGGCATCTCTGAGTCGCACTGATCTGCGTGGCAGTCTGTCAGCTCGTCTCTTTAAAATCTTTAAAATATAGCCTTTTAATCCTGTTTTACACTGTCTTTTATAAACAATATTTTAAACTTTGACTATTTTAAGCGTACTCTTCATCTGGACGAAAGATTTTCGTCTTCCGATCCGTGATTTTTACGCATTTTACGACAAGACCTGCACTGACAGCGTGGGAAAATCCTGTCAGTGGAGACTGACAGCCAGGAAACCTGTCAACGGACCTGATTCTCTGGGTGAAAAAAAGCCTGTCTTCTCACCAACATCTCCAACAACATTATTTGTGTGGATACTGACTTACCATCTGCTGATCATCTGCAACAGGGCCCGTCATTGGCCCTTGGTGGTAAGTTTTCCAACCAAGCCTATCCGCAATTTCTTCGAGCTGCTGTCTCACCACTGTGGGCTCCACACGGAGCCCTGGCGTGTAAGTTTCTCAAACTCTCCTCTGCTCTCCACTTTTGGGCAGCCACTTCAGCACAATTGCTAGCCTATTTTCCTGCACCCATCGCTGGCCTTCTCTCTCATTTTCCCCTGTTTCAGCACCACCAATGGCTCCAGCACCAGTGACTGCAGAGCTAAAATCGGAACTGCAGTCCATCGAGCAGCTCATCCAGGACCTCCTCCAGCAGCAGTCGGTGCTGGTCTTCCGGCTGGCGTGCCTGGAGCCTGCGGATAACCAGCGGCCCTTGGCTCCAGATCCAACAGCGGTTACTTCTGACGGCCCTGGTCTAAACTCCACTCCCTGGTCTTCTGTTGTTAAGGGCACTAAAAAGATATCTCTTCCCTTCTATGACTCGTCTCACATCAGCAACAATGATATTCCTCTTTCAAACTTTTTCTCCCCCCTGGCGCTTCCTTCTGGGCCTGTCTCCCCCCTCCTGCACACAGTGCGGCCCAGGTCCGAAAGCGCTCCTCTCCCATCAGCGTCACCTCGCCCTCAGACTCGCCATCCTCTTCATCAGCCCCCCAAGACACAAACGGCCCCATTTCTCACAGCCCCAAAATCAGTCCCACTCGGTATCTGCTTCAGCATCCTCTTCTCCATCTTTACAACAACCCTCTTCTACTATTACTCTTCTCCGCTCTCCCACTCCCCCGCCAGCGTCTGATCAGGTTGAACACATAGCCCATCATTTCTCTCCCAGTTTACCAACCGTCAGATACAAATTCAATTCAAAACTTGCAGACTATAACAACAATCCAGAATCTGAGCACCCTGAAGTTTTAGTGGTTGGAGACTCCATAGTCCATTCTTTAAGGCTCCGTGGTGCCATTGCATACTGTCTCTCTGGAGGAAAAACTGCTGATTTTATTGAACTGATCCCAGCCCTCCATGACATGCACACCTCTGTTCACACTGTAATTTCACACTCAGGTTGTAATGACATCATGGCTAGGCAATCCACACTGCTGCAGTATGAACTTGAATCATTAGTCTTCACTGTTGAAAGGCTGGGACGGAGATGTGTCCTTTCTGGTCACACCCCTGTCATTACCAATAGCTCTGAGCATTTCAGCCGTCTTCTTGCCCTACACAGCTGGATAGATAACATCACCACAGCCACCGGTACTGGATTCATTAGTAATTTTGATTCTTTCTGGAACAGACAGGACCTTTTCAACTATGATGGGCTACATCTAAACAGCAATGGATCTGGAAAACTGCAACACAACTATATTACTTTTATTGCTTTTAACCATGATTGACACCTTGCACAGCACAACCTGGACCAACATCCTGACTCTGTCTGTCTCAGCATTGCACCTGACAATGCGGGTCCTGCTGTTGCTGGTCTTGTTTCATCTATTCCACCTATTGTTACAATCAGATCCGGCCATCTCCATAATAGATTCAAATCAGTTAAATAAAGAAACCTCACCTACATCAAATGTCACCAGACTTCATCCAGAGCTGCTCCTGAAAAACAACAATCTAGAAGAACTAAGTGTGGACTTTTAAAAATCAGATCCCTATCATCCAAAGCTGTCTTAATAAATGATCTTATATCAGAATATAACATAGATATTTTCTGTCTTACTGAAACCTGGCTACATCCCAACGAGTATGTTTGCTTAAATTAATCCACTCCACCTAGTCATTGTAATAGGCCTACCCATATTCCCCGAGAGAGTCGCAGAGGTGGTGGTGTCGGAGCCATTTATAACTCGAATCTGTTAATTAATCCAAAACCTAAACTTCACTACAACTCATTTGAAAGCCTCACTCTCAATCTCTCACACCCAACTTGGAAAACAATGAACCCAATACTATTTGTTATAGTATATCGCCCTCCTGGTCCATACACTGAATTTTTATCTGAATTCTCAGAGTTTTTATCAGGTCTGGCCCTTAACACAGATAAGGTCATTTTAGCAGGAGATTTTAATGTTCACGTAAGAATGATGGCCTTAGTTCTTCATTTATGGGACTTTTAGACTCAGTTGGCTTTTCCCAGATTGTAAATAAACCCACACATTGTTTGAATCACACTCTTGACCTCATTCTGTTATATGGTTTTAATGTCGATCACTTAACTATCTTTCCATATAATCCTCTTTTATCAGATCACTTTAAGGAGTTGATTCCAGCAACCCTGAACTCAGCAACATAAGGGGACATGTGTACTAGCTTAAGCCCCTCTGAAATTGACCATCATGTCGACAGTGCAATAAGCTCTCTCCAAATAATGCTGGACTCCATTGATCCTATAAAAAAGAAGATAATGAAACAAAAAAGGTCAGCTCCTTGGTACAACTCCCAAACCCGCAAATTAAAACAACTGTCATGTAAAGTTGAAAGAATATGGCGTTCCTCCAAAACATAAGAATTTCACCTAGCCTGGCAAGAAAGTCTCAAAAATTATAAGAAGGCCCTGCGCAATGCAAGAGCTGCCTATTACTCATCCTTAATAGAAGACAATAAAAAAAACACTCTAGGTTCCTCTTCAGCACTGTAGCCAGACTGACAAAGAGCCAGAATTCTATTGATCCATCTATTCCCATAGCTCTCAGTAGTAATGACTTCATGAGTTCTTTAACAATAAAATTAGAACTACTAGAGACAAAATAAATCACATCCTCTCTCCAACCAGCAATGTCTCATCCTCAAACACAGGAACCGTTGAAATAGCTGTAAACCTTTCTATGTGCTTAGATGGTTTTTCTCCAGTCGATCTTTCTGAGCTAACCTCAATCATTTCATCATCTAGACCATCAACCTGCCTTCTAGACCCCACCCCAACTTGGCTGCTCAAAGAAGTTTTCCCCTTAATCAACAACTTGGTACTTGACATGATCAACCAATCTCTTCTAACTGGTTATGTACCACAATCCTTTAAATTAGCAGTAATAAAACCTCTTCTTAAGAAGCCTTCTCTTGATCCAAATATCTTAGCCAACTACAGACCCATTTCTAATCCTTCTTTTCTCTCAAAGATCCTGGAGAAGGTAGCGGCCAATCAGCTATGTGATTATCTCCACAACAGTTTATATGAGGATTTCCAGTCAGGTTTCAGAGCGCATCATAGTACAGAAACAGCATTAGTGAAAGTTACCAATGACCTTCTAATGGCATCCGACAAAGGTCTTCTTTCTGTTCTAGTCTTGTTAGACCTCAGCGCTGCTTTTGATACCGTTGACCATCAGGTCCTACTACAGAGATTACATTCAATTAACATCAAAGGAACTGCACTAACCTGGTTCAGATCCTACTTATTCGATTGATCTCAGTTTGTACACGCTAATAACAACTCCTCCATACGCACTAAAGTTAGACATGGAGTTCCCCAAGGTTCGGTTCTTGGCCCAGTACTCTTCACCTTATACATGCGTCCATTAGATAACATCATCAGGAAACACTCCATAAATTTCCACTGTTATGCAGACAATTGCCAGTTGTACCTATCCATGAACCCAGATGAAACTACCGGTAATCATTTAGATAAACTTAAAGTATGTCTTTCAGACATTAAGACCTGAATGACCAGTAACTTTTTGCTGTTAAATGAAGATAAAACTGAAGTTATGGTGCTTGGCCCTAAACACCACAGAGATATTTTATCTGGTCATGTTGCAACCCTGGACGGCATTATGCAGGCCTCCAGCACCACAGTGAGGAATCTAGGAGTCATCTTCGATCAGGATCTGTCATTTGATTCCCACATTAAGATAATCTCAAGAACTGCCTTTTATCACCAGAACATTGCAAAAATCAGACAAATCCTGTCCATAAACGATGCAGAAAAATTGGTCCATGCTTTTGTCACTTCCAGGTTAGATTATTGCAACTCCTTTTTATCAGGCTGCCCTACCAAATCTGTAAAATCCCTTCAGTTGATCCAGAATGCTGCTGCACGTATACTAACTAGAACTAGAAGAAGAAAACATATTACTCCAATACTAGCTTCCTTGCATTGCCTCCCGGTCAAATCCAGAATAGAATTCAAAATCCTCCTCCTCACTTACAAAGCCCTTAATGGTCAGGCACCAACATACCTCAAAAACCTCATTACACCCTATGAACCCACTACAGCACTCCGCTCTCGAAATGCAAGCCTACTAGTTCTTCCCAGAATTTCTAAAATTAGAACGGGAGGCAGAGCGTTCCATTATCAGGCCCCTGTCCTGTGGAACCGTCTCCCAGTTTGGGTCCGGTGAGCAAACACCCTCTCTACATTTAAGAGTGGGCTTAAAACTTTTCTTTTTGAAAGTGCTTATAGTTAATCCTCCTGCCTAGCTTGGTGTTGTTTGCTTGTTTGTTTTTGTTTGTTTTGATTGCTTGTTTTATTGGACTCTAACTGTTGCTGTTGGTTATTGCTTTACGTTTTCTTTGTTTGCTTCTTCATGTCTGCTTTCTAATTTGTGAAGTGTATTGGGAACATGTTGCATGTTGATTTTACACTTTAAATAAAGATTGATTGATTGATCTCTCAGTCAACTCCAATGTAAACCATCTGCATTATTGAAAGATGTCGTAGTGCGAAAGTCCACGAAGGGCATGTGGAGGTGGATGAGTCCAACAAGCACTGGACTTTGACCCAGGAGAACAATGTTCATGTCCTGTATGAAACTGAAAGCCAACATTGAGTTATTTTGTCACACCACTCGTAAGTCACATATTCACGTGACAGACGTCAATGTCTTTTCCCTGACCAAGGGAAACCCAAGTAGTTCTGTTGCCAAAACTTAACTGCTGACCCTCTACATGACGATTCATTGCAAAGGCTGCCCAAGGGTCAAAACATGATGAGAAGGGATGAAATCATGTTGGATCCTCAGATCTCAGGCCTGTTTCTCTGACTTCTAAACTACAATCCATCTTAGATTAGACAATTTCTTTGACAAAAAAGATGCAAATATATATCCAAAGAACTGCAGAAAAGCAAAACAGTAACACCTGGTTTGACTGTTGTCTGCATGTCTCAAAAAAACTATTGTGGGGTCCATCTTTTCCCTGCATCATGAATTATGAATCACTGGTAATAGGTTTCCTTCTTTGTTTAACTTACTGTGGCCACATGCTTGCCAGTGTTGGCTGCTTCTTCTTGGACTCCCTGCCTCAGTGTTCATCACCTACATTATGCTTCACACCACTGTGTTGTCTTATTATTTGCGTTACAGGGGCAGGGGCCTCAGTAGCTCGGGGAGGAGGGGGCACCATGGTTCTCCATCCAAGTGACCCCCCCTGAGGACTTAACCCACACTGTCTCATCTCGCTGTTGCATAATGGATGAAGGACAGACATTGGGGGAAGGAATGAGAGTGGGACCCTTATTACCTTTTGATTAATTTTTAATGAGGTAAACAGGTCTTTCCAGGTCACCTGCAGGCTCACACACACCCATGCTGGGTGGTGTGTCTTCCACATTGCTGAGTTAGTGCTGCCTGCTTTGACATCCTCCATGGCTGCAGGGACTCCATAGTATAATTAGGTCTCACTGTCATTGACAGAACGTGTCTCACTCCCCACAGAGTCCTTTTCCTTTCCTTCAAGTTAGATGCCACCAATTAAACAGTGACAAGAAGACCTTTTTATAAGTGCTCTAGGGAACCTTTGCCTCACTTTTCCTCTTGCTGACTCTAGATGAAGTTTACCAGCACCACAATTAAGTTTGTGTATATTCTTTCCTAATTGATTCTTTTGCATTTTGTAGCTCATGAATTGGATTTTAAGTAGGTTGTGTAGGTGAAACCTGTTTTTGAGAAAGACCTGGTGTTTTGCAGTCCAACATCAGTACTGAAACATCTAGTGCAAGTAATTTGTTCTTTTTCTTTGCTTGGCACGTTGTGGTAGAAGATTTTTGTTTGTGTATAAAGGTAAATGACTGAAAAAAAACTGAAAATTGTTGTGCTCTAATGGAAAAATAGGCTCCCTCATGCAGACACCTGGCTCTGGAGCGGCAGAAATTGGATGACAGGCGAAGATGCATGTATGAGGTGTCATCTGGGAAATCAAACTCGCTCAGTTCACTTGCTCTGAATGCCAGTGAACAGGTATGCCTCCACAAAGGTGGAACTCCCACAGCAATTCTCTGCAAAGCTTGGCAAGGCTGTGAAAGAAGGAGAGAGAAAGAGAGTGTGACAGGAAGGTGAGAATAGGAACAGATGGAGAGATGCAGAGGATCTACATTTACAGTCATTTGAAACAGGTGCTATACATAGCCAAGCTTTCAACTCATCATCTAATCTAAATGATATCATTACAGCCAGAAGTCATTAATGAAGATCTATGCCACTAGACTGGATAGATTTACTCCCCCTCTCTTGGGAGTGGGGATGAAAATGAATTTAGGGCCTCTCAAGTCATTGAATTTGCTTTTTATCACCCAATAGCCATACTACACATGTGCCATTGTGCTGTATATAGGATTAGAGAGGATCTTTTCTGCCTGACTGACTACTCACTCTCAGCAACAAGATGAGGATCATTTTATGAATCTCAGTGGAGAAAAGCTCCACTCAGCCTGGACGAAACCCTCAGCGCATACACCCCACCAATGTTCGGCATGGATATTCACTCACATACCACCAATCTTTATCAACGTGTGGGCCTTTTGAGATTTAAAAAGCACATTTCCTCAAAGGCTTTTTCATATCATTAGACAAACATATTTATTTAGCTTCAAACTTCGTGTTTTGTGGATCGACACTGTTAGCACCTTTCAACATTTGCTCAAGAAATGAAATGCCAAGCAAAAAACAAAACATATAATTGTGAAGGTCAAAACAGTTTTTGCTGCATTCTCTTCTCCAGCAAGGAGAAGAGAATGCAGCATAAAATTGTTTTGCATCGTAGAAAACACCTTTCATCCACTATTAGATTAAAGACTGTCTATCATCTACTTTAAATGATCTGATCCATTACTGCCTTAACTAAATTTAACATTTAATTTGTCCATCTCACAGCATTATAAATGTATATATGTACAATAAAATCCTCCCATTTAGTTGAGCTATTGTCAACAAGTCTGTCTAGCTGTCTGTCTGTCTGTCTGTCATTCACTCATTCATTGGCACCATCATCAGCACCGACAAAGCCCTGTATTATCAGTCTGACAGGTCATATTCTGGCTTAATGAGTGTCACACCATCCTCCACACTGGCTCTCATGGAGAATCTTTTGATGTGTATTTCTCTGCTGTCTGAAGTCTGTGTTTTTTTCCCAAGAACAAGAGGTCAATAGGAGCTGTGTGGCACAGGATCCTCCTGAGCTCTTTGTTCCTGTGTTTATTTGACGCAGTTCTGTCTTGAACACAGAATGACTGGTAATTACAATCAGTGTACATTTGGTACCCCAAGCAAACTCCAATCAAGAGATGGTAACTGACACGGCTGTTTGATCCAGTGTTTCAGGCAACTACTTGATGTTCATCACTGAAGCATTTGAATGTATGAATCAGTGACAAAGAAGCCACCATTCAGGTCAGAGACAGCCAAACAAGAATGCGATTTCCATAATATAACTATAATACAACTAACTATTTTTGATAGCATTTATGGTTGACATATAGGCAGTTTCATCATAACTGGCAGACTACACATTTCTAAATTGCACACTCATACACAAATATTTACGGCTAATGCTGGACATTTAAATACTTATTAAATTT
Organism: Epinephelus fuscoguttatus; assembly: GCF_011397635.1. Classification (NCBI taxonomy): domain Eukaryota; kingdom Metazoa; phylum Chordata; class Actinopteri; order Perciformes; family Serranidae; genus Epinephelus; species Epinephelus fuscoguttatus. The sequence continues at coordinate 552,197 of NC_064757.1, read as the reverse complement.
GGTTTTGTTTTTGCAGACTGTCTATGCCATTATAAGACTATTAACTGGATGGTGGCATGACCATAAAAGACTGAAGTCGGGAAGAGCAATTAGTGCTGGGTGCTGCAACTGCTTGTTTTAGTGTGTCATAGTAGATGATTTACAATGCCTAAGCAAAAAGCATGTCAACATTTATTGGCCTTCAGTGTCATGTCTCTTGGCCAAGTAAAAACAAGAGGTTATGAAATACATGTTAAGTTTGGTTGTGCTGTAAGCCGTGTCATCTCGAGTAGCTCTTCTTCTGTTGTATTTTTGATAGACTCACCCTCAACGCATGATTGCTGCCCCCAATGTTTAATATACATGCCATTTGAAACCCGATTCTTAGTATTATAGGTTGTCGGAAGTCCTCTTGGTTCATAGTAACCGAGACCTGACCCAGTGCTCACATCTGGGAAGGGGCTGGAGAGAGGGGGGTTGGTCAAATGATATTTAGTGGTGCGGGGTGGAATCCTTTTTATTGCCATAAGCTTGGGACCAAAGCATTGTTTCTATTATGCAGTTTGGTCCTGTTAAGTTCATTTCACATTGAAACTGTCCTTTTTCGCATTTCCATTGTCAAAAGTTCTGGATAGTGCCAATAGAGCCGTTCTGTTCCATCCAGTTTTTTGGTTGCCTCTCTTTTGAGTAACTAGCACACTGCTCCGAAACTGAAAGATAAAGCTGAAACACAGAATTGCTAATCTCACTCCACTACAGTGGACTATAACCGCTGCACCTATGGTGGCGTACATCAGTCAACTCTGATTATAAAATAAAAGGATGTTTTGCTGCCTTTTCATCACTACCAGTTAACAGTGAGCTAGCTATACACTGAGAAAAATGTTTTAGTGATGACTGGATCTTCAAATACCTAATACAATTAATATGAATTTCAGCTGGTTTGTGCAAACTGCAAACATCTATTTTCTCACTTGGAGAAAAAAAGTGGTGGAGTGTAGTTCCTCTGCAGCACTACTCCCTTGCCTTGCTCTGAACACTCCATCCTGTTTGTCTTTGTTCTAAAAATGTCCCGCAACTGCACTCTGTGGATGATCAGAGAGGTGCAGGCATTATTGGTGAAGAGATAATACAGTAAGAGCTGGATAGTGGTGGAAATGCTAAACAGATGAACTTTGGGTACACAGCTGTACGGGTTTCGTATGGTTCAAGGTGTACTTTACTGTAAGTATTTTGTGGAAATGTGGCTTCTGTGACTATTTGTCTAATACCCAGCCCCAGCCCATAAAGACCTCTATAATATTACGGATATGCGCTTGTCATTACCACTGGTAACCAGAAGTATGGCCACATCAATCAGGACGAACATCTCAAGGACCAGTCACACTAGCATTTAAAACAGCTTAATTAATGTCAGTGAAAGTGTGCCATCTTAGGATTTGCTTGTGGCTGTGAAATAAATCTACGAAAATAGTTTGCACCAAATTTAACTTTGGTGAACACTAACATGCAAAATCACACTGCTGACCAATAGCAGGCCATCTTGACAGTGCTAACATTTGAGGGAGAACCCAAAATGAGGAACCTATCATTTCTTTATAAGATGTTGTACCATCCAGGTGCAGCGCAAAATAGTCATGGTTTAGCAGATAGATGTAAGACATGTTAACAGTGCAAATACATCTTTCTGAATAAACTATGAATTTATTGTCAGGTCAGCACTCTAGCTAACTAACATGGTTACCATGAGCTCACCAGCCACAGTAGTTCACGAAATAGCCCCACAAGTACCTATATCATCATGATTCTAGAACCTTGAATAGAATATTTGGTGAAGACAAATTAATTCCACTGATTTCACAGTGCCACTTTCTGGTGTGACCAGGTGTTTATATAGAACAGCTAAAATAACAGCATGGAGCAACTCACCATTTTGGTCCAATACATCATTTTAATGTACATTCAGTGTTTGTCTGTGTGTCCCTCAGTCTCACAAATAGAACCAAGGCAGTCCCTGTCCTCTCCCTGCTTTTAAGTTCTTTAATGCTATGTTAATGCAGACCCTGCATTCACTCATGTCTTGCTTTCCATTGGCCTGGTTGCTGCAATTTGCTGCTAATGGTCCAAACTCCCCCACCCCGCCCCCCCACCCCCACACACACCATCACCCCACCTATTCGTGCTGCACCCTTTCTCTTAGTCTCTTTCCCTCTCTCTTCCCAGCCTTGAGGCGCCTGTTTCAGCTCCCTTGCTTTCAGTCACAATGCTGTAGAGAGGGTGAATAGCTGGGGGGCATTTAAGAGAGCGGTAGGTGGGAGTGGAGGCTGACCGCAGAGGGTCTTCTGTTTAAGAGAAAGGGAACTCACTCTTTCTCCCTCACCATCTCAGCCGCTCTCTCTCTCTTTCTCTCTCCCTCTCTGTCTCCTTGCTGGCTGCACAACATCAGCTGGCTCTCTGGGTAGACGCGAGTAAATACTCCAGTAGAACAGAGAGAAGAGGGAAGATGACAGAGCTGTCAGCGCTCTGAGAGAAACACACTGGTGAAAACATTTGTCAAGGCTGGCTGATACGGCGCTGTTCAACACTGCTTCTGCTTACATTTCCTAATCAGTGGAGAAGCTGTGAGCATTGTGTGGGAGGTAAGTCACCTTCTTTACCTGCATGGAGCATGTGTATTTGAATGGGAGCAGAATGAATGGGCTAATTGCTAATTCAGTTAATTGAATTGCCATTACAATATAATATAATGTAATATAATATAATATAATAGAAGTTGATTATAAAATATTATAATGTTTTAGTCATTTTCTATGAAGTCCACTGTAGGACTAAAACTGAGGACAATAGCAATTTTTAGCAATTGTTTAATCTACAAAATGTCAAAGCATAATAAAAAAACAGGTCATTATAAGAGTGTCATCTGCAAATTATTAATTTTGTTCAAAAGCCCAAAATGTAAAGTTTACAGTGATACAAACACAAGAAAAATCCTCCAATTTGAAAAACTAAAACCAATTAACATTCGACATTTTTGCTTGGTAAATGACTCAAATTAAGTGATTATCAAAATTGTTGTTAACTGTTTCATGGCTAACACACAATGTGAATATTTTATATTGTCACTTCCAGTAGAGAGTGTGGGCAACAATAAAACATTCATTCCTTTCATTTAAGCAGCTTCTGTAATTGATTCTCAGATTTTACAAGTAACGACTTCAGAAACTGGCTTCATTTTGCTCTTTACTGAATGCACTTGGGTGCCAAATTTGTTTTACTGTAAAAGTTTTTCCTCCTGCTGGCTATTTCCTCTTTATTACCAGAGCAGGTAAAAAGAGTAATGTCCTCAGAGATGGAAGTCTGTGATGATCTACTGAATTATTCTGCTTGCATTAGGGCTGATGCTGGAGAGATGGGTATGGTGAGCTTGTGTGTCTGCGTGTGTATGTGTGTGTGTGTGTGTGTGTTCACCGGAGTAGCTCCAGCTGTACACTTCATGGTTGCCAGCAGACAGTAGGCTTGTGTAACCCAGGAGACAGACAGCTGCTCTGTATTAGATGCTGCTGGTTGGTTCCTCTTCCAGACACACACACACACACACACACACAGTGGCTGTTCCTCTCTATGTGCTTTCCAGTCTCCTATTAGGTCAGCTCCATTTGTGTGCCAGTTGGATCCCAGACAAACATACTGTATGAAGTAGAGGATGTATAATAGATAAGTAAATAAGCTGGTATTCACTGATATGGGTGTGTGACAGCAGATATCTTTTTTGGGTTGCTGCCAAATGCTTGCAATGTGTACTGTCCATCAGTTTTTAAAAACAAATTGTAAGAATAAAAGTGAGCTTATGTAACTTTTGTTAAACAGTGACCTCTGTGGCCACAAGTGTCAATTGCAGGTTAATAGTAAATGCTAAAATATAATTTAACAGTAGCAAAAAAAGAAAATAAAGAAGCGTCATGAGTAATGCTACTGAGTCAGATTAGCAGTTACACAGCATGTGCTTTATACATACATACATGCATACATGTAGAAAGTCTTCTAACATTAGCAATCATAAGCTACTGGCCATATCAGACTAAGTAAAGCTGTAGCAGCCCTTGAGTGTATGTTACATAGTCTCACTTTAGAGCTTTTAGCATCAAAACTCCATGGGGGATTTTCCACTGAAAGCTAATGCAATTCTTTGGGTCTTTAAGGTAGCAATTCTTTAGGGCAGATTAAGGCAGGATTTATTGCAGGTTTCACAGATTTACACTGTATACCCCTGAGGCTGTGTGCAAATTGTATCTCATGGTGCCTGATATGGGAACCCCTGTGTATATCCTAAAGAGAGTTAGAGGGAGGGAAGGAGGTAAATGTGTGAGTCAGAGAAGAGAGAGGAGTGGGTCTGTATGGGATATGAGGTGGGCTGTGATGGAGCAGACCCACAGGATACCAGGGCAGCACGTGTTGCATGGTATTTGTGTATGATAAGGAAATACAAACTCAATGAAGGAGCCTGGCTGAGTTTCAGATGCTATGATGTCGCGTTCACCGATTCACTTAAACTATCTGAAATATCTCTTGGAAGATCTTTGTCTAACTTTGACCTATTGCACAACTATATTTCCATATATGATTGTCAGTGTCAGCGCAGGCTTGGTGTAAATGGTTTATAATGCTTTGGCTACACATTTGAGTGGCCACTGACAGTGACACTCGGCATAACGATGAGTGGGAAATGGGCCTTTGTTTAGACAGCTGTTAGCTCCCAGTGCTCATTGCCCCACAAAGCTCTTGGAAGGGGTGACTGCCTTTAACCCTACTTAGCTCCTCCGCTGGTGATTGAAAGCACACCGTAATTGTGAGTATTCAAGATGACTCATGCTGGGAAAGACTCAGGAGAGATGCAGAGATGTTTTGATTGGACTAAATTAACTTCTTTTTTAATTAAGGCTGATGCAGATTCTCATTGTCGCCTCTTCTCCTGCCTTTCCCTTTGTCTCCCTTCTTCAGCGTAGTCATTGGTTTCTAATAAAATGTCATGCTGTCTCTACATATATGTTCAGTGAAATTTCACATTATTTATGAATACATCTTCAGATAAATTTGAGTGGGCTGCGCTGCTGGTTTAAATGACCTCCTGTGGACTTTTCCAAGAGCAACACCAGCAGCTCCAAGTTTTGATTTGTCTTATATTTTGGTTGTAATCAAATACCTGGAAAATTGCCATTCCTGTTATCCTCAGCTATAGTTGTATCAAAACATGTCACTTTTTTAAAGATGTACACTTAATTTCTAATAAAGCTCACTTTAGGAGAATCTGATGAAGGAAGAAGAATCATATCTCCGTAAATTCTAACATTCTTGACTGAACTTGAAGGCACCAGTTGTCCCCACAAAAGTCACCACAGTCTTTTCCTGTGTCTCACTCAGGCCCAGTCAGATTAGTCATCGCAAAGGAACAAAGACCCCCCTCAAAGAAATCCAGTGTTTTAAAGCATCCCAGATGGTTTTTAATGTTCCTCTGATGCTAATGTGCGATGGGAAAGAAGTGGAAGACTTGGAGCTGTGGGATCCGGGATGCCTTTGTATTGACCGGCCCTCCATTGGAGGCATCCAATAGAAGAACACATGTGGTAGATACTTCGCTCTGACACTTTGCCTCCACCATTGACCCCACACATTGGAATGCATGAGCCATAATGTTCTTGGAACAAGATTGGGGCCCCTTTGAGAGTGGCAGACAATTTAAGTTGGTGAAAATGGTAAAAAAAAAAAAAAAAAGGGTAAGCAAATGAAGAACGGACCCCAGGGACTAGGGTCATTAGGCTCATACAAGTGTTTGAATGGAAGGCACTCCCAATTTGGACACACAACACGCTTCAGGCTTTCATCACAGACAAGGACAAACAGATGTCCGGGTATCACAGCCAACACACTCGCTTCCATTTCTAGTGGAGGGAAAGAGGGAAAAAAATTCCATCCTGTTTGAATGGAAGTAACCAATAAACCTCCAGTGTAAAGTGCTGAAATATGTAGCCTTTGAAAGCCTGTCAAAGTCCTCTTACATGTTTACTCAGCATTCTTTATCAAAGGACTTTATCTAAAAAATCTCTGCAATGTTTAAAAATCTAGTCACTGTACAACTCAAATATCCAAGATATTCCACATAGAAAAGGAGATTTTGTAGTCTCCAAAAAGTTTCATTTGGTCAAAAAAGCAATAATGCAGACAGGTCTGGGTCACTAAGCATGTGAGTTTGTTGTATCTTTCAGTTTTTAGTTTGTATTTTCACACTCCTCTATGTCAGGTCTGTTGTTGGTGCCACTTAAATAAATATGCTGATACCAGTTTCATGTTCAGAAGTTTAGAAATGCAAAATAAGACAGCCAAACACTCTCATGATATTGCAAAGATATTGTGTTCTCACCTTGCAGCTGATTACTTGAGAGAGAAGGTGTGAGTTACATGGTAAGCTTAGACAAGTCCCAGAGGTCGACATCAATGCCTCTGTGTAGCGTGACAACAGAGGAAGCAGCCAGGTACGTGCCAGATTTTTATAGTAATTGCAGTGCAGTGTGAAAGCTGAGAGAGGAAGTAGGTAGAACGGAGGGCTATGCAATTACAAGTGTCTGGAGAAAACAGCAGGATGTGCTGTAAAGGCCACACATGAGACTGCCAAGTCTCCACACCACACAGGGGTTAGGCTAATAAACAATGGGTCACCAGCACCCAGCATGTTGAAAAGCTCATGAACAATGCTTCCAACCTCTCCATCTGGACTCAGCAAGCGTAGGACAGAGGCACAACAAAGGAAGAGCCATAAAGAAGCTCAGCACGGTAAAAACTAAATTGAGATTTGACTGTCTGCTGTATGATTGACCCAGTGAGTAGTCTTGTTTGCTCAACATTGTACTCTCCATATCACAGTGTCAAAGTTGGTTTTAGTTGAAGAAATAGACTTTTTTTTTAATTAGTCAGACATCTTAGCTCTGGCTCCAAATCCCTCTGGATGTTCTATGAGTGCGACAGGGCTCAGCCTTGGCAGAGTATTCTCTCCGAGTATCCAGATAACTGTTTTTGCCGGTATCTCAGATCTAGCCTCCCTGTCCGCCTTATCAGCTAAGAACACACCAACCCCCACACCGCTATCTGTGTCATCAGATCCAATGGGGTCACAGCAGAGAGCCAATGAGCACAGCCTTGCTTGATGAAACCAGCCTTCTTTTCATCCATCAAAAAGAACGTATCCCCCATTTCATATCTGTTTAGCAAGTCAAATTATTATTTATTTTTTACCATCTGGGAAATAATGATAGAGTTTTGTGGTAAAAATATTGAAATGGGTTATTGGTTTTACGTCAGATGGTGTGAGAGGGGATAGAAAGATTTGTTGGTCAAAGGCAAAGACATTTTTTGTGTTGAATATAATTATAGTTATTACACTCACCAATACCACCACCTGGCTATCCTATAGTGTCATCTGCACCCAAGTGAAAATAATCCTTTATATCTATAAGGACATCCTAAATAATCTATTAAGCTTCATTACATTCCTAAGACTTAACAAAATCACCTTATGTGACCAAAACAATTTGTCACAATGAGAAGGTAATGTTTTTTGTTTTACATGTTTTGTTGTTTTACAGTTCTAAAACTTATTTTACGACAGGTTAATTTACCTGTTATCTTTAATTAAAAATACAATAACAAAATACATATACAAATACATATAATCATACATATTAGAATTCCAATACTTGACCAAGATTTCAAAACACAAAGATATTCAGTTTATTGCTGTAGATAATTTTTCATCAGAGCTTTCTCTCCTGTTGATGGTATGGTGATAACACTGGTGCTTAGTAGAGCTGAGAGGAACTGCAGAGTTAGGTTATAATTCTCTGTGGCTTCATCACTACAGGTGACACCTTTCATATTGCACATAGTCATGTGATCCATTGTTGTAAAAACAAACAAAAAGGAAAATTATAACAGCTTTAATTGTCAAACATCAAATAGGCTCAATCAAGTCTGCATGTTATCACCTGACAGACAGCAGGGTGGAGAGACTGACCCAGAACAGTCAAATCAAAACTTCCGTTTTTTTGTGCGATACTTCCAGTCCAGCACTCTTGACCATTATGTAAATGGGAATCGCCTTGTTGTTTACCTTGTTTAGTTTAGCTATATATATATATATATATATATATATATATATATATATACACTATTATCACTAATACTCCGTGTTTGAAAATAAGGTGAATAACACGCTGTTGGTTTGTCACTATGAGCATATGATTCATTATTTATAAAACATATTGAATAGTGTAGCTTTAAAATCACAATTAAAGACAAAAAGACTCGATGACATGGAGATTTTGCAAAAATAAAGCTTTACAATTTAAACACATCATCCAAATAATGGATGAAGCTGGTTCCATGACATTATGAATGACAGCTCTTTGAGCTCATATCATATTTGTAATGGCCAGTCAGTCATTCTGTGAAATGTGCACTGACCTGCCATACCTAAGCGGCTTTTGAAAAATGCATCTGTCTGATAAGACAGAATCTCGAGACATGCCACATTCGAATCACATCCTGCACTCAGCCTCATTTTAAAGGGATAGTTCGACATTTTGGCAAATTCGCCTATTGCCATAATCCCTATAGTTATATGAGTAGGTACATTACCTTTAATTGTCAGTGCCGGCTGTTCTGAGATTGGTGGGACAGAGCTGCCCACTGAAATGGAGGTGAACGGTACAGCCCCCTCTCTCCCTCAAAACTAATCATTTACACCATCAAATGACTCCAAAACACTCTAGTGGACGACACATGACTTGCGCATTCCCCCCACTCTATGAAATAATAATGTATAATTAAGTAACATTACGACACATGAAGCAAATACTCGGAACTACTTTCTTGAGTAAACCACAGACACAGTGTGCACCTGAGACAGTGCCATAGTTATTGCTTGCAGCCTTGCATTTGTGGTATCGTCAGCTGGACATACCAAAAAGTTTGAGAAAAGTTTAGAGTGTTGTTGTAAATCATGGTTTACAACAAGCCGAAGACATGGAGCAGAGTGAAGTTTCACATAGTACCAACCAAAAACACAGACAGGATGAAACAATGGCTATTTGTGCTGGACATCGACCCCAACACGCCTGTGGAAATGGTCCGGAAAATGTTTGTTTGCTCCATCCATTTTTTACCAGAGGACTACAGTGACAGGATGGAGCGCAGAAGCTCAGGAATGGTTCAAACGCTTTTCTTGAAAGATACTGCCATACCATCTGTCGGCATCACAAAACAAGCAGACGTGGTAAGTGATCGTTGTGTATTTTGCTCAGCAATCTCTCTGCTGTAACGTTACCTCTATGTTGAGTAACATTAGCCTACAACCCAAGTATGGTAAATAAGGCTAAAATGCAAATGTTGTTGTTGTTATGTTATGGATAAGTGCTTGCCCAGAGCATATAGTGAAGTGACTGGCATTACTTCTCATTGTTGGGAATAAACAGACTGCTAGGGAACATTTTATGTTGTTGTTCCCTCAGGAGTTGTGGTGATTTATGAGTGTGGAGTTAGCAGGTTCTCCCCGTGTTTCGGTGATTATTTTGAGGCGTACTCTTGTCCCATCCCGCCATCAACATATGTATGTAACATACAGTCACTGGCCACTTTGTTAGGTACACCTGTGTAATCTAATGCAATCCAGTAGAATGGCTATACCATGATTTTTCCCCCGAAGCTTATAAATTTCCGGTTATTGTTGACATTGTCAAGAAAGTGATGATTCTACTTTGTTTATTATTGAGGTCATAGTGAATGGTGGTGGTGTACTGGGGTGGCCTCCTAATTTTGTCTAATTGAGGGGGACAAAATATTAGGAACACTTTTTAATATATTGCACTCCAGTACACCAGCACCACCCACTACGACTCCAATAATAAAGTAGAATAATCACCTTTCTGACAATGTCAACAAAAACTGTAAATGTAAAAGCTTTGTAAACGTACAATGTGTGGCATACGCTGTTTGAAATCACTTCGCCCAGCAAGTACTGTATGTCTGGAATGTAGCTCCGGCTGTGCATTTGGCTTCAAAACAACTCTGTCTCGTAATATTACATTATTATTTCATAGCATGGTGAATGTGTAAGCTACAAGTTGTCCACAACAACAACAGATCATCAACATGTCTCTTAGACCCCATCCCAGCTAGGCTACTTAAGGAGGTCTTTCCTTTAGTTAACACTCATATATTACATAGGATCAATATATCCTTATTAACAGGCTATATACCACAGTAGCTACCAAGGTAGCTGTAATTAAACCTCTCCTAAAGAAAGCCCACCCTGGATCCAGAGTTGTTAGCCAACTATAGACCAATATCTAACCTTCCCTTTCTTTCAAAGATCCTTGAAAAAGTAGTCGTAGACCAGCTGTGTGATTTTCTCCATGATAATAATTTATTTGAGGAATTTCAGTCGGGATTTAGAGTGCATCATAGCACTGAGACAGCACTAGTTAAAATTACAAATGACCTTCTGATTGCTTCAGACAAAGGACTCGTCTCTGTACTTGTTTTATTAGATCTTAGTGCGGCGTTTGACACTATTGACCATCAAATTCTGCTACAGAGACTGGAACACTTAATTGGCGTAAAAGGTTCTGCATTAAGCTGGTTTAAATCTTATTTATCTGATCGTTTTCAGTTTGTTCACGTTCATAATGAATCATCCTTACGTACCAAAGTTTGTTTTGGAGTTCCGCAAGATTCTGTGCTCGGACCAATCCTGTTTATTCTATATATGCTTCCTTTAGGTAACATCATTAGAAATCACTCTGTAAATTTCCATTGTTATACGGATGATACACAGTTGTATTTATCTATGAAGCCAGAAGAAAGTAATCAATTAACTAAACTTCATAATTGCCTTAAAGACATAAAAACCTGGATGAGCACCAATTTCCTTATGTTAAATTCAGACAAAACTGAAGTTATTGTTCTTGGCCCCAAACAACTCAGAGACTCTTTATGTGATGACATAGTTTCTCTAGATGGCATTGCTCTGGCCTCTAGCACTACCATAAGAAACCTCGGAGTAACATTTGATCAAGATTTGTCTTTTAATTCTCATTTAAAACAAACCTCAGGGACTGCATTTTTTTTTATCTGCGTAATATTGCAAAAATTAGGCCTATCCTGACCCGAAAAGATGCAAAAAAATTGGTCCACGCTTTTGTTACCTCAAGGCTGGATTACTGTAACTCTCTATTATCAGGTAGCTCTAGTAAGTCCTTAAAAACTCTCCAGCTAATTCAGAATGCAGCAGCATGTGTACTAACAGGAACTAAGAAACGAGATCATATTTCTCCTGTTTTAGCTTCTCTGGGCTGGCTCCCTGTAAAATCCAGAATTGAATTTAAAATCCTACTGTTAACTTATAAAGATCTAAATGGTCAAGCTCCGTCATATCTTAGAGAGTGCATAGTGCCATATTATCCCACCAGAACACTGCGCTCTGAGAATGCAGGGTTACTCGTGGCCCCTAAAGTCTCCGAAAGTAGATCAGGAGACAGAGCCTTCAGCTATCAGGCTCCTCTCCTGTGGAATCATCTTCCTGTTACGGTCCGGGAGGCAGACACATTTCCACATTTAAGACTAGACTTAATAGTACAGCGGATAAGCGCTCAAATTATGAGGAATTGTGCACTTTTTGAAAAAAGCATGAAATTTCTAACATAGTTAGTACATACCATAAGGTTTATTTTCAAATGTGGAGGGAAGTCAGATTTGACCTCTGAGGCCCGGGAGAGGTCAAATTCAAGATGGCCACCAATAATATTCAAATATACTTAACTTTGGAACCAAACACAGTAGATAAAACATTTAAGGTGTCATTTCCCACTAAGTTTAGGGTGCCCACATTCAGTTCATGATACTTTTGAGATCAATGGAATTCAAAAAAATGCATTTAGGTCAAGGTCAATGTAAAAATTTGCTTAAAAAAACCCAAACCCCCTCCCCCCCTTTTTTTCTTTCTCATGTGTTATTCAGTAATTAGTTCATAATCATTTGTAATTCGTAATCATTTACTGGGATGTGTGGTTATTTTTTCCTGCTAAGCACATCATTATCAGCAGATGGCCCTCTAGAGCATCAGTAGCTAATGCCAGTAGCAATGTAGAGCCCCCATCTGCAAACTTAATCAATCAATCAATCAATTTTATTTATAAAGCCCAATATCACAAATCACAATTTGCCTCACAGGGCTTTACAGCATACGACATCCCTCTGTCCTTAAGACCCTCACAGCGGATAAGGAAAAACTCCACAAAAAAACCCTTTAACGGGGAAAAAAAAACGGTAGAAACCTCAGGAAGAGCAACTGAGGAGGGATCCCTCTTCCAGGACGGACAGACGTGCAATAGATGTCGTACAGAACAGATCAGCATAATAAATTAACAGTAATCCATATGACACAATGAGAGAGAGAGAGAGAGAGAGAGAGAGAGATATGCAGGTAATAACTTAACAGATTTACATATTCATTTGTCCCTACCTCTATTAGAATATTAAATAAGGTAACAGTTTGAGATGTGCAATATATGTTGATGCTGTGGTCCATCCCCTCATCCCCTTACTGTACTTGTATGGGCACATGTGGGATTGTGTAATATGTGTATTTATTGTTGTGCATACATGCAACTTTTGTTTATCTGTGTGTTTGTTGCGCAAATGTGCAACTTTGTAACTTACCTTTCTTCTCCTTCTGTAATTGTAACTATGGCGGCAGCTTGTCTCAGCTCATGGAGTCCAAGAGAAATTTCCCTTCGGGGACAATAAAGTATCTATCTATCTATCTATCTATCTATCTATCTATCTATCTATCTATCTATCTATCTATCTATCTATCTATCTATCTATCTAGTTCAAGTTCAAGTTCAAGTTCAAGCTGCTTTATTGGCATGACTGCATTCAAAACAATGTTGCCAAAGCATATTAACACAAATATAACAAGCATAAGCAATAACAATACATTTGTAATAATTGCAATTAAAAAACAAACAAACAAACATGGAGAGCATGGGTGGCTATGGCAGGGTAAAAGTCATAAAGAAATGAATTTATACAACAGATTAATTATCAGTATATAAACAATTATCAATCATCATGTGTGATGTGAAGTTGATGGCAGGCTGTTACATATTTTGCCGCCAGTACACAACAGTCCTCCCTCTCTCCCAGTAGGACCGGAAGTTTCTCTAAGTTATTCAAGTGCAAGAACTCTGGGAATATCTTTATTATTTTTGCAAAATACTCTTCTCTAATGCATTGATATTTGTCACATTGAGTTAAGAAGTGCAGCTCAGTCTCTCCTGTTCCCTGGTCACAGTGAGAACACAACCTCTCCTCTCTGGGCAGCCAGCTCTGTTTGCGTCGGCCGACTTCTACTGCCAGGTTGTGCTCACTCAGTCTGTACCTAGTCATCGTTTTCCTCATATTCTTATCAGGCACTGTGCTCAGGTAGGTTGCCACAGAGTACTGTCTGTTGAGGGCTTTATACGTTTCCATTTTGCTCTGGGATTTTATTAGTTCTGTCCAATATTCTCTGTATTTTTCTTTTTCTTTGTCATAATGTGGTTGGGTCTAATTTTCGGGGGACATGTGTCCTGATGCTGAGGTGGTTGTGATGTAGTGACCTGAGTGGTTGAAGGTTCGGTCAGACTCTGGACAAGCAGGTAGAGGGGACTCCCTTGTGGGTTCAGCTCCTGGCAGCATAAGGCTTTATAGGAAAGTGAGAGTGGGTCACTTGTTTTAATGTGGTTCCAGAAATTTAGGGCTCGTTTTTAATATTTAACAGGAGAGGATATTGGCCTAGTTCAGCTCTGCATGCAGAGTTTGGAGTTCTTCTCTGCACCTGGAGGAGACTTCTGCAGAACTCTGCATGCAGGATTTCAATTGGATGTTTGTCCCATTTTGTCCAGTCTTGCTGTGTTTGTGCACCCCACACCTCGCTGCCATACAATGCAATGGGTTCGATGATTGATTTGAATATTTTGATATTTTTATTGGTAGTTCAGTGTTTATTGATCTCTTGATGGCATAGTAAGCCCTTTTTGCTTTGTCTTTTAGATCATTCACAGCCATGTTAAAATTCCCTGTGTTTGAAATGTTTAGTCCTAAATATGTATAATGGTTTGTTTGTTCAATGAAGTTTTTTCCAATTTTGAAACAGTTATTGTTTCTCTGTAATCTGCATCTTTTTTGAAAAATAAGCACTTTGGTTTTGGGTTGGTTAACTGTCAGGGCCCAGGTTTGGCAGTATTTTTCCAGTTCTGATAAGTGTAGCTGTAGCCCCTCTTTTGTTGGAGACAACAGGACCAGGTCATCAGCATAGAGGAGACACTTTATTACAGTCTCTTGTAATTTCAGTCCAGGTCCAGGAGACTTTTCTATTTGTTTTGCCAATTCATTGATATATATGTTAAATAGGGTGGGGCTGAGGTTACAGCCCTGCCTTACTCCTCTCTGGAAGAAAGATTCTGTTTTCTTGGTTCCAATCTTAATTGAGCATTTTCCATTAGTATACATTGATTTTATCAGGTCATATACTTTTCCTCCAATACCACTTTCAATTAATTTAAAGAAAAGGCCTTTGTGCCAGACTGAGTCAAAGGCTTTTTGAAAATCCACGAAACAAGCATAAATTTTCTCATTATTTTTGTGCACATAACTATCAATTAAAGTGTGCAGTGTGAAAATATGGTCTGTGGTTCTGAATTTAGGGAGGAATCCAATTTGGCTTTTACTTAATGGCTGATGTTCTGTAATGAAGTCTATGATTCGTGAATTTAGTATACTACATAAAACCTTTCCCAGACATGAATTTATGCAGATCCCACGGTAATTCTGAGGGTCTGTCTTGTCTCCACTTTTAAATATGGGGGTTATCAGTCCTTCACTCCACGACTCAGGAAAATAGCCAACTCTGAGTACTAAATTGAAGAGTTTCAAAATGGCTGATCTGAATTTGGAGTCTGTGTGTTGAAGCATCTCATTTAGAATGCCATCAGGTCCACAGGCTTTTTTACACTATAGGGTTTTCAGTTTATGGTCTAATTCTTTTTCAGTAATTTCATAGTCTAATGGGTTTTGGTAGTCTTTGATTATTGTTTCTAATTGGCTTAATTTTTCTTCTATTTGGTCTTGTTCAGGTGTGTTACTTGTTTGTTGGTATAATTCTTTAAAGTGTTTTATCCAGATATCTCCATCTTGAATGGCTAGATTATTATTATTTTTATTATAGTTTAAGGTCCTCCAGTGGTCCCAGAAACTGTTTGAGTTTATTGATTCTTCAATTAAGTTCACCTGGTTTTCAAGGTGGTGTTTTCTTTTAGTTCTCAATGTTTGTTTATATTGTTTGAGCAGGTCACTATAGTGTATACGTAGCTCCTGATTTTCTGGAGCCCTGTGCTTTTGGTTAGATAGTTGTCTTAGTTTTTTCCTCATATTTTTGCATTCTGAGTCAAACCATTTTTCTTGTTGTCCCCTTTTTTGTTTTGGTTTTAGGAAGGGTAAGTTAGATTGTTGTGCCACATGATAAAATATATTGTTGATGTGGTTTGTGGCTATATTTACTCCTTCTTTACTGCATGGATATGTATGGGCCAGGACAGAGTTTAAATACTCTTGAGTTTCATGGCTACTCATTGCTTCCTGGTATTCAGTGAGTCTGTTTTGCTCCCATCTGTAGTGAGTTGTTATATTGTATAATTTACTGGGATTTGGGCATGGTTGGTTAGAGTGTGTTCTTTTTAGATATAGTCTGATCTGGTTATGGTCTGAAAAGGGGGTTTGTTGACTAACTGTGAATGCTCTAAAAGAGAAAGGGTCCAAATCTGTTAATGCATAATCTACTGTGCTACTGCCAAGAGAAGAACTGTAGGTGTGAAAGGAGTCCCCTCTTACCCGACCATTGACTATGTACAGACTGAGGGCCCGGCAGAGCTGCAGTAGTTCTTTCCCATTTTTGTTTGTCATTTTGTCATAATTATTCCTCGGGGGAAGAGTTAGA
The DNA here is from genome assembly GCF_011397635.1 of Epinephelus fuscoguttatus. Lineage (NCBI taxonomy): Eukaryota > Metazoa > Chordata > Actinopteri > Perciformes > Serranidae > Epinephelus > Epinephelus fuscoguttatus. The sequence continues at coordinate 536,134 of NC_064757.1, read as the reverse complement.
CAGGTGTTAGTTTTGTTATTCATGTATCTGTCTCCCTTTGTACTTATACTATCTGTTTCTTCTGCTGTGCGTGCATTCATATCACCTATAATTAGGACATTTCCTTGAGTTTGGAAATGACTGATGTCACCTTCTAGATCAGTAAAGGTTTGATCATTAAAGTAAGGAGATTCAGCTGGAGGGATATAGATTGCACATAGATAGATGTTTTGGGTGTTGGAGGTCAGGTCTTTCTTTAACTTAAGCCATATATAATTTTCACCTTCTTTAACAAGTTCAATAGAATTTTTATATTCAGCTTTGAACCAGATAAGTATTCCCCCTGAGCTCCTTCCTTGTGTTACTCCAGGAAGCTTTCTTGAATTGACTGTCAACTCCCCATAGCCTGGAGGACAACCAGTGGGTAAGTCTCCTCTGTCCCACGTCTCCATTAAAATGATAATGTCTGAGTGTTTGAGCTCATCAGTAAACTTGGAGTTATTACTTTTAAGTCCAAAAGCTGATGATCTCAACCCTTGGATGTTCCACTGGCTGATGACAAAGGATTCATATCGTGTCATGCTACAGTGTTAATTAATGAATTAGTTGTTGTTTTTATACAAAGTGAAAATGCTTTCTTTTCTTTCTCTCTTTTTTTTTTTTTTTTTGACTATGGATTAATAAATTATTTTATGTATAGAATTGGTTTACATAAACAGTATTAATAACATATAGTTGCATTGATATTAGTGAATATTGATCGGTTAATAGAATTCGTAAACAGAGAAATAAAAATAAAGAAATAAAAAATAAAATTTAACAGTAGCTTATAACAATAACAATAACATATAGTAATAGTAATATATTTTGTGTGTGTGGGTGTGTGGGTTCACCACGGTCCCTGGTCTGTAAGGCGAGTGCAGATGAGTGTAAGCATTTGTCTGATGTCCATCATGTCATGGGAGCTTGGAGGACCAGTGAGGGCTTCAGCGTAGCTTCTCCTGTGAGTCTGTGATGGTGCTGGTGGGTGGAGGTCTTGCTGCCATGTTTGTGGAGGTCATGCAGTGACATTGGTGTTACTCCTGGGAGGGGGTGAGGGGCCAAGGTGAGGTGGGCATGAACGTGGGATTAGAAGTGGGGGTGGGTATGGCAGTGGTCGTGGTGGTGGTACTTGGGCTTGGGGCAGGGGGGCGGGGCTGGGGTGAGTTCCTTGGTGGTGCTCTGGGGGCTCTCCAGTTGTTCCATGTCCTGGGTGGTGTGAAGGGCGGCGTTGTGGGTTCTGGTGTGGTGGTCTTGGTGGACCTCTCCTTTCTTGTCTCCGGTGTGCTGGTCCTTGTGTCCTGGTCGGTGCCATCTGTGTTCTGTTCTCTCTGTTGTTTTGGTGGCCTGATGTGGGGATGCGACCCAGCGCAGCATCTTTCAGTGTTTTGGCAAAGACAGAAATGTTTTCCTTTTTGAGGTGTACTTGGTCATAGAGGCTGTCCACACTGATGTTTGGGTGATGTGCCAGATATACATTAGGTTTGAGAGCACAGTCTCTTGATATACTGGCGTTAATTCCTAAAATTGTTTTAGGATGGAAGTCTTTCGTGGGAGCAGAGTGGACATGACAATCTTTGTGTTTGGAAAAGTGTTGCTGGCCTTATTAATCACTGCTCTTAGTGATGTTGCAACCCGTTCCTGCTGGGCTCTCAAATCATTGGTTCCTGTATGAATTATGATGTGGCTCGGGCTGCCAAGATGTTGTTCGGATAGCAGGTCAAGGGCTTTGTTAGTGGTGGGACATCTGAGTTTGGTCACCCTGTGATTTGGGAACAGCCTTTTTTCATCCAAGAATTTCCCATTAGAGTCTATAAGAAGAACAATGTCCGAATTTTGCTGATCAAGGGGAGGTGACGATTGCTCTGATGGGTGTTGCTGCTCGCTGGGTGAACTGAGGTTTGTTCGTGTTTCTGGTGGTTGCTTCAGGTCAGGAGAGGCATCATCTATCATGATGAGTAGGCTACAGTATGCACAAGTGACGAGACAGAGAGCACTTCTGACATAAATATCCTACCAGGTAAACTGACTGACTATGTACAGACAATGGCTGCGTTTCCTAGTTAAGAGCGATCTTAAGACTTAAGAGCACAGATAAGAAACGTCTTTGGTAAGAAGGGTCGCTAAGATACGAGTGTTTCCCAGATGCGTTCTTAATGCCCTTCTTAGTATCACTCTTAAGATCGCTCTTTAAGAAGCTCTTAACAGGAGCTGTCCACTACCGCAGTGCCGAAAACATCAATGTTAGGCACATCGATCACCCACCACTTAATCAGCGCATAAGTCACACACAGCGCTGCTACCTTGCGCACTAATTCCCAGCTGCTGGGTATGTGTGTTCTAATAATTCTAATGAAAAACTAAGATGATAAATATTTGTTAATGACCTATTTTCATGATGAAAACAAGACTACAACTAAATAAGAAGTAGTCTTGGTAAGAGAATCATGAGGAAATGTATTATATTTAAACAAAAAAACACAGATGCCTTGCTGAGGCCGGTGCCGTCTCCCACCACCTCCAGAAAGCTCCCCACTCCGCAAAAACGCAGTGCAGCCAGGCACTGCACCTCCGGGCTGAGGGCAAATTGTACTGGGTTGTCCTCCGGATGTGTGGAGACACTAGTTGTTGAGGCATTGTATCTTAGCCGGTACTTCCTTTGGACAGCCCGGTCTGACAACACGTCAAGTGGGCTGAAGTGCTGACGTACAAATGGGAATTGCCCATTGGTCCGACAGCCCATTGGTCCGACATCCCATTGTTCCAACCATATTAAACCCATTGTTCCGAAATCCCGTTGTTCCGAAATCATCATGATGCCCTGTGGTTAAGGTCTGGTTAGGTTTAAGCACAAAAACCACTTGGTTAGGGTTAAGAAAAGATCATGGTGTGGGTTAAAATGAAAAGGAAAGTGACAAACACATAAGCCGTGAGCCCGCTTCACCTGAAGCCTTTCCCAGCTGACCCAGTGCCGGTCGCGGCGCACCATCAAGGCAGAAATACACCCGCCGGGAGTCGTTCAGCACCGCGGACCGTCGGACTAATGGGATGTTGGACCAGTGGCCTGTCGGACCAATGACATGGACCCCGCACAAATGCATTTACATATACGGTTTGGCTTCGTATACGACGACGCTGTTGGTTAGCAGCATGAATATACTGTAAAGCAGCCATGGTATCTCACACATGTGTGATGTGGCAACGCCTTTATATAGAGTAGTCAGTGGAGGGTCCCTTGATGAGGTTCCAGCTGAGCTCAGTTACACCTGTCAGTTGCCTGATATCTGAATGTTGCAGGTTTGGAGAGTGGGTGTGTCTCTGTTGTGCCCTGACGCATTTTTTGGATGCGGTAAACTACCTCATATGTGCATGCAGATGTGGGATATGTGCGGACAAATTATGATAAATGATTGTCATGATAATTCATTTTATTTGTGTGCCTGATGTACACAGCACATACAGGAACACACTTGTTATTCCTCATAGGTATTTTTCATCTTATTATTATTTTTCTTCCGCCAGATTTCGGTGCATAACTTGTGCCACAGCTTTGAGCGCACATAGGGTCTTCATAAAACATATAGATTCAAGATTCAAAGTGTTTATTGTCATTTGCACAGTAAGGACACGCTTTCCCTGCAGAATGAAATTTGTTCTTTTCTGTCACCAATTAATGCTAAACAATATAAATCTGAAGTATAAAACAGATCAAAATATATACGGTGCGCACTGTTGTAACATCTCTTTGCTTAGTGTAATATTAATTTGCCTGATGCAGCTGGATCTGTGAGCGTTTGGTCACTTAGAAGACTGTTAAGCTTGATCTTAAAACTCCTTGTTAGTGAAAGATCTTCTTAAGCTAAGAGGGATCTGGAAAATGTGTTTTTCTTTCATGGGAGGCTTAAGAGCGTTCTTAAGAAGCTCTTAGCACTAAGAGCGATCTGGGAAATGGCGCCAATATAAGTATACTTGAATAAAGCCTTAACATGCAAATACATTGAATTTGATTGTAGCCAGGAATGAGTCTGCCTAGTTAGTTAGCTTGCTAGCTTCTGTGGTTAAGAAAAAAAAAAAAAAAGGCAGGCACTGATCAAAATAATTCTGCTAGCTAAACTAGAAGACAGTCTGGAACATGCAAGAGCTGAAGTCAGTTGAATGATTAAACAGCACATGTTCTAGAGATTTCAGTTTGTTAATTTGTGTGAAGTAGGACTATAGCTGAATTAATGATGATAGCAAAGTAGCCTAGTTCAATAATGTGCCACTGGTATCAAACAGGCTTGAGAGCTAATAGCTGGCATGTAAATGCAGACGTGTTATTACTGATTTCAAAGCAAGTTTCAGTATAAGAATCATAGTTGGCCTACTGAAATATTGTAAGTAAATACATTTTTTATGATCATTATCATTACTGTTATTATGTTGGAAATAAACCATCTTTTTGCACCCTTTATCTCACTCCGTCTGCATAATTTGACCATGACTTTGACCTAAATGCATTTTCTTGAATTCTGGTGATTTCAAAAGTATCATCAACTGAATGGGCACCCTAAATTTAGTTGGAAATGACACCTTAAATGTTTTTCTACTGTGTTTGGTTCCAAAGTTAAGCATATTTGAATATTATTGGCGGCCATCTTGAATTTGACCTCTCCCAGGCCTCAGAGGTCAAATCTGACTTCCCTCCACATCTGAAAATAAACCTTATGGTATGTACTAACTATGGTAGAAATTTCATGCTTTTTTCAAAAAGTGCACAATTTATCTGCTAACCCGCTGTACCATAAGACTTTCCTCTTTGATAAAGCTTATAGTTAGGGCTGGCTCAGGCTTGGCTTGTACCAGCCCCTAGTTAGGCTGACTTAGGCCTAGTCTGCTGGAGGACCCCCTATAATACACCTTCTCTCCTTCTCTCTCTCTCTCTCTCTCTCCCTCTCTCGTATCCTATTACTGCATCTTGCTAACTCGGCCATTCTGGATGTCACTAACTCGGCTTCCTCTCTGAAGCCTTTGTGCTCCACTGTCTCTCAGGTTAACTCGTATTGCAGCGGTGCCTGGATAGTGTGACGTGTGTGGTTGTGCTGCTGCCGTGGTCCTGCCAGATGCTTCTTGCTGCTGCTGTTATCATTAGTCATACTTCTACTGTTATTATACACACATGATTATTGTCACATATGTATACTATCAGATATTAATATATACTTTCAACATACAGTACAGGCCAAAAGTTTGGACACACCTTCTCATTCAATGCGTTTTCTTTATTTTCATGACTATTTACATTGTAGATTCTCACTGAAGGCATCAAAATTATGAATGAACACATGTGGAGTTATGTACTTAACAAAAAAAGGTGAAATAACTGAAAACATGTTTTATATTCTAGTTTCTTCAAAATAGCCACCCTTTGCTCTGATTACTGCTTTGCACACTCTTGGCATTCTCTCAATGAGCTTCAAGAGGTAGTCACCTGAAATGGTTTTCCAACAGTCTTGAAGGAGTTCCCAGAGGTGTTTAGCACTTGTTGGCCCCTTTGCCTTCACTCTGCGGTCCAGCTCACCCCAAACCATCTCGATTGGGTTCAGGTCCGTGACTGTGGAGGCCAGGTCATCTGCCGCAGCACTCCATCACTCTCCTTCTTGGTCAAATAGCCCTTACACAGCCTGGAGGTGTGTTTGGGGTCATTGTCCTGTTGAAAATAAATGATCGCCCAACTAAACGCAAACCGGATGGGATGGCATGTCGCTGCAGGATGCTGTGGTAGCCATGCTGGTTCAGTGTGCCTTCAATTTTGAATAAATCCCCAACAGTGTCACCAGCAAAACACCCCACACCATCACACCTCCTCCTCCATGCTTCACAGTGGGAACCAGGCATGTGGAATCCATCCGCTCACCTTTCTGCGCCTCACAAAGACACGGCGGTTGGAACCAAAGATCTCAAATTTGGACTCATCAGACCAAAGCACAGATTTCCACTGGTCTAATGTCCATTCCTTGTGTTTCTTGGCCCAAACAAATCTCTTCTGCTTGTTGCCTCCTTAGCAGTGGTTTTCCTGGCAGCTATTTGACCATGAAGGCCTGATTCGCATGATCTCCTCTTAACAGTTGTTCTAGAGATGGGTCTGCTGCTAGAACTCTGTGTAGCATTCATCTGGTCTCTGATCTGAGCTGCTGTTAACTTGCCATTTCTGAGGCTGGTGACTCGGATGAACTTATCCTCAGAAGCAGAGGTGACTCTTGGTCTTCCTTTCCTGGGTCGGTCCTCATGTGTGCCAGTTTCGTTGTAGCGCTTGATGGTTTGCGACTCCACTTGGGGACACATTTAAAGTTTTGCAATTTTCGGACTGACTGACCTTCATTTCTTAAAGTAATGATGGCCACTCGTTTTTCTTTAGTTAGCTGATTGGTTCTTGCCATAATATGAATTTTAACAGTTGTCCAATAGGGCTGTCGGCTGTGTATTAACCTGACTTTTGCACAACACAACTGATGGTCCCAACCCCATTGATAAAGCAAGAAATTCCGCTAATTAACCCTGATAAGGCACACCTGTGAAGTGGAAACCATTTCAGGTGACTACCTCTTGAAGCTCATGGAGAGAATGCCAAGAGTGTGCAAAGCAGTAATCAGAGCAAAGGGTGGCTATTTTGAAGAAACTAGAATATAAAACATGTTTTCAGTTATTTCACCTTTTTTTGTTAAGTACATAACTCCACATGTGTTCATTCATAGTTTTGATGCCTTCAGTGAGAATCTACAATGTAAATAGTCATGAAAATAAAGAAAACGCATTGAATGAGAAGGTGTGTCCAAACTTTTGGCCCGTACTGTATTGTACCACAGTAGCCAGAACTATAATTATAATATTATTACTTTCATTAATGTTGTAAGCTACTGTCATTACTGTATGTCCTGCATCTCTCTCTGTCTCTGTCTCTGTCTCTGTCTTTCTTTCTGTCTTATTGTGTCATACGGATTACTGTGAATTTATTATGCTGATCTGTTCTGTACGACATCTATTGCACGTCTGTCCGTCCTGGACGAGGGATTTCTCCTCAGTTGCTCTTCCTGAGGTATCTACCAAGGGTTTTTTCCTTATCCGCTGTGAAGGTCCTAAGGACAGAGGGATGTCGTATGCTGTAAAACCCAGTGAGGCAAATTGTGATTTGTGATATTGGGCTTTATAGATAAAATTGATTGATGGATTGATTGAAGAGCGTTTTGGCATCATTTGATGGTGTATTGGATTAGTTTTGAGGGAGAGAGGGGGCCATTTTGTGCGCTGAGCAGCAGGCAGCCCTGCCCCACCGATCTCAGAACAACAGGCACTGATAATTAAAGGTAATGTACCTACTCATATGACTATAGGGATTACGGCAATAGGTGAATTTGCCAAAATGTAGAACTATCCCTTTAACTGGTCAGTAATTTTCCACAAAAGTTGAAAATGATTGCCTCTTGTTTTCTAGCACTGCATCTCTGTAGCCATTAAGTGAGCTGTTTACTTCTTTATTGTGGCGTTGGGATTTTGTGTAGTTCAGCACAATGATGGCTGCATCTGTTATAAAAGGAAGAGAAAGAAAGACAGTTTGTGTCTTCCAGAGCAGGAGGTGATAAAATTTGAAAATCCTTTTCTGAGAAGCAGCAACAACGGCACCATCAATCATACATCGAACAGTCGACTCAAGCTATGCCTATTCTTGGAAATTCATTTCTGTGCTTGATGATTATAACTCACAAGCATAGTGCTGTCCTCAGCAACTCACTATCTATCTGACTATGACCTTGGTGGAGATACAGGATCAAAATCAATATTCACCAGCTGTAGCTCTGGAAATATGTGGGAGGTTTCTTTCACCTCACAGGAGAGTTGATTGTAATAAATATGTTTATTAGCAGGTTCCAGTTCTAGAAGATTTGTGGTTCTCTGGGATTTTACTGACCTGGTAGTGAGTGTCCGTGACAGAGGCCCATTTCCAAGTAATTTTCCCTTGTTACAGCATAACAGTATCTCAAGGTGAAAAGAGCCTTAGACAATAACCCTTCATTCAGTGCTTATACCACGACCCAGATTTGGTTACTGTACCACAGAAGGCAAGCTGAGTTTTTGTCATGGGTGACCTACAAAACTAGGCAAGCTTGACAAATTCTTCAGAAATGAAAATAAAACATGTGCATCTTATCAGACCTGTTTAGCATACAGTCCTGGGACTAGAGTTGTAGTTGTAGTCATTGAATATTTACAGCTTTTACACACCAAGGGGGGCACGCTGCTTCATTATTCAGTTTGTTTGTTGTCGACTTACCAGACGGCTGCTGCAGTGTCTGTTTACACTCACTGCTGCCATTATCCACTGATAGTTAAAAAATATCTCTCTTCCTTTTAAAGAAAAGCATTGGCTGCACATGTTGGTCTGATTTGAAATAACTGACCACACTTTGCTGTTGATTACATTTGTCCTCCTTTTGAGCCTGTTCTGTTCAGAACAGCTTCATAAATAACCGCTGCTTGCCCAGTAATTGTTTTCTTTTTGATTTATCTTGGACCTGCCATATGGTCGTCTCAACAAAGGTGAAGTACAGTAACAACCGAGTGTCAGCATGGGGCCCTGGCTGAGTTTGAAAAAAATGCACGATGTCTGCAATCCTTCCCAGACAGAGTCTGCTCATCAGTGTCTCAACCAACTGAAAGTAAAGTTCATGTCTTATTTCCATTGAACTAGCATTATTCAAACACAAATACGATCAGTGCTAAATGATAGAGCACTGTAATAAGACATATCTTTGCTTGACATGTTAGGCTGAGGGTATTCACTTACTTATGGGGATTTGTGCTGACTGCCCTGGTTTTACTCTTACTTTGATCCCCTTGGCCCTCCCTCTTGTGAAATAAATGCCTTCTTTTGATTTAGCCAAGGTTTAAGCTTCTAGACTTGCACAACATGGGAACTAAAGAAAGGGACAGGCTGGAAAACATTTGTTGTTGTAAGGAAAGTGGGAGTTATTGCTGCTTAAGCACCCCCTTTAGAGGGGGAATGTTTTTTACATTACATTAATGGAAAAACCAAGGATACATGAGAACACTTACGTAGAAAGTGGATTGTCAATGTGTTTATACACCTGAACAACTTCTTTGTAATTTTTGGATGGTTTTTGCATACCTCTGACATGCAAGTTGAATGTACATGGATCTGTTCATGTTTAAAGCATCTTTTAATGACACTGTCCTGATACTGGCCCCAGGAAGGCCACAGCCAAAAATATGTTGGTCTAACAATTAGTTATTCTACAAGTGTTGCCGGAGCTGGACCTCCCTCTGAGACTGTCATCACCAGACAAAACATGTGACATGACATGTTAACCTTTTCCTCCATTAATGTCAAGCCACCTCACAAGGCTGGAAAATGCTTCTCTGGGTTTGAGGCTTTTTTTTTTTTTAAGACAATAATGTAGCTGTTTCTTTTACGGTTGAAAATATTTCGTTTTTTCAGTAGTTCTCATGTTTTCCATTTTGAACCTGCCTGTTGACAGGACCTAATCAGCCGATCAGCTTATTTTATTCTGAGGTCTGCTAGTTGAGTTGTGAGATTCGTAGACCCACAGACAGGTTTAAATGTATTGGTAGAACCACAATTAATCTGGGGTCATGAAGCCACAGAACTTCTTATGGAGGAAGTCGGGGTGGATTGGGATGGTTGTGTTGCAAGGCAAGCAGCTAAAGCTTTTATAGTACTGTCAACAACACCACTCAGGGGAATTTCAACCCTGGAAAACTGTTAGAACACTTAACCATGTCAAAACTCCACAAGGTTGTAACAGGTTCAAAAAATTATTTCAAGACATGGTTCCAAAAATATAAACACTTTATTTCTTAATGCTATTTCTTTTTAAGTGACATGTAAAAAAAATATGGTCACTTCAATTAAAACGGGCACCACAAACACTCACTAACACCTGCACACACAAAGTTGACTGAACAAAGAAACAGAAAATGCATAATACATGACAAACAATTAATAATACTAATACATAAGAAACCAGAAAACACAACTCACATAAATGATGCAGACTAACAAACTAAATGTCACAGTCTGCTCTGGTGCTCTGCTGCTTCCCTGCTGCTGTAGGAGTTTCCACTCACCCTGCCTCTGTCTCTCACACCACCTCGCCATACCTTCTCATTAGCAGTATCATTCTCACCTGTTGCTCCCAGCTGATTCTCATCACCAAGCCAGTATATAAGCAGCCCTGGTTCAATCACTCATTGCCAAATTGTCTTTGCATTATGCCTGATTCTCCAGCACTCATCTGTGGATCGACTTCCTGGTTTCAGCTTTGCATGCCTCTGACCACCTCTCCTCGTCTCTGCCCCAGTAAATGCCTTCCATCCCTAACTTCCAGTTTCGCCTGTGTGTTTCTTGGTTCTCGTCTGCCTGTGGCTATGTGGCGTTTCACCACTCCAGATTCCACGAGAGATCGCCTGTCCACCTGCTGTCATTAGAGCTTCCTGCTGAGTGAAACATCTCTCCGCTGTGAGTGCCTCGGGCTTCTCCTGTCTTGTTGGTTTATCGATCCTCCCCATGTCCATGACAACTCTTCTGCCTGCTTCCCCTGGGTTTATCTGCTCCACTGCTGGCCTGCCTGTTACTGACTCTGCCTCCGCATCAACCATGAGCCCCGCCTTTTCATCAACCATGCCGTCGCCTCCTGCTCACAGTTATAAGTGTGTTTACTACTTGCCTAAAACACTTACTTACCTGCCAGCTCCCCATTCCCTGGATACCCCATTGTACTCTGAACTGATAGTTTTGCTCACCGGCTCACTTTTCCTGCTCACACGTCCTTTAACAAACTGTATCCTGTGAACGTGATCTCACCTTAGCCCACCCAAAACTTACTTAGCATAACTCATGAAGAGAAACCCAACAAGTGCGGCAGCCACACCTCGATGCACAGGCATCGGCACCATAAACATAGCTGCAATGTGCATAAAACCACTAACATTACCAAAAGGAATTGCGCAAAAGTAGGGAAATGCAAACTTGGATACACATGCAGGCTCCTAGACAGTGGCAGGACGGATTTCCACTGGATGTGTGTCCGTTGCGGAATGGCAGCGCTGGTTATCCGTTGCGTGCTCTGCCATCCGTCAATACCCACCGGCTGTGTTTGCTGTGCGGAGCAGTGCAGCTCCGCCGGAAGACATCTCAGTGCACTGCCATGATTAATATCTCCTCGTCCAAGGTGTTAACGTGGTGAAATGACGTCTGAAAACCTCTGACCTGTTGACTTCAGGCCTGTCTCTGCCCATTATGTAGTTTTCAAGGTGTAGTGCAGGGAAATATGATCCGCCGTGAACACTGTGTATTTTATTTTGAAAATTAACCGGATGTTTTATTTTGTTTCTGCACGACTTCCTGCCCCGCACAATCTGCTCTGTCCTAAATTGCTGTGTTGTGCTCCGGCGTCCGGTAAAAATAGAAGTCCTGCATATCTGTTGCGGAGGGCTCCGGAGTGCCGGAGCTGTGACGGAGCCGGAACGCCGCACAGCCACAGCCGGTGGAAACACACACATTGACTAGAATTGAATCCTATTGGCTCCGCTGCCGTGCCGGAGCGGAGACGCAACCAACACGCATCTGGTGGAAATAGGCCGTTAGGAAATGCACATCTGAGCAGCAGGCCTGAGCCTAGATGTAGCACTTGGTTGCGCTGCCCCATAGTTAAGGCTACCCAGGGAGCCACAGCATATGGCCAAGAGATGATATAAAAGGAGAAAAAAAAGTCCACTCTTACACATACCAAAGCATCTGACTTTCACTTATTTTTGTTACCTATGATTATCAGAATCAGAATCTCTTTATTGTCATTGTATGTATACAACTAAATTGACTGGACAAAACAAATTACACAAGTATACAGATTTACACTATTGTTGCAAGCTACATCCATGAGTCCCAGTAGAAGGGAAGGATAAAACCAGTAGAACCCAGTATATTAGGTATATGTGAAAAAACACAGGAATATTGCACAGATGTGTATTGCACAGTAGAGTATTTAGTGGATATTCAAGTGTTCGGGATTGTGCAGAGTTCAGTGCGATAACAGCTCTGGGGTAGAAGCTGTTTTTCAGTCAATTTGTTTTTGCTTTGATCGTCCTAAAGCGCCCCTCTGAGGGCAACAGTTCGAACAGGTGGTGACCAGGGTGGGATCGGTCTCTGAGGATGCTGTGGGCTCTCCTGAGGCAGCGTGTATTGTAAATGTCCTCAAGAGATGGAAGAGGGCAGCCAACTAGCTTTTGGACAGTGTTAATGACCCTCTGCAGCGCCTTTCTGTCTGCTGCCGTGCAGCTGACAAACTACAGTGAGATGCCGTGGCACAGCAGTCTCCACAGTGCAATGGTAGAAGGACACCAACAGTTTCTGTGTGAAGTTATTCTTCCTGAGTATCCTTAGGAAATACAGTCTCTGTTGTATCTTCTTCAGCAGTGCCGTGGTGTTTGTTGTCCATGATAGGTCCTCCTCGATGTGAGTGCCCAGGAACCTGAAGTCTGAGACCATCTCCACTCCGTCCCCATTGATGACAACAGGCTGAATGTCGGATTTCCTCCTCCTGAAGTTGACTATCAGCTCTTTTGTCTTGGAGGTGTTGAGGATGAGATTGTTCATGGAGCACCATGCTGACAGCCTTTTCACATTTCCCTGTATGCAGTCTCATCTCCTCCTGAGATGAGCCCTGCTACAGTGGTATCATCTGCGAACTTAATGATGGCGTTGTTCGGGTGGGTTGGGGTGCAGACGTGGGTATAGAGGGTATAGAGAAGGGGACTCAGCACGCAGCCCTGTGGGGAGCCAGTGCTGATGCTGAGAGCTGAGGAGAGATGGGGTCCTACTCTCACCCTCTGGGAGCAGTCTGTCATGAAGTTATCAATCCAGTTGCAGATGTGCTGTGAAAACCCCAAGTCCAATGGTTTGGTGACCAGTCTGCTTGGTATGATGGTGTTAAAAGCAGAGCTAAAGTCTATGAAGAGCAGCCTGGCGTAGCTGCCTTGCTGTTCCACGTGAGTAAGTGAGTGTGGTGTTGAGAGCTGTGGCAATGGCGTCTTCTGTAGACTGATCGGCTCTGTATGCAAACTGGTGGGGATCAAATAGATAGATAGATAAATATACTATTGATCCCAAAGGAAATTCACTTTGCAGCTGCTCCATAACACACATTCCAATAAAAATAATATTTAAAATATAAAATCAAGGAAAGATAAAATATAAGAATAATGAAAATGTAGGCATTAAAAATATATACATTATGTGTTGTAAAGTGGCAGAAGTGGCTTAAAGTGGCTAAAGATGAGTCTATTGGGATAAGAAGGTAGTTAGTGCAGGTGCTGTTGTACAGTCTGACTGCTCTGGGGACAAAGGATTTTCTTAGTCTGTCCGTGGAGCAGTTCAGTGACTGCAGTCTGCCACTGAACGTGCTCCTTTGAGAGCTGATGGCAGTGTGCAGAGGGTGGCTGTCATTGTCCAAAATAGCCAGCAGTTTGTCCATGGTTCTCCTTATTTATTTATTTATTTTTTTTTTTAATATACTTTATTAATCCCCGAGGGGAAATTCAATTTTTCACTCTGTTGTCAATTACACACAGGTCCGAACACACACATGCACAAACTGGACCTATACATGCACTAAGTGGAGAGATGTCAGAGTGGGCTGCCCATGACAGGCGCTCTGAGCAGTTGGGGGGTTCGGTGCCTTGCTCAGGGGCACCTCGGCAGTTCCCAGGAGGTGAACTGGCACCTCTCCAGCTACCAGTCCACGCTCCATAGAGCGTGTTCCATGCCCACCACAGAGCTGGCGCGCCTGACTGATAAAACATCTGCAGTAGCTTCCTGCAGATGTTAAAGGACGCCAGCCTTCTCAGGAAGTAACACCTGCTATGCCCTTTCCTGTAGAGGTGGTCTGAGTTTACAGACCAATCCAACTTGCTGTCAAGCTGCAGGCCAAGGTACTTGTAGGAGTTGACTACCTCCACCACTGCCCCCTTGATGGAAATTGGCTTCGGGTGGGGACTTGTCCTCCTGTAGTCAACTACCATCTCCTTGGTTTTGGTGGTGTTAATCTGCAGCTGGGTCAGTCGACACCAGTTCATGAAGTCCTCCACAGCGTGGGTGGCAGGCTTGTTGTGATATGACTCCGAACCAGTTTCTCAAAACACTTCATAATAATGGACTACTGACCGGTAGTCGTTGGAGCTGCTGGCATTGGTCTTCTTTGGTAGAGGAATGATTGTGGAGGACTTCAGGCAGGGTGGGATTGAGCACTGGGATAGGGACTGGTTGAATATATATGATATGATATGAATATGATAGTTCCCTAACTTTAACTAAAAGGTTTAGTTGCTTAAACTTCACCAAACCTCAACAACAGAAGAGACAGGCGAGGAAACACTTAAATCTAAATGTCCAATGATATTATTTTTTTAATTTAGGTTGCTGTTTTTTGTTTTACATACTTGTTTATTGAATGTGGTTGTTATGAAGACCACAGTGCATTGTTTTTTTAGGGGATGAATGTCAGATCACACTTTAATGTTAGCTGTCATTCTCAGTCACTTTAATCCCAATACAACAATGTAGCAGCTGTCAGATTGTATCAAGTCGATGTCTACAGTGCCAGCAAACGGCTGCATTAGCATAGTACCAGGAGCACAGGGTGCTCATGAAGGAAGTCCAAACAGAGGGATCAGCTCTGTGTTCTCAGAGTTACACTCACATTCTCTTATTGTGATTGTTCTTCTTTATATTAAACAGTAGAAGGTGGCAGCTACTGTAATAGGAGAAAGGTCAAATAAAATTTTTTCTCAGAGTCTGTGGAAGTCTCTTTTCTCCCTCTATTTGTGAATAATGCCAAGTTTTGCCAGAGCCACAGATTCTAAAACAAAGCTTGCTTTGGTCTCTCAGGGTTGCCTCACTCAAAGGTCCATGTGGAGAGCAGCCAGCCTTCAAAGTGAGAAAGCCAACCATCCGCCCAGAACTAAAACCTTAGCAGCAACTCAAAGCAATTTTCTGGCTATTTTGTTGATTTAATCCCTAGTTTGTGATGCTTGAGCACAACGGTGTGACTGTATTGGTGTGCATGTGGATGTGCATGTGACACAGTGCTTTAGAGTAAGACAGAGGGTGGGGGGAACCCCCGAGGGCCCGGATCCTCAGCACTCCCATCTGCAAGCCACATTAGCACTTTTACAGTCTACCCATCATGGAGGTGCTTATCCCCTTATCCCTGCCTGTCGTACCAGAGGGTTGGGAAGTGTGTGTGTGTGTGTGGGTGTGTACTGCATCCACATCTGTGCTGCTACTTCATGTGTGGCAGAGTAAATTAAACCCCTTCATATATATTCCACCACAGGGTTGGAATGTGCTATGTATGCTTATTCTAACATTTCCATCTTGGCTGCTCTCAGCTGCTGTTAACCTTTAGAGCAGCCAAGGCACACACTGTTTTATGAGAGGTAGGAAATTCTTGGTGTCAGCATCTCTGACAAGGTGGGCTAAAAAGTGTATTATATAAACTCAGGCTGAGCCAGACACTATCAAAAACAGGAAGTCTTTTGCTGTGAAATACATAGTTTAGTTTAGTTAACTGTAGTGCTATTTATTAATCTAGACTGTTTTGGTGTGAGTTGCTGAGTGTTAGAGATTTCAGCTGTGGAGATGTCTGCCATCTCTCCAATATAATGGAATTAGATTGCACTTGAGTTGTGGTGCTCAATGCCCACCAAATTAATTGAAAAACATAATGTCTCTCAGTTACTCATAATCCACAGACCTTGTTGTCAGACCCTGCAGTAACTGCTGCCCTTGGTCAATGCCCCAGTGTCATTTGCTGAGTGTGTCTCTGAACAGAGGGGCTAAAATGGGACAGAGACACTGACAAGATTGGAAGTGATCTTTTTTGGGGGGTAATAGAAGAAGGTTAATTGCTTTCCAGTGGGATACTATAATATTTCAGCCCAACTATGGCTCCTGGGGTGTGTGTGTGTGTGTGTGTGTGTGTGTGTGTGTGTGTGTGTGTGTGTGTGTGCGTGTGTGTTGTCATCACTGCTGTGGAACTCAGCATGGGGTTCAGTGTCAGCTAGTTGTTGACTAATAGTGATAGTATAAATTAACTTAGTGTCCCAAATGCTGTCTAACAGCCCCCTTCAATTAGCTATTAAAAATAGTTAGTAGATGTAGTTAGATAGCCGCGCCTGAATTGACAGGGTGTGCCAGCGCGGGAGAGCCGAGCCAAGGGTAAGCGGGGCTGTACATGACTCATTCATATATACTTACCCGGAAGGCGTACAGATCACACGGGACTTAAATGGCACTGGATGAGTGATCGGGCTAGGTGTAGGTCACCTGAACCTAGTTGTATTCCGTACCTGAATGTGCGGTATCGCTTTGATTAAGGTGGTAAAAGGATAAACCCTCTGCCTTAATCAGAAATCAATCCTCAAAGAATGGCAAATGCAAATCTAGTGTTAGCCAAGAGGCAAACTGATTGGAATAAATGTTGTATTCAAAAAGACAAAAGTAATGATGGCCTTGTATCACCTCCTATCCATCATGTTCCTCAACATGATGGCTATACCATGCTTGCCACCAATGTTCCACTCTTTCATGAGATCAATGAAATGCCGATGATCCTGGACCCAGCAAAGCTGGATGAAGGTGGTGGTATAGAAGCTACTTTGAGAAGGAACCACCAAAGTATCACGAGTTGTCGACTAATGTTCAACAACGCCAAATTAGATCATGTGAGGAAGCGACAATCCAAAGCTCAAAGTAGTAGTGAAATAGATGAAGACCACACAAAGCACCGTAGAATCAGTCATGATGGTCAGGCTTGCATTTTTTGCAATAAAATATCCCCTGCATCGGACCTAAGACAGGTAATGACAATTAACCTGAACAACAGACTACATGAATGTGCCCGGACACTAAATGATGGTAAACTATTGGCTAAACTGAGTGGTGGTGACGCCATAGCACAGGAGCTGAAATACCGTTGTTTATGTCTTCGTTGTCTCTACAACAGGGAGAGATACCACCTGAGAGCCCTTGAAAAAGATTCCTCTCACAGTAAACCAGAACCAGACATCTTTCTCCTGGTTCTCTCAGAACTGGTCAATTACATTGTAGAAACCAGTCTCAGTTCTGATGGTCATGCCATTTCCAGTCAACCCAGCGTCAGCCAGAAGCAGAGAGTCTTGCTGACTGGGGATGGAGGAAGGTTGAAGAATGGCGGGTCTTCTGGACAGCCAATTCACCAGTTGCAGAGAGTTGTCAACAACTCACCAAGTGTGGCTGCAAATCAGGTGCTGTGGAAGGTGCAGACTGGGTTTCATCTGCACAGCACTGTGCAGTTGCAAATGTGAGTAGAACTAACAACTTTAACGAAATACACAGTGAAAAAAGTAAAAAAATAAATTAAAAAAAGAGAGAGAGAGAGAGAGAGAGAGAGAGAGAGAGAGAAAAAATAAAAAATTAAAAATAAATAAATAAAAGCTGTTTCAGGCAAAGTAACATCCCTATAAAAAATTTTGACCACAAAAATCTGGGTTTAGACCATAAACAGTTTGATTCATGGTGGCCATCTTGAAAAATGGTCGCCATCTTGAATTTTTCAGCGGCCAGCGCCTTTTTCCAAAAGCGTGGCCCTTAGAGAGTATACGAACAAATTTTATGCTTGTGTCACAAAGTGAGCGATTTTTTTCAGTTATCTGCTGCACTATATATCCTGAAAGGCAAGGGCAAACAAGAAGAGTGAATATCCAACAGAATTCAGTGTGGATTGTTCTGTGTTGTATGTGTTCCACATAAAGAAGAACTACTAAGAAGTGACCTTCTTATTTTTTCTCCTCTGTTTATTCTAATTTTCTTTACTCTAGGACTTGGGAGAAGAACACCTATTTGATTCCTGAATAGACTCTATTCTGCTCTCAGCTTCAACTTCCTCAGAAGCAACGGTGTCAGGTTGTCATCATGGGGGCAAAAGGCTTCCTCTTAGGCTGTGTGACTGTGGCCCTGCTTCTCGAGCTCTCCACTGCCGGTGTGGTCAAGAAGGTTATTCGCCACCGTAGAGAGGCTCTGATACCTAAGAAAACCCAGGAGAACCTTACCCTGCCCCACCCTGACCAGCCAGTGGTGTTCAACCACGTCTACAACATCAATGTCCCCTCCACCTCCCTCTGCTCTGTGGACCTCGACTCACCTGGAAACACTGATCCCAAACACAGGAGTGCCCCCATGGACATGCAGAACACAGAGCACATGGAGCACACAGTGGATGGCGATAATCAGATCATTTTCACTCATCGTATCAATATCCCAAAGCAGGCATGTGGCTGCAATAACCAGCTGCCAGATATCAAGGATATCCTGAACAGGCTGGAGATGCTGGAGTCAGAGCTGTCTAGTTTGAGAGAACAATGCAGCAGTGGGTCAGGCTGCTGTGGAGCTCAGGTTACAGGTAGGTCTATACCTCCCACTGTATGTGCAGTTGCGATGTAATTAATGTGTTATAATGGAAGTGTGTTTCTAGTTAACTAAATTAAGTCAACTCAAGAGATATCTGTTTCTAAAGTGCTTCCAGCAAATTGTGTTTTAGAGCTAAAAGATCATGAATATGGATTTTGAATAAGGGAACAAATGCAGAACAATTTTTGAAAGCTGCCCCAGACCACAGCAATGGCCTTGCATTTTTTAGCCCTTAAACTACAAATTGGTTGATTGGATTTAACACAACTGCCTTTCTTTTTTTTAAAAGCATGGTTACATTCACAGATCTTATTACCTCTTAAGCAGTCATCATTTTCCATTCATGTTACTACAGTGTGGGAATCATGAATATGATACAGGGAATGTTTTGTCATTATTATTATTTTTGTCAATTATATTATTGTCAAACGGTGATGTAGTTGTAAGCATAGACTTTTTTGAAAAGGACCTAACATGATTTATTAAATCTAGAGTCGACCATCAAATTTTTTAATGTAAACAATGACCAGATTTTCATGATCCTTTTTAAGATGTTGAAGTTTATCAGTGTCTCCTGTCATGACTTGAACTCAAACAACAATATCAATGTAAAGCTTCTTAGCAGCCAACTGTTAGTTGCCAGAGCAACCTAGCATGCATCACCAAGTTTGGAAACATTCACTGTGCCACCAGTTTGTTAAAATGTACTGAAACCAATGGCCACCTTTAAGTTAGAATGCAGTCAAAATCTCTTTTTATAATTTTGCAAAAGGGTAGTATATCATCATAAATTAAAGTGCAGCTAGAGAAGACAGACATGAGTGTCTCATGTCTATTAAATGCTATGGATTCACCCAGTTTGCATAAATGTCTAATCAAATTTAATTCAAACCTTTGTTTAAAGGAACTGTTGTCCTATTGGTATAGTCTGATAATAGGGGAGGTTGCCTTCGATATGCAGCTGGAGTCTGTGTATGCATTGCACACATTTCACCAAACAATTTGTGATCACATAGCCTCACAATACTCCCTTCTTGCCTTTCCCCAGGTGAAGTGTCCACAAAGCCCTACTGTAATGGCCGTGGGAACTGGAGCACTGACACATGCAGCTGTGTATGTGAGACCGGATGGAAGGGCCCCAACTGCACCGAACCTGAGTGCCCCAACGACTGCCAGGACCAGGGCCGCTGTGTGGATGGCAAATGTGAGTGCTTTGAGGGCTTTGGTGGGGATGACTGCGGAACTGAGCTTTGTCTGCTGGACTGTGGTGACTATGGTCACTGTGTCGACGGGTCCTGCCTCTGTGATGAGGGCTTCATTGGTGAGGATTGCACCCAGACCAACTGCCTCAACAACTGCCTGGGCCGGGGGCACTGCATAGATGATGAGTGTGTTTGCAACGAGCCATGGACGGGCTTCGACTGCTCTGAACTCATCTGTCCAAATGACTGCTATGACCGCGGACGCTGCATCAACGGCACCTGCTTTTGTGAAGAGGGCTATACTGGAGAAGACTGTGGTGAGCTCACTTGTCCTGGAAACTGTAACAACCGTGGCATGTGTGTTAGTGGCCAATGTGTGTGCCAGACTGGCTACAGTGGAGAGGACTGCTCAAAGCTCACCTGTCCCAAGAACTGCAATGAGAGAGGCCATTGCTTCAATGGGAAGTGCATCTGTGATCCAGGATTTGAGGGTGAAGATTGCTATATCCTCTCATGCCCTGACAATTGCAGTAACAGGGGTCAGTGCCTTAATGGAGAATGTATATGTGAAGTGGGATACCATGGAGATGACTGTAGCGAGCTCTCCTGCCCTAACAGTTGCCAAGACCGTGGCCACTGCATAAACGGACAATGCATGTGTGGCAAAGGCTATACTGGGGAGGACTGCAGCATTAAGACCTGTCCAAAAGATTGCATGGGACGTGGAGAGTGTGTAGATGGCAAGTGTGCATGTTTCATTGGCTTCACAGGAAAAGACTGTGGCGAGCTGACCTGCCCTAACGACTGCCTGGATCATGGCCACTGTGTGAATGGACAATGTGTTTGTCATAAGGGTTTCACTGGTGAGGACTGCAGTGAGAAGACATGTCCCAAAAACTGTCTTGATAGGGGTTACTGTGTCGATGGCAACTGCGTGTGTTACGAAGGTTTCACTGGGCCAGACTGCTCCATGCTGACCTGTCCAGAAGACTGTCAAAACCAGGGACACTGTGAGAACGGTGTGTGTGTCTGTGATGAGGGCTTCATTGGGGAGGACTGCTCTGAAGGTAAGATAGACCATGCTGTGCAGCTTTCCACAGGTTCATTTAATAAATCTAAGTCTAAGACTTGTTGTTTAGACCCTACAACCTACTACATAATACTATCACTGAGTGCTGCAAAAGTCACATTTTCAATTTCTACAAATAGTGACTTTACAGCTTCTTTAATCACTTTTCCAACTGATGGAACAACTTGACAACAAGCTTAAAATTACAAATGTGTGACATATTCTCACCCTGTAAAGGTGATATCGCATGTGTAAGGAAAATATTGCCTGCTTACATATCCACCTCACATGGAGCAGCATTAACAGGAAACTGTTTTGAGTGTTGCTCCTGGAGACCTATTTAGTCTTTGTTTTAGCTGTGTCTTGGTCTCCACCAACTGATGGAAAAAAAAAAAAAAAAAATATATATATATATATATATATATATATATATATATATATGTATGTATATATGTATATGTATACATATACATATATATATATATATATTTATGTGTGTGTGTGTGTGTGTGTGTCCCTTTAGCTGCTAAACACTTTACTGTGTTCACCAGCTCGTCTCTAACTGTCTGTCTGTCGTTTTGTGCTGAGCAGGTAGTTTACTTGAGGTTTTTAGAACTTTTTTGCTGAAAACAGCTGCCTTGTAGGAGCATTGAGGTTGAACCAAAACATTAAAGGAGCTGTATGCATCTATGATTTAGAGTCTGGGGCGGTCTGTTGCTAACTCAGTAAACATCTCTAACAGAGCTAGCATTGTTACCTGGGGGAAACCGGAGGGTGGGTGCTATCCTTCTGTGACACCACTGTCCTGATATTAGCAGGAACTGCCATATGAGCGCAGTGCAGAGCAGCAGTGGTTAACTAGCCAGTGGGATACATACACAGGGCTCACATGCACTAACATGCACACACAGCCAGCACAGCTACCACAACAACCCACACAGAAGCTTAAATTATAACACACTCAGTGGGAGTGTGACTTGACTACCTTTACACAGCAAATAGTGGTTTGCTGCTGTATTAATGCTCGCGATGTTGCATACAATGACTTTAAATTTTGCTACTACTTGTTACTGAGTGAGTGATGAAGTTACACCATTGGTCGGTCTGTTGGAGTGTCCCCATTAGTCATTGCTCTTTCAAAATGTATAGGTGTGAACAGTCCTTAGTTATTTCCCAGGATTCTTTATAGCAGGTTTGGAGCTTGAGTCTTGTTGTTTAACTAATATTGTTTTAGACACAGTATACGTATACTACAGAGAGCATATATTGGTAGGCCTAAATTTTCACTTCACTATGTTTCTTGTTTATGTCATTGGCAAATGGTGGCCTGTTTTGATTAACCATTAAAATTGACTACATTGAATTAATGATTTTCTATAAATTTTGTATAAGTTGCTTAGCAAATACTAACAGAAGTGTTAAATTGTGGATTTGGAAACCATTGATTTGAAAAATTCCCCATATCCCACACCGCATAGGAAACTTACTGTGTGCAACATGGGATCCAGATCCAAAAGGCATGAAATCTTTTCATGTAATAAAAAATAAGTCTCTCACATATCATTAAATTTTCTCTAGATTAATGACTGAAATCATATAAATCCCTTAATATCATATAACTACATCCACCTTCAGTGAGCTTTACACCAAGAATGCCAACATGGCTCTGAAACTCATAGTCTTCAGATTTTATTTATATTTGTATTCTACACAAAATCACTTCAAGCCAAATTCTAGAGGCATGATGTTGTTTTATTTATCATTTAAAATGTCACACAAAATGTTCAGCAGGTTCATTTATTTCATTTACCCATTAGTACATCTCTTAACATTAATCAGGTAAAATTATTATGTTACTAACATTTAAAAAGCCTCAATACAGATCACTAATTTTCCCTGTCTCTCCATAGTCTCACCACCTAAGAACCTAAGAGTGGTGGATGTCACCCCAGAGACTGTCGACCTGTCCTGGGAGAATGAGATGCGTGTGACTGAGTACTTGATCACCTATGTGCCAACTGCCCCTGGAGGTCTTGAGCTGGACATACGGGTGCCTGGGGACCAGAAGATGACCACTATTCAGGAGCTTGAGCCCGGCTTGGAGTACCTGATCAGCGTCTATGCTGTGCTCAGCAACAAGAGGAGTCTTCCTGTCAGTGCTAGGGTAGCTACACGTATGTATATCTCCTCTGTGGCAATTTACAGAACTCAGTGTATAAATCTAGATGAAAATGTAGTCAGAGTTTTGTTTTTATGCCTCCCAGATCTGCCTGAGCCTGAGGGACTGAAGTTCAAGTCAGTGCGGGAAACATCAGTGGAGGTGCAGTGGGATCCATTGGACATTCCCTTTGATGGCTGGAACCTCATCTTCAGAAACACAGTGAGTCCTGCCATCCAATATGTCAATGGAAATTCTGTCGGCTAGTCCAGAGGATGGTTTAACTCTATACTCTACCACAGCCTCTATCATTATACACATTTTCCTCTGGTAGAAACCTTATATTGCCCACTGCAGGCCCCCCAGTTTAAATTCAGTAATTGCCTAATAATGTACATACAGGATCATTGTGGGTATCCTGTGGAAAATGGTTTAGCCAAGCAGCTGCACAAAGCAAATGTTACTATGTGTAACGCTTTATTTTCTTTTTTGAGTTCTCACAGAAACTTTTCCTTAGAGTCCAAACACCACCAAGCCATTATCTATGATTTGACTTTTTTTTTCATCCCAGCCCTCGCCAGGACTAGTCTTTGTAGTGGCTAAACACTGGTGTTTTTCTGTGCTGGCAGAAAGAGGAAGATGGCGAGATTCTTAATTCCCTCGGCCGTCCAGAAACCACCTTTGAACAGTCGGGCCTGGGACCTGGCCAGGAATATGAGGTCAAGCTGGAGCTGGTGAAGAACAACAAACGTGGACCGCCTGCCTCTCAGAATGTCGTCACAAGTGAGTCAAACATTCATGCTGCTAACTGGCTTATTATCATGGTTTAATTCCAGCATTATGTACAGATACTTGCTGACTTCTCTTGAGTTGAAGAGAGTGAATTTAAAAAAGAAAAAAAAATGTAACTATGCCTACCCAGATATCTTTTGTTGTTGCCTCATTGTGCCATACAGGTATAAAAACATCAGATAAAAACACCAACAAAAATCCGATTTAGCAATTACAAGATGAAAACATATATGTTACAAAAACTGCATCACAGAAGATACATAAGGTGCCTTTATCATGAAATAGAGATTGGCATCATATATTTTGTACGTTTGTATGGTTAAACATTAATTAACACATAACACATTCTGTTCTTTAGCTTTTCCTTTAAGTGTTTAAATATAATAAATTTGCAGAGGATTTAGGCTTATATATAATTAATTTGTTTAAATACAATAAATTTGCAGAGGATTTAGGCTTGACTGAGGTGAAAGAGTTGATGTACGGATTAGAATAAAGTGCAGTGGAAACAGATTTGGTGAATTAATTATGACAAACATGAGACTTGTGACTTAAATGTCACTTTCACAGCAGGAAAACATTAGGAGCCAGATGTTTAATAGCTTCTGTCCAATTAGCATTTTTCTTCAGCAGAAAAGTGTTGGCAGGGTGCTCGAGAGTGCTTCATTCCAGCGCTTTATCAAAAAGTGCTCCCAGTGCGTTTTTTTAAATGATGTGCACTGCATGGGTATGTTTCTATGACAACAATATCTTGTTACTTAGAATAATAAGATAACGAATGTAACACTTTAAGAGAGGGTTGACTACACGGTTAACTTCAAGCTTACGAAGCGAAACACTTACCGACAAGATCCAATGTCCGCCAGCCAGTCTGCTGCAAAAAAATGAGCTTTTCTTGTCTTTGTTGTGACAGACGTCACCAGCGCCTTTCTGAAAAGTTCAGAGAATTTCAACTAGAAGCATTGGTAGAGGCTGCGCAACAAAGGTAGAGCATTCTGACAATAGATGCTGGGCACAGCGCTTCTCCTCTAGCCAGCAGCATGCAGCTGCATTTGATCTCTTCTCATTGCCACGTGGATAAATTCTTATAAACTTTTAAAAGCTAAACTCACCATTATAGAGCATTTTGAAAGAAAATGTCTACTTATGATGCACTAGGCTTTAACATTACATGAGGTTAGTAACAGGGAAGGCATTGTGTTATGAAAGCCATATTAAACCTCATAAAGTATTTCTTCTTTCACTTTACGCATGCATGCGCAGGCATGCACACACCAGTGAATATCAAGCAAGTACTCATCAGCGATGCTACAGAACTCAGAATGGCAATAAAATAACTGCCTTTGAAATGTAACTACTAAGCACTAGTAACCTATGTTCGGTATCAGAATGCAACCATATCCTTAATTATGGCACAGCGACCAACTGTCTTGCATTTCATTAGCAACAATAAAACAAACAGATCAATTCAATATGAAGCCAAACATAAATGTATACTGACTCACCAATCTGTAGATCTATGCATTGGTAGATAATCCATCAGTAGACCTTTCCTGGTGCAAACTTCCAGCACAGCATCAGAAAACTTGTGAGCGGGATAGCAGTACAGTGGCTGACTTCTATCTGAGCCATACACAGTATCGCCAATCTTCTCTTGTATCAGTCAATTTAAAGACACTTTTCTGTCCCTTTTGTTGATGTAGCTTGGTAAAGGCTAAGGTTGTCCTCCATCTCACCACAATTTCCTTTTGGCTTTGAAAAGCCAATCTGCAAAATTGCTCAGTTTTGAGATGTCTGCTGCAGCTGCCATACTTGTCATATGTAACAAAGGGCATCTCTGGCATATTTATGGAAAAAGGCAGAGAAGAGTTCTACATTGTAATGTTAATGTTGTAGAATACAAGGTTTGATGTCAGCATGGACAACATGCTTTTTTTGGGCTTGCATTCATAAAGAATGGGGATTAAGAACATTTCTCCCGATTATTTTCATACTTGATAATGCACAACTGCTACGTATCTCAATGTGATGTCTAAACTATTGAATGAATACACAAATAAAGATAGAAATCACGATATTTAACAATAATATTACAATAATATTACATTATAAAAGTTTATTTTCTGAAATACTATTGTTACAGGTGTGGTCTGAACCCACTAGCAGCACCAAGGACAGAAGGACAGTTTGTTATAGTCTTTAATGAAACCACTTGTCAAACACAGAGTGAGCAGGCAGGTGAAAAGAACTGTGAGAGTGAATTTGTTGCCTCGGAACCTTGTAAGACACTGGTTGCGTCTAAAGCACACCAAAGCAGAGAGCAGGTGAGTCAGTGGCATCTGCTGGATGCACACAGGGCCGCCCCTCCCTAAACGCAGAACACGCACTGTGCGTAGGGCCTCATCTTCCATGGGGGGCCACATTTTGCGTGAGGGGACATATTTGCGCATATGCGCAATGGATGCGCACATGCCGTGAGGCGCACGTAGAATCAGCTCGAGGAAGGAGAAGAGACCTGACCGCCCATGCATCGCTGCAATGATTGACAGCACTCGACATCTGAACAATAAGAGGGGTGCGCTGGCAGGCACTTGCAGAGCTGCCGCAGGTGAAGAGTTGTTGACATGTCATCCAAAAGAGCCTCAGGAGTATGTGCGGGGACGGGAGAGCGGGCTCCATGGAGGGGGAGACCCGAGCCTCGGGGGTATGTGCAGGACCGGGAGGTCGGATGCTCCCAGAGAGGGGAGAGGGAGAAATATAGCCAAATAAGATGAAAATAGAAAAAAATGTCTCTGTATTTTATTTCTGTTTTCAGTGTTTAATTAAGGTGGGAGAGGCGGAGGGCTGAGGGAGAACGGACGCCTCCAGAGAGGGGAGAGGGAGAAATATAACAAAATAAGATTAAATAGGAAAAACCTGTCTCCCTCTTTTATTTTATTTTCAATGTTTAATCAAGGGTGGGGGATTGAGGTGGTGGAAGTTACTTTCTTTTGATGAGTAATTGATGGCTATTTGTGACTCAGATTTGTTTGTTTATTTATTTCAGTTTGAAGTTATTTTTATTTAATATTTATTTATTTATTTCAGGTTGAATTTTTTATTTTATTTGACTCATACAGCCAAACTACTGTATCTACAGTACATTTGTTATTGCCAGTAAAGGTTGTCAAGTTAAATGCCAAGTTGTTGTACGGTCATTTTGTACCTATGATACATTTGGGATGGGGGCCTCCAAATAAAATTTCGCTTAGGGCCCCAATTTGGTCAGGGGCAGCCCTGGATGCACACAAACAGCTAATAGTTTAAACGTGTGCAGTGGTTCTGTGAGGGAGCTGACAGGAGGCAATGTCAGAGGAGCAGAGGGTCCAATAACAGGTGAACAAACAAGGGAAGCCAATACACCTGTGAGGAACCGGCAAGGCATGGAGGAACCAGTGGTGATGATAAGTGGATCCTGCGGCGCGCACACAAAGGCAGAATGTGTAGCCACATGGTAAGGTAATCCACAGTACAGAAAATAATAGGCAGCAGAACAGGTAAACTCACATCTGACAACTGACTGTCAGTCCTCCCACACAACAACAGGGAAGAGGCTCACAGAAACCAGGGGTTTCATTTATAAAACAGTGCATAGGATCCATACTAAAAAATGTATGTAAAGACAAAAGCCGAAAATGGTGTGCGACAGGAATGGTTTACAGGGGAGCAGATGAAGCAGGAGACCAGTGGCATGCACAGATATTTTGGGAGGCCGGTGCTCAGTGAAAACTAAGGGCACCTTGTGCGGCATGTGGAACCGCCGGCTGCCTTATTATAGCAGTATGAGATTTAAAAAAACAAAAATAATAAAACAAACATTACAGGCACATGTTGTACAAACTACATAGCTGTTGAGATTCACAGGACCACATATGATTATTTGTCATGTGGTAAAATCTAAACTTGAGATTTAAAGGCTTCCTTCTCTGCATGCTCTTTGTTCTCCAAACAAAGACAGCCATTTGACACCCATCTCCAGGAGGTCTCACCTCACACCTCAGTGAGACACAAGTCTCACAACTTGATTGGACAGGACTTTTACAATGACATGTGACTCTGTGATGTCACAGGCCTGTAGAAGGTCTGCTCCCTTCCAACAGATCCCTCTCTTGCTCCAGCTGCTGAACAACTCACACCTCTTCCCAGCTGGGCCTAGAACAGCCCTGAGGCCCAGACCCTTGCTCCATAGCCTCAAACCAAGGGGGGGGGGGGCAATTGATCATAGACTCTCTTGCAAACACAGGGTTTACAACTAGCTTTCCAGCAACAAAGAGAACCAAGTGAGTTAGCACCCAGCGTCTAACTCTGCTAAACCCTGAGCGACCAGCTTCCTCGGAGTTTCACCTTTGGAACAAAGGACACAGCAAAGAGTGCAGCTGGAACCACAGCTCTTCCCAGCCTTCTTTTGCCTAACAAAAGGCTAACAAAGCAGTACACCACCAAGTGACTCTTTCTCACATCCACTCAAGGATCAGTAATGTAACAACTGGGCATAGCTTTATCACAGCTTTACAGGCTAAGCAAGACTGTTTAACTTGTTGTATGTGATTTAATGCTGTCATTGAGTTATTGTTGTGATAGTTTGCAGTTAGGTCACTGATAAGTTGGCTTCGCCAAAGCTAAGTGTTTAGTTTGCTAATACTGTTAACAAACAGATTCTTGCACACAACTAAACAATCTCTGCACTAATCCAGACCGTTTGCAACACAAAGCACATTGACATAGACTCATTAACAAATAGGCTTTCAATCAATCAATCAATCAATCAATTTTATTTATAAAGCCCAATATCACAAATCACAATTTGCCTCACAGGGCTTTACAGCTTATGACATCCCTTTGTCCTTTGGACCCTCACAGCGGATAAGGAAACCCCCCCCAAAAAAACCCCTTTAACAGGGGAAAAAAACGGTAGAAACCTCAGGAAGAGCAATTGAGAAGGGATCCCTCTTCCAGGATGGACAGACCTGCAATAGATGTCATACAGAACAGATCAGCATAATAAATTAGCAGTAATCCGTATGACACAATGAGACAGTGAGAGAGAGAGAGAGAGAGACAGAGACAGAGACAGAGACAGAGAGAGATGCAGGACAGACGGTAATGACAGTAGCTTACAACAACATTAATGAAAGTAATAATAATTATAGTTGTGGCTACTATGGTACAATATGTTGAAAGTATATATTAATATCTGATAGTATACATATGTGACAATAATCATATGTGTATAATAACAGTAGAAGTATGACTAATGATAACAGCAGCAGCAGGAAGCATCTGGCAGGACCACGGCAGCAGCACAACCACACACGTCACACTATCCAGGCAACAGAGCTACACCCAAACAGGCATCTCGAAGTTCCCACTTCGTTTCTTTTGTCTTTGTCCTGACCACACGGTCAGACAAATACCTCCCCCGACCTGAAGCCAGCTTTGATTCGGCCATCTTGTAGCTCCCTGTTGTCAGCCATTTTGTTTTGTAGACCAAACGGCTCTTTGATCACCACAACCGTCTTTCTCTTCTTTCTCTCTTTCTCTCCCTCTCTCTCGCTCTCTCTCTCTCTCTCTCTCTCTCTCCCCCTCTC
The DNA here is from genome assembly GCF_011397635.1 of Epinephelus fuscoguttatus. Lineage (NCBI taxonomy): Eukaryota > Metazoa > Chordata > Actinopteri > Perciformes > Serranidae > Epinephelus > Epinephelus fuscoguttatus. Next base: position 506,748 of record NC_064757.1, on the reverse strand, counting down.
TTTCACACACACACACACACACACCAAGCTTGTATATAGTTAGTTAGAATTTGTGTGTTTTAATTTGGTTTGCTAGTTTGTGAATAAATATAATTATTTGGAATCATACCTGCTGTCTGTTTAATGTTGCACAAGAGTGAATGAACAGTCAACCTCTGCTGCGTCAAGAACTCCGAGATCCTTCAGGCGTTACTGTTAATTTTGGTTGTTGTCATTAATTTAATTATTAATCAAAACTCCAAATTAATAGTTTAGTGTATTTTATGAGACTGATATCTTTAACTGGCTATCATTGGGAATGGTGCCCCATGAGGTGATTTAATGTTAATTGAGTCACATTATTTAACATAATTATAAATTATTATTAATAATTATTAATTATTTCAGATAGCCAGTTAAATCCCTACATATTTGGTGCCCCTTGGTAAGATCTAATATATTGATCCCAACATATTTGGTGCCGCCGTGTGAGACCTAAAATTATGTTCCCAAAATATATATGTTGATTCCAACATAGCTGTTTTCTGCAGACAAATTTTAATAGGCTATTTGTCATTGTCAAAGTTTTAATAATAGCCTATTAAGGTAAATACAAGATTACTGCAAGTGTTGTAACGTAGAAATAACTTATGGTTGGTACAAAATAATATAATTAGCTAATATAGCTTCATGCCAGATTTAGTACTGCCAAACCACTTTGTGTAGTTAAAATAAATCGTGGACAGCTTTTAAGATATTTCAATAAAATTAGAGGTACAGTTCAACTTTAAAATCTGAGATTTAAAGGGCCCTAAACAGTTAACATGACTCTGGTCTTGACTCTGACCTTTCTTCTTCATCAGTGGGTTGAGGAGGTGCATCTGCGTACTCATCCTCCTTGCTGCTGGTAGATGGCTTTATCCAGGAGAGCAGAGAGCTGCTTCCCTGGGCTGCCTGCTGTAGCTCCCTTTCTTTTTCTTTTCTCAGCCTTTCCCTTCTAGGCATTATGCTGCAATTGGTAAATGAAAAGAGACCAACAGTATGAATAAGACTGCTTGGTGACATTACAACAAGGCAGACGGCTACTTTTTCTGCAGGCAATTGGGAATTGCCTGTTTGTCATTTAGCAAATAATTACTGCAAGTGTTAATTATGTAGCCTAATGTAAACCTACACAATACAAAATATTTAGCTAAAGTATACTGATAGCTTCACATGCTGTACCAATGACAAATTCTACCGACATTGGTTGTGTGGTGGTCATCACGTAATATCCATTATTGATTTTGGCTGGCGTCTACCTTGTTAAGCAGGTGGGCAGTCAGCTAATTTAGGCTCAGCTGTTTGGCACTGTATGAGACAGGCTCCTTCACAACGGAGACAAATAAATGCAAGTTATAGCTTGGCAACTGAGGCTTAGGGGGCAAACAATACACTCGATTCATTTATGTGTTACCTGGCTGGTGGGGCAGGGGAGGAGATGTGTGTGTGCTGCAGCTGTGCGGTGCTGCTGCAACGTGCCTCCGCTTGTGTCCCCTCTGCGCGTTCACGTTGACAAAGGAGGAGAGGGAAGGGAGACGAAGCCAAAATCAGTTTATTTCACAATACTAATAAATCATTTAAAACAGTAAATAGCAAATTACTTCACAATAAAATGAAACACAATAAGAGATTAAATGATTGCGGATAAATAGGCAGGACAGGGTACTTACTGCGGAGAGATTCACAGTCCCCAATAGAAACCACTACGTGTGCACACTGTGATCACTGCAAGCACTACAACTTACACTGCAAGGAAGAAACAAACCTACAAACCACTTAGGTGACCCCTACCCTTCAAACATACCACACTGCATGCAAGGAGGGGTGTGTATCCCAAGACTACTCCCTGCAGGTCGTCCCACTGCCTAAAGAAAACAAGAAAAAACAAAATACAGTGAGTTTCAGTTGGTTCAGGTTCACAGAGGGTTAAAAGCATACAGTACGGCAGTAGGCTGTCTGAGTGACACTCCAAAACAGGCTTCTTAACAGTATAAAACAGGCAATATTCAACCACCTACAAATTGTCGCAACTATACAATCAGTGGACACATTAGCCATCAGCCTCGGCGAATCGGCTTAGGCAAAGCAGCAGCCTGGCATTAAATCTGCAATAAGGGAAACATAATAAAAATCAGTCATATCAGCTGACAACAAAATACCTCGGAGGGCATAACCCTCCTACATTACCATATTTGTTTGTTACCTGGTCAATATGGGGCTCTGCTGACAAACAACAATAGTTGAAAGGCTCTACTCTGGCTCAAACAGGGGAGAGGGAAGAGCTAAATCTTTTCCTGAAGAGTTAGATTAATATATTATTAGTGATATTTCTATAGTTTAATAAAACCCAAAGTTAACTAAGACGTACCTCTTCGGCACAGGGCTACAGAGCATACTCAGTCTTGATCACCCAGGACACAGCCACACCACAGCTAAATATACAAGAAACCTCATTAGATTTCCCATAAGGCAATATAACACATCTTTCTCCCCAAATCTCTCTTACCTGCACAGACACAGCAGTCACACATCTACCAGGCCTCAGACAAAGACGCACTAATTGCCCTCACCTGTCCTTATAAAGGCGGGGAAGGCCTTATAACAGGGCGGTGCTTTAAACCGAACCAGCCCTCAAGCCCTCACATCTAACCCCGTTTTTTGTTGCCGTCCCGACAATGCACATTTAAAGCCAGGGTCTATAGAGGGCTAAAATGGAATTGATGCTAGGGGACCTGGCAACAGCTGGTTGTGGCAGGCGATGAGTGTTGGAGTGATGACCAGCAGTGGAGCATGTTGTTCTTCTAAGGGTGGCATTTGGGGCTGGGGGAGGGAGGGGACTAACTTGTACGATCAAGGGGCCTGGCTGAAGTTCAGCACTGTTGTTCAGATGCCCGTTCCAACTGTGGATCAGCATCAACAGGTGGAGGATGGCAGGTGTTCCCTCTTCGAGACTCACTTCGTTGCCACACATAGATGTCTCCAACCTCCTCAGTTCTCAACTGTGTCTCAGGGGGGAGGGTGGGGCTAGTGGTCCTCTCAGCATACCTGTTAAAGTTTTCACAAAGATTACTTGGAACTGGTTTGATGGACTGTCTGTTAAAGGGCCAGTGTGTAAAATGGGTTGAAAACAGTGACATCAGTGGTCAAATTCTAGATTGCAGGGCTCACTCGCTCACCCCTCTCGTCGGGTAAATGACGGTGGCCTCATAGGGACAAAAAGCCTTGCGCATGAGTTTTTCAGGAGTAGGTCTATCTAGCGACGAGGTGAATGTTTATTTAGAAATCTAAGCCATGTTATGATATTGTAATGAATCCCTCACGAGCAGGAGACCAGAGGAGCGTTCGGGAAAAAGGCCAGTTTATTTGAGCACTCCAGAAACTCCGGTAACACTCCAGGGGGTAAAAGACTCCATCCCAAATTTTGACTCTTCTAGCGTAACAGACACACCTCATAACTTTACACACATACTCGTTTACCATACCGAGTGGGGACCCCCCTCCCCTCTCTGCTCAATCTCCAGCCCGCACACTGACTGACAGCGTAGCCGGTAAACAGAGCTCAGCTGTTTATTTAGCCTAGCGTTATCTCCGGACTATAGTAGCTGCAATGGACGACTTCGAACGCGATTTTGAAGAGTTTCTTGTAGCGGACACAGACCCAGAGCCATACCTGTTTGAGCCGGAGCATACAGATGAGAAACTCCATGTGTTTGATGTTGAGTGGGTGAGAAGAGAGGCTGAATGCACAGAATGGGATTCGGTGCTACTGCTACCATCGTTGGGGAGATATATCATCAGGAGGAAAAGCGCCGCAGAGAGTGCATCATAAGGAGGGAACTTGTGTCTTCTTTTCCTCGCAGATGACGGTTCGGGTTCATTCTCTCCTGTTGCGTGGTAAGTGTGGTCCATTCGCAAACTTTATAACTAAAAAAAAGGTTTCACTACTCTCTATCGACGAACTACTAACACTCTCTGCTGTTTCCTCCTTCTTCCTTCCTTCCTTCCTTCCGCTGTCTTCGTTGGTTTATTTATACATGCGAAACGCGTTCTCTGGCTGGCTGGATTGTCTGCTCGGGCTGCCTTACATACATGGCGGCGCAAGATGGCGACCTCTCTAAAGCAAGGCCCTTGCTATATATATAGATAAAAGCATAATTATAAGGCTACGAAAACCAAACGAATTTTATTTTATAGCGATTATACACTTGTATAAACATATTAATGGGTAGAATATTCAGATTCAGATTCAGATTGACAATAAACCATGCCAAATACGACACACTGGCCCTTTAACATGCTTTACTTTTTTGGATGATCCAGTGGTGCCACTGTATACACTGGACCAGTACCATCAGGGACTTTGACGGTACAGTAGGGTGTGGGGCTCCAGTGATCTTGATTTTGATCTTGAGCTCCTCAACTCTTCCCAACAGGAAATCAATGGGAAGCTGGGACTCCAGGCCAAACATGAGAAAGTAGGGCTGTTCACCCGTAGATTGGTGAACAGTGGTATTGTATGCAAATGTTTGTTGTTGCAGGTATGTGGGCCAATTACTTTTCTGCTCAGGGGGCAAGGTTCTTAAAAGATCATGCAATGTCCTGTTAAAGCGTTCACATTGGCCATTACCTTGTGGTTGATATGGAATGGTGCGGGTCTGTTGTTGGATCACAGCCCCTTCAAAACTCCTCCCTTGATCTGAATGGATCCTAGTAGGGACCCCCAAGTGGTAAAACCACTCATGGACCAGTATCTGGGCTACAGTGGTTGCCTTTTGGTCCCTGGTAGCGAAGGCCTGTGTGTATTTAGAAAACACATCTGTTAGAACACATTTTCCCAGCCATCAGTGGATGGTTCTAGGTATGTAAAATCCATGGCTAGAATCTGGTCAGGCCTGGAGGCCAGAAGATGGCCCATAGATGTCTTTGGTTTGGGGTAAACTGCTTTGGCTAAAGCACAACGTTCACAGTGTTGGCAATAGTTTAGAATCTCTTTAAGCATGCCTGGCCAGTACCATCTCTGCTGCACCAATTTAAGGGTTCTGTCCACCCCCTGGTGGCCATGATCATCATGTAACTGATGCAAGACCTCACCTTTCAGGCTTTGTGGCAACACTAGTTAGCATATGGCCTCCCCACCATCAAGCCGAAATACTTGGCGGTGGAGGACCCCATTATACTCCACCAGCTTCTTCCACTGACGCAACATTTCGAGTACTGGTGCAGATAAACCCATCTGTTCCTGTTGGTTTGGACCTGCCCCTCTGTGCCAAAATTTCAGGAACACACTAATGGTTGGGTCGTCTCTCTGTAAGGCAGCAAGATCAGCAGATGAGTGAGATGGCAAAACAGAGATGATAATAATAATATAATAATACATTTTATTTAAAAGCGCCTTTCTTGACACCCAAGAACACTTTACAATCAAAGACAATAAAACATCAACAGTGTTCAATCAAGATAACAACATAAAAGCACAAAATAAAAGTATAAAACACTGAGTTAACAATAAAATTACAAAACAGTGAAGGCTAATTTAAAAAGGTGCATTTTCAGTTGACATTTAAAAGAAACCAGGGAAGTGCACTGGCACAGGACAAGGGGCAGAGCATTCCAGAGATGGGGGCCAGCAACACTGAATGCCCTGCCACCCATAGTGCAGAGTCTGGAGGGGGGAATGGCGAGAAGATGTGTATCTGAGGAACAGAGTGAGCGGGAAGAAGTGTGTGGAAGAAGAAGGCCGGACAGATAAGGAGGGGCCAAGCCATGGACAGATTTGAAAACCAGAAGGAGTAGTTTGAAATGGATGCGATATTTTATTGGGAGCCAATGCAGCTGTTGAAGAGTAGGTGAAATGTAATCCCAGGGCCATGTGTGGCAAAGAAGTCTGGCGGCTGAATTCTGAATATACTGAAGTCTGTTTAACCTGTGGGTGGGTAGACCAGTGAGAAGTGAATTGCAATAATCTAACCGGTATGTAACAAATGAATGGAATGGAGAGTTTCTGCAACAGATTGGGAGAGAGGGGGACGGAGACGAGAAATGTTTTTCAGGTGAAAGAAAGCAGTTTTGGTGATGTTCTTGATGTGTGTGTCGAAGGAGAGGGTGGAGTCGAACACCAAGATTTCTGACTTCAGTGATAAAGGAAGTGATGAACCCAGGGATGTTAAAGTTGAGGTGGGAGACCTTATGGGGTGTAGATGGGGAGGCAATGATGGTGGCTTCTGATTTATCCTGGTTAAGTTTGAGGTAGTTGCAGGTCATCCAAGTGTTTATGTCATTTAAGCAGTCTGTCAGGTTGGATGGTGGGAGTGTGTCTGATGGCTTGGAATGAATGTAGAGTTGTGTGTCGTCAGCATAACAGTGAAAATTAGGATGGACTGTGTTATCTGCTCTGGAGGCATCGCTTTGGTCTGGAGTAGAGTGTCTGGGAGAGAGGTGCCTGGAAACAAAGCCTCAATTGGTGCCATTGTCTCCAACTGTTGGTATTGGCGAGAAAGTCCACCAACCTGGCTTTCAGATTTTGGAAGCTGTTTTCACATTGTTCAGTCCACAATTCCTGCAGAGGGTGCTTGGATGGCTTTTTAGCCTTGTTGCTACCCAGCTCAGCCACTAGGCTATGAAGAGGTGCAGCCAGTGTTGCACAACCTTGGACAAAGCAGCGATAATAACTGGCAAAGCCGAGAAATGATCTCAGCACAGTAACAGTTTTTGGAGGTTGCCAATTTGCCACTACAGAGATTTTATTAGGGTCAGTTGCTACACCATCTTTGGAGATGACATGGTCAAGGTACTTTACCTCTGTATTTAGGAAGCAGCACTTCTCCAGTTTAGCCTTTAGGTTCTGCACCTGCAAGGTCTCCAGCCCAGCTCCCAGACGTTGAATATGCTCATCCACTGTGGCAGAGAAAACAATGACATCATCCAAATAGAGCAGCAATGACTGGTGATTGTATGAGCCAAAAATTCTCTTCATCAGCCTCTGAAAGGTGCTGGGTGCATTACACAAACAGAAAGGCATCCTGTTAAATACAAACAGGCCGAAGGGGGTACAAAAGGCTGTCTTCATTTTGTCGGGTTCAGCAACACGAACTTCAGTTTTACCTACTGGCTAAATCCAACGTGGAAAACTAGCGGGCACCTGACAGAGCGTTGAGACATGGCACAGAGGGAGAATGTGCCACCACCACCACCTGAGGCCATTGTCTCATCTGTGGGGGTGAGCTCTGGTGTCCCCTTTCCCCTACCAGTCGCGCATACACTTCTTCTGTGTAGGGCCAGGCGCTTTTTTGCCTCCACTTTTATGTCTGACCATTTCTTCTTTATTTCAGCCGAAGTCCAGCCCTCTGAGGCAACGTTGTTGACAGCATCTGCCACATGCTGTCACTCTTCCGCCTTTTTGGCATTAGTAATGCCCACGCTGTGCCCACCAAACAACACAATTTTTCTTTTTTTCCACCTCATCTACAAGAATTTCCACTTCACATTGCGTGAAAGTTTCTTTGCTCTTTTCCCCTCTTAGGCCATCTTCAGTCTCAGTATGAATGAATACGTATCAAGGGTGTTCCCCCGACCTTTTATAGCCACATATGGGCGGGGCAAGGCGCTCCCTCAGGTGAGCCAACTTTACAGTTGATTGTGATTTATAACTGGAAACAGGCGTAGGACATGCGTGCGCACTGTGTTATAAATCAGGTAGTTTTTGTGCTCACGCATTTCCTGTGTTTCCTCCATATGCCGTTTGTAGTGATCTTTCTTACGCACAGTTTTATAAATGAGGCCCCTGGTCTTGAGCTGCAAGAGTGGACAAATCAAGGGCTTCAATGGCAGATGACAAGTGGGTTTTTCTTCACATTCTGAGTTGCCATGGTAGCTATCTGTTCTCTGGGTGCCCCCTCCTCCATGGTTCCAAGAATGCTCTCTGGTTGGCTGACAATGTCGACTTGGCAGAGGGTGCCAATCTGAATGCGGGGAGGTAAAATTACCTCTGTGGTCCCCACATTGGTTACAGGGATGAAGGCCGTACCACTGACCACTTTGACCAGAGCTGGGGAAGCAAGGAGGCCATTTGGCAAACCTGAATCCAACAGTTCAAACAGGGCTGACCCCATATGGACTGAAGATGCTCTCCTACAGGTGGTGGGCACCAGTTTCATCATGCCCCCTGGGATTTGAATCCTTCTCCGTCCCTTAACTCTGACTGGGCCATGGACTTGTGGTTCAGGCTAGAGTTAGGCTCTGTGACAGAACTGCAAAACCTTCTGCCAAGGATTCTGCTTGACTGGGGGAAGATCAAAAAGGGCAGGACCATGCTCCAAAAACAGTTCTCTCTAACACTTGCGTATTACATTCATGCCAAGGACTCCACAAATTTCTGGGTTGGGGCTGGCGTCAGGTGTATCTCTGATGACTAGTACACCACGTTTGGGGATCAGCTTGCCTAAAACTTGAAAATCAAGTTCCAAATAGCCAATGTGAGGGATTTCTAGCCCGCTGGCTGCACGTACCGTAGCCAGTGGCATGTCCTCAGCTTCTCTGGGCCCCCTGTCTCAAAATGTTTGGCAAAGAAACTCTCTGTAGTAGTGGTGACCATAGACCCAGTGTCTAATAGGCAAGAAATGAAATGAAGGTCATAATCAGGGTGTTCACGTACAATTCTCCTAAGCTCCCGGCTCAAATTCCCATCCCCTACACACTCTACAAACTGATCACGCAACAATTTAGTGGCATTAGGGATGTGTTTGTCTGGGCAACTCTGGATCATTTTGTCCATTAAAGAAAACAGAGCATGTGAGAATTCCCTCAGTGATTCACCCTCCTGTTGCTTTCTAGCATAAAAAGCCTCTTAGACTGCAGTAAAGGACATGGGGCAGCTATACTGAGCAAGAAGAATCTCAAAAATGCAGTCAGGGTCTTCCCTCACTTCTTGTGGCCTGTATTTAATCTCCTCACAAGCATCACCAATCAGATGATCATAGATGAAATGGGCCTTATCAATAGGAACAAGCCTACGGGCACGCATGATAGCTTTTACTTCCTCAACCCAGGTCTGGACACCAATCTCGCCTGTGCCACTGAACAGTGGGCAAGATCTTTCCCTAGGGATATAAACTAGTCTTTCCGGAGCAATAGCCTCCCCTGAACTGGGATCACGCCGACTATGGGGGCTAGAGGGACCTGCTTGTGGCTGAGATACATTCTGGGGATCCATCTTATACTAAAGGAAACTTGGCAAGAGAATAAAATTAGGCCCACTAAATGTTGACAGAACACCAAAGATTTCAATGAGCTTGCCAGCTGCTGCTTTGCTTTGGAAGAAATAAATAAATAAATAACACTTAATACAGTCCAACAATACACTTAAAATCATCCAACTGAACCAACTGATTTGAATGCACATCTATGGGCTCTGACCCTGCTCACAGCGCCAGTTTGTGGCATCACACAGTGCTCAAATGGACAGAGTGTCCTTACACAAGTCCTAGACACCAACTACCTGAGTGTTGACACAAACAATTTTTAAGGGTTCAAGAAGAGTGGGAGACGTGCGTTCAGTTCTCAATTTATATTTATTTAAAAATGTGCATTATCTTGGCAAAGAACCTGAGAAAGAAAAAGAAATAATCAGACCAAGCAGGGGCGGATCTAGAAAAATATTTATGGGGTGGCAAGAGGGGGGCAGGAATTTTTGAGGGGTGGCAACATATGGCAGATGTATATATACTGAATTTAATCACAGTTATCACAGTTTGATGAGAAATAATATGTTCACACTACATAAGGGCACAAGCTGCCATTTACAAACTCATACAGACAAACTTAATCTCATGCAATCAATGTCTTGCATTTGAGGTTTCATGTGAAAGAGTTCATATTAGGAATAAGTGTTGAAGGAGGTTCAACAAACCCTGAGTCTAACCCTGAACTCTGAGTTGATTTACCATGAGATGGGAAACTCTGAGTTACCAGTTCAACTCTGGTAACTCAACTGTGAGTATGTTCACTCTGAGTTAAGCCAACAATAAAAAGCCATCATCAATGGAGCTCCAACTCCACGATTCACCATGGCAACGGGTAAATAAAAGACAGCGCCTCCATTTTAATCCAGTGGATGTAGAGATATTAATGCATGTGTAGCAGACGGTACACGTTTATCTTTAAAAGAAGAGCCTGAGTCAGAGCGAGGAAAGTGTAAATAAGTTAACCATAAAGTTAATAAAAAAGTTTTATTCAATGTTGTCCGTTTATTCATCATTTATCAGACTTACATTTTCTTAGTGAAGATAAAGTGGTGGAATCTGACTGTGTATCAGGCTGTCGATACATTACATTATATTAATAATATATATATTTGTTCAGATTTAATCTGATGGGGAAAAACACAGGAGGCAGCAACTGAAAAATAGGAAGATTTAAAACTCTAGGCTATAGATCAAAGACATAAAGACATGACTGTAAACTCACAGTCTGACCCAGTAATTATATGTTTGGTGATTTGCACTTGAAAAGATGTTGAAGTTAAAATACAGTAGATTTTAAAATGTTGGACATCTATTTGTATCTTGACTCAACAGCATTCAGTGACTTTATTTCAGCTACAAATGTAGTAAATTTAAAGACATTGAAATGCTGCACCACTGCTCACTCAGAAATATAAACATATAATCCCCAATATTAGGCTATAGGAATTATGTTCCATCAGTGCGACCAATGACATCAGTGATAGAGATCATTAGTCATTGATACTACGTGTCTAAAGCTTCATACCGATTTTTCAAATTTAAATAATTAGACCTACACATTATGTGCAATAAACATTTCGGAGCTGCTCTAACAGACTGATAGTCTGATCCTTGTGCGCAGTGTTATAAAAAATAATAAATATAAAAAGGACAGAGGTCTGATTCTGAGCTGAGGGTGAATTCTCGCTGTGTAATATTTGAATGTAAAGACAAAAACTGATGTCCAAAGAAATGATTGATGTGCATAAATTCAGTAACTTCAGACAGTCCTGAGTAACAAACTAATATCCAGCAGGATTTATACTGTGACAGACAGTTAATCTCCGCTAATGAATGTGCTTTGATACAAGCTTTGACACGGACTGAATGAACGAGGAAATTAAACAGCGTGCAAGAGGAAGGAGACAGAGAAAAACCTAACCAGCGAGCAGGTTAGGTTCACAGACTCAGTTGCCATGGTGATTGACTCAGAGTTTGATTTACCTCTCTTTTTGGAACTGAAAACCCAGTTTCCCCCATTTCAGGGTTAACATACTCAGAGTTTTCACTAAACCCGCTTTCTGGAATAGGCTACCCCTCTGGCTCCACTCAGTTTTCCAAACAAAGCAGTCTCTTGCCGCTGTGGCGTTATCTCGTGCTGCACTCACTGCAGTCGGACATTGGAGATTCGCGCTCGTAAATGTCAAATTGGCCATAACTTTTCTTTGAATTCGTTGCTGCCAACTGGGGTGGCAGCAGGGGCTTTCTTTTAGGGTGGCATTAGCCACCCTATGCCACCCCAGTAGATCCACCCATGAGACCAAGCCAAAATCAGCTTATTTCACAGTATTAATAAGTCATTTAAAACAACAGGTCAATAAATAGCAAATTGCTTCACAATAAAATGAAACACAGTAAGAGATTAAATGATTGCAGATAAATAGGCAGGACAGGTTACTTACTGCAGGGAGATTCTATCGCAGTCCCCAATAGAAACCACTACGTGTGCACACTGTGATCACTGCAAGCACTACTACTTACACTGCAAGGAGAAACAAACCTACAAACTACTTAGGGGACCACATACCACACTGCAAGGAGGGGTGCATATCCCAAGACTACTCCCCGCAGGTCGTCCCACTGCCTAAAGTAAACAAGAAAAAACAAAATACAGTTAGATTCAGTTGGTTCAGGTTCACAGAGGGTTAAAAGCATGCAGTACAGCAGTAGGCTGTCTGAGTGACACAGGCTTCTTAACAGTATTAAACAGGCAATATTCAACCACCTACAAATTGTCGCAACTATACAACAGTGTTTCCCATACATTCATTTATCTGTGGCGGTGTGCCACGAATAAATTATCTCCGCCACATATAGATTTTTCTGCTTTTGGCGCTACCTGTTCGACCTCGCTCATAAACACATTATAATGGGACTCAGTGTCTGTGAATGTAGCTTGTCGTTACAATTCCGGTGCAATAGGTGGCAGTATGCATCGTAAAGACGCACTTAACGCACTTGGTCCACCAGAAGAAGAAGAAGCAGACGTAGTAGCAGAACGGATCCAAAGACCTCTCGGTACAAATATGTGGGCAAACAAGTCCAAAAGTGGTCACAACAACTCTAACTCATCATGTTATATTAGCTGTTTTATTAGCCTGTGTCTGTATTAACATAGCTGGAAGCTCAACATGTGCAGAGACATTAACTGACGCTGTTAGTAGTGTTAACTGCAGCGCGAGTCCTGTCGCAGCTCGCCACCCCGTTAATCAATTACAGCGGCTCCACTGGCAACGGGAGCGGCATGACAACCCCCGTCTGTCGCGGGACAACTCTCTATTTTACGTGGCTCTTCTATTTTTGTCGCGCTATGCTCCCCTACGCAACTCTCCAGCAGATAAAAACTACATGAAATAGTGTGCTAAAGGAGCACAATGTGTTTTTAAATGAATAAACCATTATCAGAGGTGATATGTGATGATTTTTTTCATGCATTTACCCATGTTTATCCGTGACATTGTGTAAATGTCCGTGGCGGACATTTGAAAGCGAGTAGATGACAAACAGTACAGTAAACTTGTAGATAACTCAAATATATGTAATAACTTAGGTGGCTGCATGAAAAAACATTTCATGCAGCCTACATGCAGCCTCTCGGCTTGGCAAACAGTAAACAACCCCGCTAGCGTCTCTGCTTCCGTACGCAGTCAGTGGAGCCCAAATGAATACGCCGCGACGCTACGCTGACGTGACGTAGGTTTGCAGCCGGTGGAGCCCGGCCGTGTGGTTCTGCTCGTTAGTAATTAACTCTGACGTTGGATGTTCACTTCTTCACACAGATGAGTATTGAAAAATATTTTTATATTTTTTTTAGTTCCTCAGAATAGGTTTTTACAGGTGGCAATATAAACTGATGATAACTGATATCATACCGCCACAAAAGGTGCCTTTTTGCGTTCATGTATGACACTGAAATTAGTGACAACGTGGCGGTATTTGACAAGTTGGAATTGAGAATGGGCTGCCTTTTCATGACTGTTTTATGACATTTTTATGACACATTTTACCATGCACTCTTGGAAATAATGATTCCAAAGGGGTTCTTCTTTAAGGGTTGAGGTTCTACCCAAAACAATTTGCCTCTGAAGAACCCTTTTTAGAGGAAAGGGATCCTCAGGGGATTTTTGTGAGACGGAGGGTTTCCAGAACCCTTTTCATCCCAAGAACACTTTTTGGAAGGAAGAGTTCTTCAAGGATAATAATAATAATAATAATAATAATAATAATAATAATAATAATAATACATTTTATTTCTGGGCGCCTTTCATGGCACTCAAGGTCGCCTTACAGTGTAAAATACAAAGTAAAATACAATAAAATACAACCAATTTTTACATTTACATTTTACAACAAACAAACAAACCAGTATCAGTTTAAAAAGCAAACAAAACAAACATTAACAAAACATCTACCCACTCAAAGAGAGAAGGAGAGTCTGAACAAAACATGGGGCCTATGTTTCGAAAGGTATTTTTAAATGTAGATGTATCTAGAATCCCCTTAATCAATTTGTTTTATTTGTGTTCTGTCATGGTTAATGTCTTTACAATCGTTTCATGACACACAATAGTTAATCATTCATCTGTATTGAACAGAGTAAGTGTTAATGGCAGAAGATACTGTCCGCTCTGCCACTGAGCACTCTAGAAGAGTTGAGATCCACTGCACCAATGAAATAGTAAAGGCTGTAGTAGTAGTGCTTTCACGAAATTTCCATCCCCTAAAATGTGATTGTGCACCGTGAGTGTCGTGGGTTGCACTGTAAGCATTGGCACTTTAGGAGCATCATGAAGCCCAAGGCTGCTGGACGCAGCTCCCTCGGGCTCAGGCTCACACTGTCCTACTAAAATAAAACCATGATAATTTGAATATAAAAAAGGTTCTCAGTAGAACCCACTGGATGGGTTCTAGATGAAACCCTTGGAATATAAAAAGTTTCTGAGTAGAACACCCTGGGTGCACTGTAAAAAACCTATAGAATTTATCCAAAAATGATGAGGTAACAATTTCCATGAATTTTGTTTAAGTAAATTTCATCCCTTTTTTTGAGTAAAGAGTACCTTAACTCAACAGCTATGAAACTAAAATGAATTAGGTCTACCTAATTCTACCGAACTTTTCTGATTACATTATACAACTAATTACCTATAAAAATTGAGTGATATTAACTCTTGATAGGCAGATTTAATCTACCTAATAATTATTATTAATAATTAATCAATATGATTAATTAACTATTACTTATTCAGAGAAGGTTAGATTTACTTGAAAACCTATATTTAGACACAGGAGACATTGTTGTCAGCAACACTTTTTTTTAATCGAGCAAATGAATCAAACCCTGTACTAGTTTTCAAATAAGTACTTGAAGGTTTTCTTCCTCATAAACACTCGACACAGCCCTCATGCCATGAACACCTTAAAATGTGAAATACTTTTTTGAACAACTAAAGCACAATGTCTTTCTATTTGAGGTACTTAGAGGGCAATTTACCCTGAAAACAAAAATACACATTTTTGTTCTCTTGATATAATGGGACTAAATGGTTCAAGCTCTGGGATGCTCAAAGAGCAAAAAATATGTATGTTTAAAAATTAAAAATCAGAAATAATTACCAGGTTACTCTACTGAAACTACTTTTGTAGTTCCTAATTGAAACTGCTTGAGCAACCAGATCATGATTTTTGTAAAGACACACTGTTCTGGAATTTTTCAAATGTGTTTTTTTGGTGCTTTGAGCACTACAGGGCTTGTGCCAGCTAGTCCCATTATAATTGAGAGAAGGCAGAAATCTCTACAGCCGATATCTCTAAAACTCTACAACTTTCTGTCCATTCAAACAGCCCTACACTACACAAATGGATCGCAAATGATTTCAGTACAGTGTCTCATATTCATGTTATTAACAATTTCAAATGCGGTTGCAAGTTTCTGAACGAGACGACAATTATTTCTATCCATTTGAGGTAAAGATGCCAACATGCCAACAGATTCAAATGTGCACATTTCTTAAACAACAATAATGTGCGACTTTCTGCACAGCTGGATCACTAAACATTTCAAAAAACAAACCCTGTCTTGTATGCACATTATTAACAACTGCAAATGAGGTACTAAGTTTCTTGAACAACTGGATTACAAAACATTCCTACCGTTTGAGGTATTTAAGATTGCTCAAAAAAAAAAAAAAAATCATTAAAACATCATCAGTGTCTATCTGCAAGTTACAAAGTGCTATGCTATGTCTCATTTAGACAATAAGGTGCATTTATTTTGACTGTTTTCAAAAGAAGTTCACACTGCTGCTAAAGTAATAGGGCTGCACAATTGCAATATGACCGGGTGCAATATACAAATCATAAAAGCACAACGAAATTGCAATTTTCTAATAAAGGCAAAGAAAACAGCATTATATAATTAAGTGCTATAGTGCTGCAAAGATGTTCCAGCCTAAGAATCTTCTTCTAAAGAAAAGTAAAAATGCTTTTTTGGTACAGACCCCAACAAATATCTCATCATCATGTTTTAAGTTTTTTTACCCTAGTAAAAGTTAAAAAATTGTGATACAAAAATGATCATTCCTACTGAGTGTATAGCATATCGTAGTTTCAGTCAAAACAATCAGAATTAAATTTTTTACCACATTGTGCATCCCTATTACCTAATTAATCAGTGGTATGCATTGTTTTACCAATTATAACAGTCTTTTGTGCTAACAAAACCAACCAAGATCGGTTACAGCAAGTTCTTGAAATGTATGGACCAAAAGTCTTTTGGGATGAAAAGGGAAACGTCAGTCTGTGCCAGAACTTTGGTGCAAACAGTTCCACTAACATTCCATTAGCTTTCTTTTAAGGCTGTGGACCTTCTTGAACAGCTTTACTCCATCAAGTTCAAGCAAAAGTTTCTGGAATACTTCAAAGGTGTTCTTGAGCATCGAGATTGAGGGCATAGGTCAATCCCATCAACAGCATACATGCATTGGTTCGGTTTCAACACCAGCTCAGCACTTCCTTGCCCTTGATCAAAACAGACAATTCTCAGTGTTGGTGTCGGTGTTACGATTAGATTGTGGGATGTTACGCAAGCGGTTACGTCAGTCGGAGGCCTCCACGTGGGGAAGACAGACAAGACAGGAGAAAACTCCGACCAATCATTGCATTCGGACCGAATGCAACATTTGTCAGCATTGTCAACATTTGCATCCCGATATGATACAGGGCAGCATATTAGATAGGAATCTTTACTTACATTCAAAACAGGAGCTCAAGGGATGACAGCAGGTAGCAGACACTCCCGTCCGCCCAAGTCCAAATGATGTACTTTGCAGTGCACATCCCAGGTTCTTTGGGTAAATTTTACTATTCATTTTTATGTTACAGTTATTACTGTTAGAAAATGGGTAGTGCAGGTAAAATTTACCCATTATAATATATTTTAGATTTATGACTCATATGTTAAGGTAACTTTTAAAACGATTTGCATAGATTGTATTTACAACCCTCAAAAATCCTTTTTTTACAGTGTAATGACTGTTGCTCTAGCACCATTGGAGAACCTCGAAGATGTGATACAGTTGGTGAAATTGCAGATTTTATACTATCTTTGTCATTGACAGGTCTAATGAGTCGTAGAGGGGCACTTGAGAATGTCTTGTTGACACCCAAACATGCATGTTTTTTAATGACTAGACAAACAATTTCTGATTTGAATTATATCATGCCCATTTTTTGCAGTTGTGGTGCCCCCTAGTGGTGGATTTAAATAGGAATTTCAGGGTATATTGTACTTATGGAGACATTCCCTGCAACTTTTGTGACAATTTGCTCAACTGTTTCTATTTATGTGCTATGCCGTGTCCTCCCCCCAAAAGTACATTGGTCATTATCATCAAAACTCAAAACTAACATCGAAATTAGATATCACCTTGCTTTTGATAACTTTTGACAATCGTTGTCAAGTGATGATCTACAGAAAATCTGGTACGAATCTGACGTATGGTTTAGAAGGAAATGTCAAAATAAGTGTTTTTCAACAAAATCAAAACAGTGTTGTGGTGCCACACATGTAGTTCATCTTTATTGTCTATCATATCCTGTAAGTTTTGTTATGACTTGGCCCAGAGATGATCCACATAAAATTTGGTAAAAATCAGATGTCAAAAATGTGTTTTTCAAAAAAATGGAAAATCTCACGGGTAGACCTTAATGGTTATGAGGATTTTTAGTAGAGCACATTGAGCTTGACTTGTGTGTCAGATTTGAAGTCAATTTGACTTACAGTGTGAGTGATGTGGCCTTTCCAAAATTGAATTTTTGAGCCTTAATTATAACACCCCAATCTGATCAATTTGCATGATATTGTGCTCAATAAAGAGGTATCATTGATGTGGAGTCTGTATATTAACTCTCAAAGGAAACACCTTTACAGGTTTCATATGTTGCAGGCTCAGAATGCCTGACCCATGACACCACTCCAGTTCACCTCTGTGAGAGCAAATAATACTAGAGATTGAAAAGTCAAATTGAGAAAATAAGCTATATTATATGTTAGCTGTGTGGTGATGCCCATGTCTTCTGAGCAAAGGGTGGGGTCAGAAGAGTAATGCTCATACTTAGTATTAATGGTTCACCTATGAGGGAAAAAATGTAAACCATGGTCATGGAGTTGCAAATGAGACGAGTAGGTTTATATTGTAATTTCTTTGTTTCCATTGATTTGTAAGGTTCAGTGTTTTATTTGTGTTTCCATTGAGGATCACTTTATAAATAAATGTTTTTAGTTGTGCTTTTAAGTGCTATCCTCTGAGATTTTGTGTCATGATACCCCTTTGAGTCATTGTGCTATGAAATTCCTGAGAAAAAAAATCAAATCAAAATCATGTTGTCGCCTTCATACCTTGTGTAGGTTCACTGGGTTCTAGAACTGGGTTATTTATCATGCAGCCCCCAACAGAGTGTTGAAAACAGCTTAAAATATCAACCATGAGGGATAAGTTCATTAGATTTTATTGCATTGCTGTGATTTAGATGGTAGTAAAAAAAAAACAACTAATATGGATATCCAGAGCTATTCATCAAGCTATAAAACCCAATGGTTTGTATCACTCCAAGCAACTCAATGCTGGGACTCAATATAAAGAGAGAAAACAGGTTTTGAATTTGTGACATCACCAGCTAGACCAACCAATAAATTGGCATTTTTAGGTGTCCTCATCGTGTTGACTGGGAGGCAGTTTAAACACATTTCCAACTCTTGTTGGAGTTAAATGTGTAAAAGTAAGCCATACTGGCTGGCTTTCCAGGCTGCTGAGAAACTTCTGTTTCAATATAGCAGCTTCAGCAGGCACAGCAATATTTGCCACATTCAGCATTAAGTTTAATAAATGGCAGCTCTGTCTAAGAGTGAGTCAGGTAACGTCTTTGCTTATTAACTGTGTGAAAATAGCCAGCACTGAGAAAAAAATCAGAGAAATGCACGGACAGGCCATTAGAGGCCTATCGTAACCTTTCCTTATACACTCAGCAGTAAGAGCAGGGCTGGTAAATTACAGGGAGAGCACATTAAGGTGTGTTTTGTTACATTTGCCATCTATAGTACAGCCACAGAGAGAGAAGTGCAGTGATAATGCCTTATCTGTAGTTGTGTTGTATTGAGATGGCTGGATCCCTCATTCTTGTGAGCAGCACACATTGTTTTATATTCTCATGGAACATGCACCCTGCACTCTAAACCCTGTTATATGGATTAAATAACCTGGTAGATGACTTGTGAGAAGAGTCAAATTGAAGAACTTTTGTTCATTTCACAATATCTAAAGCGCAAAGAGATGCACGGTATGAGATCAGGAAGGGTACTAAGGTCTTCACTGCTGACAGACAGTGGGGGTACTTGGTTGAGATGCTGATGAGAGAAAGGCTACTGAGATTAATGTCCATCTAAGAAATAGTTGCAATAGATTAAAATTTTGGGAGATACTCTCACTTCCCAAGAGTTAGTTGAGAAGATTGATAGCATTCTCATTTCTGCACACTAAATACAGTATGGAGCCAGAGCTGGAGGACTAAGTTATTATACCTTAGCAAAAAGACTGGAAACAAGAGGAATTTGTGACCTCTGTCATCACGAGATTGCGAGGCAAACAGTGGAGACTCAGGGAGATCTCTGTACCTGTCAAGAAATACCTTAGCACAGAACTCACCATGAAACCCCAGCTAGTTATTTTTATGGATTAAATGAACAAGAAACAGCATGTCAGTTAGTTGAAGAGGTGCTGATAGGTGGATTTTATAATACCTTTGGACAGATCCAGATTAGCTGTTTCCCTCTGTTTCCAGTCTCTGTGCTAAGCAGTCATCTCCTGCCTCCAGCTTACTATCTAACAGACAAAAATGACAGTGGTGTTGGTTTTCTCTCAGCAGAAAGTGAATAAGTACATTCCCCAAAATGAGTGATCTTTTAAACACATCACATTGTTGTACTATCAAGTCATCCGGCCTTGAGGTGGTGGCAGCATGTCTCCATCTAGGCTACAGTGTTTCTCTTGGGCACTGACTAAACTATTTCTCATTTCAACTAGAGCTGCCACGATTAGTCGACTAATCAATGACTAGTCAACTATTAAAATAATATGTAACTATTTTAGTAGTCGACTAATGGGTTTGAGTCATTTTTCATAGAAAAGTACTATAAAAGTGCCCCAAAATACTCTTGTTGCAGCTTCTTATGCTCAAATATTGGCAGCTTTACACAGTCTCCCATGATGGTGAACTAAAACCCTTTGGCATGAGTACGAAACAAAACATTAGATGACATCATTTTGGGGTTTGGGAGAGACAGACGAACATTTTTCAACATTTTAACACATTTTTCTATAAAATGATTAGTCGACTAATCAAAGAAATAATTGACAGATTAGTCGACAAAGAAAATAATCATTAGTTGCAGCCTTAATTTCAACATCATATGGAAGCTTCTCGTTATAATTGCTAACCTATGCACTCTGGTACTCTGATACCAACTACCTCAGATCTGACACTGTACAAATATAATTTTAAGCAACCTTATTTTATTTATCATTCATACTGGAAACCTGTTAATGTCATTGTATACATTTTACATATATATATATATATATATATACATACATATATATATATATATATATATATATATATATACACATATATACATATACATATACACATATATACATATACATATATATATATACATATATATATACATATACATATATATATATACATACAGTACAGGCCAAAAGTTTGGACACACCTTCTCATTCAATGCGTTTTCTTTATTTTCATGACTATTTACATTGTAGATTCTCACTGAAGGCATCAAAACTATGAATGAACACATGTGGAGTTATGTACTTAACAAAAAAGGTGAAATAACTGAAAACATGTTTTATATTCTAGTTTCTTCAAAATAGCCACCCTTTGCTCTGATTACTGCTTTGCACACTCTTGGCATTCTCTCCATGAGCTTCAAGAGGTAGTCACCTGAAATGGTTTTCCAACAGTCTTGAAGGAGTTCCCAGAGGTGTTTAGCACTTGTTGGCCCCTTTGCCTTCACTCTGCGGTCCAGCTCACCCCAAACCATCTCGACTGGGTTCAGGTCCGGTGACTGTGGAGGCCAGGTCATCTGCCGCAGCACTCCATCACTCTCCTTCTTGGTCAAATAGCCCTTACACAGCCTGGAGGTGTGTTTGGGGTCATTGTCCTGTTGAAAAATAAATGATCGTCCAACTAAACACAAACCGGATGGGATGGCATGTCGCTGCAGGATGCTGTGGTAGCCATGCTGGTTCAGTGTGCCTTCAATTTTGAATAAATCCCCAACAGTGTCACCAGCAAAACACCCCCACACCATCACACCTCCTCCTCCATGCTTCACAGTGGGAACCAGGCATGTGGAATCCATCCGTTCACCTTTTCTGCGTCTCACAAAGACACGGCGGTTGGAACCAAAGATCTCAAATTTGGACTCATCAGACCAAAGCACAGATTTCCACTGGTCTAATGTCCATTCCTTGTGTTTCTTGGCCCAAACAAATCTCTTCTGCTTGTTGCCTCTCCTTAGCAGTGGTTTCCTAGCAGCTATTTGACCATGAAGGCCTGATTCGCGCAGTCTCCTCTTAACAGTTGTTCTAGAGATGGGTCTGCTGCTAGAACTCTGTGTGGCATTCATCTGGTCTCTGATCTGAGCTGCTGTTAACTTGCCATTTCTGAGGCTGGTGACTCGGATGAACTTATCCTCAGAAGCAGAGGTGACTCTTGGTCTTCCTTTCCTGGGTCGGTCCTCATGTGTGCCAGTTTCGTTGTAGCGCTTGATGGTTTTTGCGACTCCACTTGGGGACACATTTAAAGTTTTGCAATTTTCCGGACTGACTGACCTTCATTTCTTAAAGTAATGATGGCCACTCGTTTTTCTTTAGTTAGCTGATTGGTTCTTGCCATAATATGAATTTTAACAGTTGTCCAATAGGGCTGTCGGCTGTGTATTAACCTGACTTTTGCACAACACAACTGATGGTCCCAACCCCATTGATAAAGCAAGAAATTCCGCTAATTAACCCTGATAAGGCACACCTGTGAAGTGGAAACCATTTCAGGTGACTACCTCTTGAAGCTCATGGAGAGAATGCCAAGAGTGTGCAAAGCAGTAATCAGAGCAAAGGGTGGCTATTTTGAAGAAACTAGAATATAAAACATGTTTTCAGTTATTTCACCTTTTTTTGTTAAGTACATAACTCCACATGTGTTCATTCATAGTTTTGATGCCTTCAGTGCGAATCTACAATGTAAATAGTCATGAAAATAAAGAAAACGCATTGAATGAGAAGGTGTGTCCAAACTTTTGGCCTGTACTGTATGTATATATGTATGTATGTATGTATGTATGTATACATGTTTGCACCTTACTTTGAGCTAGTTCTTATATTTTGAACCTAACTGTTAACTAATATGTAATTATTTTAAATTTGTGTTATATTGTTTTTATCCTTGCTATACATTTGCCTCTTCTGCTTTGTTATTTTTGTTCTGGTATATTGCACACTTCGTATCCTCACACCTGTAAATTTGTATTTCAGCTGCTTCATATCAATTTCCCTCAGGATAAATGAAGTTCTATCTTATCTTATCTTATCTTATCTTATCTTACATATCAACTTAATGAAGCTTCTTGTGAAACATTGAGTTTGTGTATTAACAAAAACGTCTCATTCTCTTTCTTAGTTAAATTCTTTCAGTACAGTTTTGACCAAAAATTCCCGCTAGATATATTTTTGAACAAACCTTGTAATGCAAGATAAAGTCAAAGGGGATGAACGTGTCGTATATCCACAGTTTATGCCTGCACTAGTGCACACATGTATGTATGCCCATGTTTCAGCACTGCGTGGATTATGAGGTTCATAGTTCTCCATATCACTCAGGCTGTGTTAATTTCAATTCAATTTCATTTTTATTTATAAAGCCCAGTATCACAAACCACAATTTGCCTCAGAGGGCTTTACAGCACACAACATCCCTCTGTCCTTTGGACCTTCACAGCGGATAAGGAAGAACTCCCCCCATAAAAACCTTTAACGGGGGAAAAAAAATGGTAGAAACCTCAGGAAGAGCAACTGAGTAGGGATCCCTCTTCCAGGACAGACAGACGTGCAGTAGATGTTGTACAGAACAGATCAACATAATGAATTTACAGTATTCCATTTGACAAAATGTCTCCCATTACACTGACTTGTGGGCACACACTGTGGGATTTGCATGCTGAGGGGCTAATTATGTAAGGCAAGTCCCCCCGCTCTCTCCTCTCTCCTCTCCTCTCTCCTCCCTTGTCTCTCCTTTCTCTTCTCTCCTCCCCCTCTAACCCAACCCACCATGTGTGGGAGGCACCTGTCAGTTGAGCAATCAGGCTCAGAGGGACAGCAGCCTCCACAGCAGAACCCTACTGTGACACCAAAACGACACACTTGCAGCGCCCTCAGAAGACAAATCTGTGCTAAGCTCAAATACAGATTCTTCACTTTATCAGCCCTGCGCAGAAGGTTAGCTTTCCTAAAGTTACTTGCATGTGACAAATCAATTTAAGCACTGGTGAAAAGGCGCTCTTCATGGCCTGAGGATTTCATCTGAATAACCTCATAAATGCAAGAAGGCTGTCACATTTACAGCACCTGCATTACTTAAATGACTGTATTCATGAATAACACCCTGACACTCTGACACTCCCCAGATCCAGCCCTCTATGTGCTTCCAACTTTCATTATCTATGGTTGGGGTTCACTTCTATGACTGGAGTAAGGCCCCAACACCAGTGATATAACTACTGTGAAAGATTTCTTCCTCTGCTCAAACACAAATTTGCAACACAAAAATGGCCCTTTTTTCACATTTTGTGATGCAACCAGTTATGGGTGGTGGTCTTGATACTGCTTAGAATAAGACAGCAGACACACACTGGGAAACTGTGATGTTTGTTTTGACAGAACATGGATCCAATCACTGGACTGTTTGTACAGCCTGTGTTTACTCACCCCAAACAGCCGATAAACTGAATGTGTATACAAACATTTTCAACTCACACACACTACATCGACTCAAAAGCACCCAATCAGTTCCTGAACAATTCTGCTGAAAATGTAAAAAAAATTGGCTGTTAACGCCATCAAAAATCAAATAAAACCTAACAATGTAATATCTCTACCAGTAATGTCATAAAATGCTCTGACTTATACTGTGGTAGTGGTAGTGTGAAAAAACAGACCAACACTGTACTACAAACTAAAGTAAAATAACATATCTATCCCTAACCCAAAACACATATTAGAGCTGTACTGGTTTTAAAGAATGGTTGCTTTTGCCAGGTCTCTAGTTAATAGTGAATAGTAAATAAATGCATTTAAACAGTTCAACCAAAGTCCTTGCTACACACTTCTCTGATGTTGTTATCTTCCTCGGACTGTTAAAGAAGTGTGATTGTACTGTTTGAATTTGTTTTTCTTATGTACGATTATTCATTGGTATTTATCAGGTTTGCATTTGGGTGTTTAAACTCCCCTCTACCCATGCAGGAAATTTGATAAGGTCAGGCAAGGCAAAGGATTCAATAAGAATCACTGATGACTCCGATGAAATAGAATATTTCATGGAGACTGAATTGACTGTGGGTCCTTTATCGCATGCTTATGTGAAGCTAGCCATCCTCTGCAGTATTTGCATATTCAGATGGTGTCTAATGTAAGATTTGCTGTGGTCTAATGGACAATCCTTGCATAACAACCAATTAGCATGGATATGGTAGGGATCATTTCCCACTGACAGGGATTCTATAGTAAAAACATACATTCAAACAGTATAACCAAAATCTTTCCTATATTTGTCCCCCTTGCTGTTATCCTTCCAGAGTTATTAAAGTTGAATTGTACTGTTCAAATGCATTTTTGTAAGATAATTATTGATATTTATTAGGTTTATATTTGGGTGTGTAAACTGCCCTCTACCCATGCAGAACTTTCGTAAGATCAGGCAAGGCAAATGATTCAATAAGAATCACTGTTGACTCAGATGAAAAAAAGATTGAAGAGACTGAATTGAAAGTTTCTCCTTCATTGCTGGTTTGTGTAATGTTAGCCATCTTCTGCAGCTTTTGCCATCTTCTAATGGTGTTTAACCTAAGCTCCCCACTGGTGTAATGGATCATCCCTGCCCAAGGACCAATCAGCATGGGTACGAGCAGGTTCATTTGCCAATGATAGAGTCATAGGGTTAACTATTAACAGTGTATCACTTGCCATCTGTTGTAAATTTTAAATTCTATATAAAGCCTAGTGTTTACATTGCAAGTATGAAATCAGTGCCAGATGTTAATATTTTCAGAAGGCTAACATGACACTAACAATATAAAGCTCTTATACTTGCTGACTTTACATTTCCAATTACCATTTCTTTGGTTGCTGGTCACAAGATTGTAATTAGCTATTATTCATTTTGCATTGTTCGTAAATCTTTGTTCACTAAGTAATCAAGTCCTGTTTCAGAGTTGGATTTGTTGTCTTTCGTTTGCATATTAATACATCATTATGGAAATTGTTGGCTAACAATAGTTGACTATTCATACCCCATATTTATCAGGTCTATGAATTAAATATCATAGTTTTTTTTACATAAATGTTTAGCCAAAAGGAGCTAGGCAAATTCCAAACACTTTTATGGCTTGCTGATATATGAATTTCGGTCAACTTACCAGAGACTTGTACTATGAAACAGGATTTGGGTTTAGGAAAGTTACTTCAGGGTTAACCCTGGGTTTTCAGTACTACAAAGCTGGTTCACTTTTTATGCTGAAAAGCTAACCTGCTCTTGAGCTGATTATCTTCAGAGGATCGGGCCACTGACCAACCAGATCACTGTCAAAGCATTACCCCTGCATGGACAAAAGTCCAGAGTGATAGGTAAAAAAAGAGCCTTTATATTGTCATAGAGCAGTAGAATTATTTCATGGTTCCAGGCTTTCTGTTTCCTCCCTGTTCAGAACAGATCCTCTAACAAACAGAAAGATCGTTTACAACACTAAACACATGATGATGATTTTAGCTCCATTTTAATTGTGTAAAGTTTATTCTATCCCCAGAGTAATATCAGATTTTACATTCTATTCCCATCACTGCAGCTCAGAATAATATGAGACAACTTTGCAATAAGAGCTGGAAATGAAATCAAAGATAATATTTTATTCGAAGAATAATCCACACACTGTTAATTGGCTCCCATTATTTAGATTTAACTGTGACATTATATTTAACATATTTAAAATATTGCTGTAAATATGGGAAAAAATTGACTTTAAAAAATTCACACCACTTTCTTAAACATAGCTTGAAGCTTAATGTGGCAAAATGTTGCTGTTAATTTCAGTGTGAGGCACTTTACAAACGGTACCCCATATTTTGCTGTGTGGATTAGTGACACATAATTTCAAAGATATTTTTAAAGCCACAGTGTGTAGGAATTTCTCCCATCTAACGTTGAAATCATATATTGTATTCAAACAGATGGTGCACTCTAGCGCCTCACTGTTTCAAACACATATTGCAACAACTGTAGCCGCTGTGTACCAGAAAGCTATGATAACACTGATGAAACCATGTCATCCAATACTACATGTGGCCAGCCTAAAGCACACCTGTGCAATATTCATGCTGTTTAATCAGCATCTTGATACGCCACACCTGTGAGGTGGGATGGATTATCTCAGCATAGGAGAAGTGCTCACTAACACAGATTTAGACAGATTTGTGAACAATATTTGTGAGAAATGGTCTTTTGTGTATATAGAAAATGTTTTATATCTTTGAGTTCAGCTCATGAAAAATGGGAGCAAAAACAAAAGTGTTGCATTTATATTTTTGTTCAGTGTATATATACATACACACATTCTCACTCACACACACACACACACACACACACACACACATATATATATATATATATATATATATATATATATATATATACATATATATATATATATATATATATATATATATACATATATATATATACAGTACAGGCCAAAAGTTTGGACACACCTTCTCATTCAATGCGTTTTCTTTATTTTCGTGACTATTTACATTGTAGATTCTCACTGAAGGCATCAAAACTATGAATGAACACATGTGGAGTTATGTACTTAACAAAAAAAGGTGAAATAACTGAAAACATGTTTTATATTCTAGTTTCTTCAAAATAGCCACCCTTTGCTCTGATTACTGCTTTGCACACTCTTGGCATTCTCTCCATGAGCTTCAAGAGGTAGTCACCTGAAATGGTTTTCCAACAGTCTTGAAGGAGTTCCCAGAGGTGTTTAGCACTTGTTGGCCCCTTTGCCTTCACTCTGCGGTCCAGCTCACCCCAAACCATCTCGATTGGGTTCAGGTCCGGTGACTGTGGAGGCCAGGTCATCTGCCGCAGCACTCCATCACTCTCCTTCTTGGTCAAATAGCCCTTACACAGCCTGGAGGTGTGTTTGGGGTCATTGTCCTGTTGAAAAATAAATGATCGTCCAAATAAACGCAAACCGGATGGGATGGCATGTCGCTGCAGGATGCTGTGGTAGCCATGCTGGTTCAGTGTGCCTTCAATTTTGAATAAATCCCCAACAGTGTCACCAGCAAAACACCCACACCATCACACCTCCTCCTCCATGCTTCACAGTGGGAACCAGGCATGTGGAATCCATCCGTTCACCTTTTCTGCATCTCACAAAGACACGGCGGTTGGAACCAAAGATCTCAAATTTGGACTCATCAGACCAAAGCACAGATTTCCACTGGTCTAATGTCCATTCCTTGTGTTTCTTGGCCCAAACAAATCTCTTCTGCTTGTTGCCTCTCCTTAGCAGTGGTTTCCTAGCAGCTATTTGACCATGAAGGCCTGATTCGCGCAGTCTCCTCTTAACAGTTGTTCTAGAGATGGGTCTGCTGCTAGAACTCTGTGTGGCATTCATCTGGTCTCTGATCTGAGCTGCTGTTAACTTGCCATTTCTGAGGCTGGTGACTCGGATGAACTTATCCTCAGAAGCAGAGGTGACTCTTGGTCTTCCTTTCCTGGGTCGGTCCTCATGTGTGCCAGTTTCGTTGTAGCGCTTGATGGTTTTTGCGACTCCACTTGGGGACACATTTAAAGTTTTTGCAATTTTCCGGACTGACTGACCTTCATTTCTTAAAGTAATGATGGCCACTCGTTTTTCTTTAGTTAGCTGATTGGTTCTTGCCATAATATGAATTTTAACAGTTGTCCAATAGGGCTGTCGGCTGTGTATTAACCTGACTTCTGCCCAACACAACTGATGGTCCCAACCCCATTGATAAAGCAAGAAATTCCACTAATTAACCCTGATAAGGCACACCTGTGAAGTGGAAACCATTTCAGGTGACTACCTCTTGAAGCTCATGGAGAGAATGCCAAGAGTGTGCAAAGCAGTAATCAGAGCAAAGGGTGGCTATTTTGAAGAAACTAGAATATAAAACATGTTTTCAGTTATTTCACCTTTTTTGTTAAGTACATAACTCCACATGTGTTCATTCATAGTTTTGATGCCTTCAGTGAGAATCTACAATGTAAATAGTCATGAAAATAAAGAAAACGCATTGAATGAGAAGGTGTGTCCAAACTTTTGGCCTGTACTGTACATATATATATATATATATACATATATATATATATATACAGTTGCAATCAAATTTATTCAACCCCCATTGCATATTAGGCTTATTGGCAAAATATACAATTTCTCAGCTGTTTGCAATAAACAAATTACACAAGAACTGTTTAAGTAGTGCAATGAAACTAATATTACAAGGGTTTTGATCCAAATTCAACACAAAATGCTACTTTTAATGACTACTGCAGTCTCAAAATTATTCAACCCCTTCATGACAAGCATCTTCAGTACTTAGTAGAGCACCCTTTTGCTGTTATGACCTGCTGCAGACGTGATGCATAGCCAGACACCAGCTTCAGACAGCGTTCCTGAGGAATCTTAGCCCATTCCTCATGGGCAATGGCCTCCAGTTCAGTAATACTCTTGGGTGTGCGTTTTGCAACCGCCTTCTTCAAATTCCACCAGAGATTTTCTATGGGGTTCAAGTCAGTCGACTGTGACGGCCACTCTAGAGTCTTCCATTTCTTCTTCTGAAACCAAGCCTTGGTGGACTTTGAGGTATGCTTGGGATCATTATCCTGTTGGAAGGTCCAATGACGCCCAAGCTTCAGCTTCCTCACAGACGGCACAACGTTTTTACCTAGGATTTCCTGATACTTGACTGAATCCATCGTGCCCTCCACACGCTGCAGGTTTCCAGTGCCAGAGGCAGCAAAGCAGCCCCAGAGCATCACTGAGCCACCACCATGCTTCACTGTAGGCAGGGTGTTCTTTTCAGCATATGCTTCATTCTTCTTCCTCCAGACATACTGCTGTTCCATAGGCCCGAAAAGTTCCAGTTTTGTTTCATTGCTCCACAGAACAGAATTCCAAAACTTCGGTGGCTTATTTATATGGTTTTGAGCATATTGGAGCCGACTTTTCTTGTGCTTTTGGGTCAGTAGTGGTGTACGTCTTGGAGTCCCGGCATGGAGCCCTTCAGTGTTTAGTATGCGCTTTATTGTACAAACTGAAACCTCAGTGCCTGCTGCCACCAAGTCTTGCTGCAGGTGTTTTGCAGTCACTCGAGGGTTTTTGACCAGTTGAATCTGGTGGCAGCCGCTGATAGTTTACTCTTTCTGCCACGTCCAGGTAGTGTAGCCACTGTTCCTTTAACTTTGAACTTGCGAACTATGCTTCCAACTGTATCTCTAGGAACATTCAGAGCTTTTGCTATCGTTTTGTATCCTTGTCCTTGTTTGTGCAAGGCAATGATTTCTTCTCTGAACTTTTTGGACAATTCTTTTGACTTAGCCATATTTCTAACATGCAATCAAATGTCACTCTCAACAAAACCCTAGCCAGTCCAGGTATTTATGTGTTCTGTCTCAAGCACACCTGAATTAATGAAGCCCTTGATTAGTTGCACCATGTGTGCTTGAAACAGGGGGTTGAATAATTGTGATTAGTTGCATCAGGTGTGCTTGAGACAGGGGGTTGAATAATTTAATAATAGACTGCAGTAGTAATTAAAAGTAGCATTTTGTGTTGAATTTGGATAAAAACCATGGTAATATTAGTTTTAATAAACTATTTCAACTGTTCTTGTCTACTTTGTTTATTGCAAACAGCTGAAAAATTGTACATTTTGCCAATAAGCCTAATATGCAATGGGGGTTGAATAATTTTGATTGCAACTGTATGTATACGGTTTCAGTTTTAAAGTCTTTTTGCTAACGAGTGTCCTTAAACAGCCTTTGCTGTGTAACCCCTTACCTCTCCAGTGATCGATGCCCCCAGCCAGGTAGATGTTCGTGACGTGACGGACACCACAGCCCTCGTGACCTGGTTCCAGCCTGTGGCTGAGGTGGACGGAGTCAGCGTATCCTATGGGCCCAGCTCAAACCCTGCTGATCGCAACATGGTAGAGTTGTCCTCCACTGACACCCAGTACCACCTGGTAGGCCTCACCCCTGATGCCCAGTACGAGGTGTCTCTATTGGCTAGGAGGGGAGAACGGACCAGCATTCCTGTCTATGAGTCTTTCCTCACAGGTAGACTGAAATAACAATTTTATGTGTTTTCAGTAACCGAACTTGTTATATTACAACCTCCCTCACAGATAACAAATGCGCACAGCCACTGACTGTTAATCATTGCCAAGTTTAATGAGCTGTGTATCAACTTCAGCTACAGCTGAATGTAGGTTGGGGTATGGTTACATTTGATCTAAAGTCCATTTCTGTATAGACCTGGATGCCCCCAGTGACCTGCAGATGGTGGAGCTGACAGACGAGAGCATCACTGTTGAGTGGAGGAACAGCCAAGCTCCGGTTGACAACTACCGCATCAAGTATGGACCTCTGTCTGGAGGGGAGCACAGAGAGCTGCTCTTCCCACCAGGACCCAAGGACAACACGCAGGCCAAGATTACAGGTACTGAATCCAAGAGACACACACACACACACACACACACACACACACACACACACACACAAACTGCTATCAACATGCAAAATAAGACACAAACACCAGTGTTTGTATAATCTTAGTCCAATAGCTAGTTTTCTCAAGACCACTCTCATTTCCTGGTCATCAAATACCAATGCCTAGACTGCAGTTTCTGTTATGTGTAAACGCAAAGGTCAAGGCTTTTTTTTAAACTACCATTACGTAACTTACGAAGATACGTGACGTACTTATGTTACATATTTACATCACCTTAAATACTTATTTTACCCCAGAACATACTCTTTTTTGTAAACCTAACCAAGAAGTTTTGTTGCCTGAACCTAACCACGCCATTTGACAGCGTTAACCACGTGTTACAACATGTTTCACCCAGGGGACAGCTGTGTGTCAAATATAGATGCTAAGGGAAGCCTTGTGTGTGTGTGTGTGTGTGTGTGTGTGTGTGTGTGTGTGTGTGTGTATGAGATGCCAAGGGGGCGTGGCAAAGCATCAGTATTTGATGACCTAGGAATGAGAACCACATCTCATTGTCTTGCAGCGGATGAAGTTTGTCCTGTTATCATGGCTGTACATACAATTCTATTATGACATTATACACATATATATATATACATATATATATATATATATATATATATATATATATATATATATATATAAACAGACCTCAGTTGCCACTGTGGTAGGCAAACCTTTACAGTCTATTGCAGTTTCGTGCAACTGTTCTGCCACTGCATCAACTTTTCCAATGCCTGTTAGTTTTAGAATTGAGGTCACTCGTACTCGTACTCGTCGTCCTAGTACTCATACTCGTCGTCCTCCGCTTATCCG
This sequence comes from Epinephelus fuscoguttatus, assembly GCF_011397635.1. NCBI lineage: Eukaryota > Metazoa > Chordata > Actinopteri > Perciformes > Serranidae > Epinephelus > Epinephelus fuscoguttatus. Next base: position 474,972 of record NC_064757.1, on the reverse strand, counting down.
GGTCCGGGTCACGGGGGCAGCAGCCTCAGCAGAGAAGCCCAGACAGTCCTCTCCCCAGCCACTTCCTTCAGCTCTTCCGAGGGAACCCCGAAGCGTTCCTAGGCCAGCCGGGTGATGCAATCCCTCCAGCGTGTCCTGGGGCAGCCCCGAGGTCTCCTCCCGGTTGGACATGCCCTGGAATACCTCCCAAGGGAGGCGTCCGGAAGGCATCCTTACCAGATGCCCGAACCACCTCAACTGGCTCCTCTCGATGTGGAGGAGCAGCGGCTCTACTCAGAGTCCCTCCTGGATGTCCGAGCTCCTCGCCCTATCTCTTCCGGCTGCTTGTACTTGCGATCTCGTTCTTTTGGTCACTACCCAGAGCTCGTGACAATAGGTGAGGGTTGGAATGTAGATTGACCCTAGATTGACCCCTGAGAGCCTAGCTTTCTGGCTGAGCTCCTTTTTCACCACAACGGACCGGTTAAGCACCTGCATCACTGCTGACGCCGCCCCAATCCGCCTGTCAGTCTCCCACTCCATCCTACCCTCACTCATGAACAAGATCCCGAGATACTTAAACTCCTCCACCTGAGGCAGGACCTCCCCCCCCACCCGGAGTGGGCAATCCACCCTTTTCTGGCCGAGGACCATGGCCTCAGACTTGGAGGTGCTGATTCTCATCCCAGTCGCTTCACACTCGGCTGCAAACCATCCCAGCAAGAGCCGGAGGTCACTGTTCGATGGAGCTAGGAGGACCACGTCATCTGCAAAAAGCAGGGACGAGATCCTCCCCTCACCGAACCTGACACCCTCCACCACTCAGCTGTGCCTAGAAATTCTGTCCATGAAAGTTATGAACAGAACCGGTGACAAAGGGCAGCCTTGGCGAAGTCCAACTCTCACCGGGAACAGGTCTGACTTACTGCCGGCCACGAAAACCAGACTCATGCTCCTTCGGTACAGGGATGGATGGCCCCTAGCAAGGGGCCACCAACCCCGTACTCCTGGAGCACCCCCCACAGGATGCCCCTGGGGACATGGTTGTAAGCCTTCTCCAAATCCACAAAACACATGTGGACTGGTTGGGCGGACTCCCATGCCCCCTCCAGCACCCTGCCGAGGGTAAAGAGCTGGTCCACGGTTCTGCGTCCGGGACGAAAACCACATTGCTCCTCCTCAGTCTGAGGTTCAACTGTCGACCGGACCCTCTTCTCCAGCAACCTGGAGTAGACCTTACCGGGTAGGCTGAGAAGTGTGATCCCCCTGTAGTTGGAACACACCCTCTGGTCCCCTTTCTTGAAGATGGGGAACACCACCCCGGTCTGCCACTCCAGAGGCACTGCCCCCAATGTCCATGCAGATAACCAGGGCGAATCTCATCCACCCCTGGGGCTCCGCTGCCATGGAGTTGCTTCACTATCACGGCAACCTCTGCCCCAGAAATTGGATGACCCACCCCCGAGACCCCCAGCTCTGTTTCCTCACTAGAATACGTGGGATTGAGGAGCTCCTCAAAGTATTCCTTCCACCGCCCGACAATGTCCCCAGTTGACCCCAGCTCCCCGCCCCCCCTGTAAACAATGTGAGCAAGTTGCCGCCTTCCCCCCCTGAGGCGCCGGACGGTTTGCCAGAACCTCTTTGGAGCAGATCGATAGTCTTTCTCCATGGCCTCACAGAACTCACAGAAGTTTTTTCCTCTGCGACTGCCGCTGCTGCACTCCGCTTGGCCCACCAGTACCCGTCAGCTGCCTCCGGAGACCCACAGACCAACCATGCCCTGTAGGCCTCCTTCTTCAGCCTGACGGCTCCCCTCACCTCTGGTGTCCATCAGCGGGTTCGGGAATTACCGCCGCGACTGGCCCCAGCGCCCTTGCGGCCACAGCTCACAACAGCCACCTTGACAATGGCAGAGCGGAAAAAGGCCCATTCGGACTCAATGTCCCCCTCCGCCTTCAGGACGCGGTCGAAGCTCTCCCTGAGGTGGGAGTTGAAGATCATCTTGACCGGTTCTTCTGCCAGGCGTTCCCAGCAGACCCTCACTGTTCATTTGGGCCTGCCAGGTCTGCGCGGCGTCCTCCCCTGCCATCTGATCCAACTCACCACCAGGTGGTTATCAGTTGACAGCTCTGCTCCTCTCTTCACCCGAGTGTCCAGAACATACGGCCGCAGGTCAAATGATACGACTACAAAGTCAATCATTGACCTGCGCCCTAGGCTGTCCTGGTGCCACGTGCACCGATGGACATCCTTATGTTCGAACATGGTGTTCGTTACTCCAAAAAAGGGCGGGTACTCTGAACTGCTGTTCGGCACATAAGCGCAGACAACAGTCAGGACCTGTTCCCCGACCCGAAAACGCAGGGAAGCAACCCTTTCTTCTACTGGGGTGAACCCCAACATACAGGCAGAGACTCTGGGGGCTATCAGAAAGCCCACCCCAGCCCTCCGCCTCTCACCCGGAGCAACTCCAGCAAAGGAGAGAGTCCAGCCCCTCTCAAGGACTTGGGTTCCACAAGCTCCGGCTCCTTCCCCGCCAGAGAGGTGACATTCCATGTCCCAAGAGGAACTTCCGTAGCCGAGGATCGGACCGCCAAGGCCCCCGCCTTGGTCTGCTGCCCGATCCACACTGCATCGATCCCTTCCGTATCCCTCTGCAGGTGGTAGGCCTGCAGGGGGAGAATTGAGGTCACACTTTGTGATATTGTTCTAATGGGCTACATTATATTCAGAGGTGTTTCTAATATTCTGACCCCCTCATGTAGATATATTTAAGCAATATCACACGAGAGGGAGTGATGTCGTACTGTATATTGTCACGGCTGTGATTCAGTCAATTACAGACAATTACAGCGGTGATGATATACAGTACAACGTCACAACCTTGAGTACAACAGTTCAACAACAGCTTAAACAGCAATGCTGAGTAAGGAAATGTTAACAAAAGGTGATGAAATAAATTATTTAAGTATGTTATGTAGCTCTGCGGAAAAAAACAGTTCCCCCGGTCTGTTGACAGGCAACACAGCACACACGCCAGGAACTCACAAGCTACTTTGTATTTACATTGATCTGCAACTGATGAAACATTGGAAAACCTGGATGTTGGCACGGTCGGATTCAGCTTGCACTCTCCCTCATCCTCATCAGTACCTCATCAGATGATCATTGATATTACCTGACCGTGTTTGCTTAATTTTTGCTCCTCTCCAGTTTGTCGAGGTTGGCTGATGTTAAACAAACACATCTGGAGGTCTGCACAGAAGAGTCCTGGCTTTCCTCGTCCTCTCCTGACGACCACTCATAATTTAATTCCAATGTAATTTTGAAAATATGTAATTTGGAAAATATCCATCTTCTTGGTGTAACGCTATAGTGTCAGTTTGGTTAAATGTAGTGAGTGTGACAGTTAATTAACGGTTGTATTTATATTTATAACACCTGTGAGTGGAGTGATTTTACTGTTACAAGTCCCAGTGATTTAATTTAATTTTTAATTTAATTAATTTAATTTTTTCAATTTTATATACTTTATATTGATGTTATACTCTATATCAGCACTAATGTGTAATATATAATATATAATATATATGTGTACATAAACAGAAACACCTCTCGATGAATTATAATGCAGTCCAGTGCAACACCACCTTTAACTATGACCTCACGTATAAGCATATCAGTAAAGTCACTCATTTTCATTAGTGTCAACAGAAGCTGAACATTATGAGCCTTGAACTGTTTTATTGGACTGCATCAGATTGTACAGGTGTACCTAATGAATTGGCCACTGACTGTACACTGTATCAGCAGCAGATATTATCATCCACTTATCACAGGGTTGGTGATTTGATCCCTCTAGTCCACAGGGTGAAGTGTCTTTGGGAATTGCTTTTGATAGGTAGACCAGCAACTTGCATGGCATTGAACCATTTAACATAACTACTTTTGGGTTGCCTGGTTGTGGCAATGCTGATGTCTGTAATGTAGAATAAAGAAATGTTGTTACTGGAAGAAGAAAAAACGGTTAACTTGCAGTCGTTGTCCGAGTATCATTGTTATACCGTGAGGTTAAGAAGTCCTCCAGATATGACAAACTGGCGACGAGGACATCTGAATCTACGCGGTGCGGAGGACGTCAAGTGTCGCGACGGAGGCTTTGTTTGTTTTTCCCGGAGCTGTTGCTGCCTGAGCTAGCTTAGCAGTGTTAGCCTGCAGCTGCAGGTGCACGCCTCGTACGGACTGTGGGCGCAATGGCTACAAGGGGAGGGAAAAAATCCAGTCGACAGTCTGAAGGGAGGATTAACCGGGCTGCAAAGACTGATGTGAGTGTATTTCCACAACTAGTTCACGAGGGAATAAACCAGGAAATAAACAGGAGCTGACATGGCTGGAGTTATTGGTAATATCGGACCCTTTGATGACAGTGTGGAGCAGTGGGCTTGTTACTTCGACTACTTCATCACAGCAAACGGGATTGCTGATGACAAAATAGTCCCCACATTTCTGAATGTAATGGGCCCCAAGACTTTCAACGTCCTGTGCAACCTGCTGCAGCCAACAAAGCGAGGTGCTAAAACATTTAAAGAAATAGTGGATACTCTGACACACAATTTTTTGCCTAAACCGCTGGTAATAGCAGAGATTCAGGTTTCACAGACGCAGCCAGGAGGAAGGCGAATCAGTCACTATGTTTGTAGCAGCATTAGGCAAATTGGCTGAACACTGTAAATTCAGAGAGACAATGAATGACACCTTGAGAGACTGGATGGTGTGTGGTTTGAGAAATGAAGCTGCACAGAAGAGACTACTGACTGAGTGATTTGACACTGGAAAAAGCGATTAATATCTGTAACTATGGAAATAGCGTCAAAGGAAGCCCAGCAGTTACATGAAATAAGTAAAGTGCACCAGGTCAGTGGTGACAGGAAGAGTGGCCAAGACCCGTGTTTTCGTTGTGGACAAACAGGACATCTTGCAGCTACACGCTGGTGTAAGGACATGCACTGCCGGCACTGTGGGAAAAAAGGGCATGTGGACTGTGCATGTAGGAATAAAAAGAGCACAGTTTGGGAAAAAGAAAGATGCTGGAAAATACAAGAAAAAAGGCATGTTCATGCTGTGGAACAAGGCAGCAAAGCAACAACTGATTCTTCAGAGGAAGAGGTGAGAGTAAATTTTCTCAAAGTACTAAACATGGATGAGGGCTCAGATGGCTACTGGACTACACCTGAGCTGGAAGGACACCCTCTGAAAATGCAGATTGACACTGGGTCAAGAGCCTCTATCATTTCATTCAGAGTTTACAGGAAATTCTTGTTCTGCAATTCATGTTTTGGAAAAGCTCAGCGAGGTTGAAAGCATGAAAAACATTAAGCTATATGTCAAGCCTGACAGTAAGCCGGTGTTTATGAAGGCCAGACTGGCACCATAGGCTATCAGAGCCAAAGTGGAAGCTGATCTGGATGCCCTAGTCAAGAACAGGGTTCTGAAGCAAGTCACTGTCAGCGAATGGGGTACTCCTATAGTCCCAGTGATAAAGAAGGTTGGAGGAGTCCGCACCTGTGGAGATTTCAAGGTAACACTGAACCCTGTGCTATCTGCAGAGCAGTACCCGCTCCCTCATATTGACAATCTCTTTGCTGGACTTAGTGGTAGGCAAAAGTTCAGCAAGATAGATCTGTGCCAAGCTTACCTGCAAATGCATGTGCATGAAGAGTCACAGGAACTGCTTACTATTAACACGCACAAGGGCCTCTTTAAGTACCGTCAGCTACCATTTGGTATCACATCAGCGCCAGCACTCTTTAAATGTGCTATGGATCAAATCCTCAGTGGACTGCCAGGAGTTCAGTGTTATCTGGACGATATCCTCTGCACTGGACCCTCTGATGAGGAACACCTTTGTAACCTGGATGCCACCCTGCAAAGATTAAAGGAATATAGACTGAGGGTTCGCAAGGAGAAATGTGAATTCTACCGGGCATCTGTTTAATACTTGGGGCATGTCATAGATGCCAAGGGCTTGCACACAGACCCATCCAAGACTGCAGCAATTGTGGATGCACCACCACCCCGAACGTTAGCCAGCTACGTTTGTTCCTTGGATTACTTAACTACTACAGTCGTTTCATTCCAAACCTGGCATCACTACTTAAGCCATTGCATGACTTACTGTGACAGGACAGGGTCTGGAAATGGACTGCAACATGTCAGGAGGCTTTTCAGAAAGCAAAGGACATGTTAGGGATCAGAGGTTTTGACTCTGCGGAGGTCCACAAGCCCTGTGCGCACAAAGCTCAGATTTTACAACCACGTGGACTCCGCTCCGCGCACTAGTGTCACTCAAAAGACTGCTTGGCATGTATTTTTCACATCGCCATGACAGAAACGTGCAAGAATTGGGGGTAATGTAGTGTTTCGTCGTGTTTATTACAGGACACTACAACGCGGAAGTGTGCTCAATTATGGAAGCCTGATCGACTGCGGACATTCCTCGCGTGAGCACCTTAAATTAAAACCCTCGGCGCACACTGCAGCACAATCAAACAGAACATCAGAAGTGTCTCTGACACCAGACTCAGAGCGGCACTGAGTGCTCTGAGTGCGCTCGTGGCTCATTGATGGGGTTAGTGTTGCATTTAAGGCCTCCCCCAAAAAAACGAAAAAAAAAAGACGCCGAAGCTTCGAATTTTAAATGGCCTGAAGTAGCTATCATGAGATCCACTACTACTCAGACAACAGTTGAGAAGCTGGGGAGATATTCAGCCGCTTTGGATCTCCTGTTTAACTGGTCTCAGATAATGGGCCACAATTTGTTTCACTTTTGAGGACAGAATGTTTCTGGTCGCTGTGGATGTGCACAGTAAATGGCCTGAAGTAGCTATCATGAGATCCACTACTACTCAGAAAACAGTTGAGAAGCTGGGGAGATATTCAGCCGCTTTGGATCTCCTGTTCAACTGGTCTCAGATAATGGGCCACAATTTGTTTCACAGGAAATGTCTAACTTCTTGCAAGCAAATGGAGTGCAGCACATACGGTCAGCACCTTATCACCCTGCAATGAATGGCCTTGCTGAAAGGTTTGTGCAAACCATGAAACATGCATTAAAGGCTTCACAAGGGCAGGGAACACTCCACCAACGGCTGCACAGGTTCTTGCTGACCTACCGCAACACACCACATGCAACCACTAAAGTCTCACCTGCCAGCCTGTTGCTACAAAAAGAGATGCAAACTAACTTTGACCTCCTGAAGCCAACATCAGTGAAAGACACAGTTTCACAGCAGCAAAAGAAGCAGATCAAACAAAGAGGACAGACAAAAGTCAGAGTCTTCACTCCAGGTGAATCTGTGTTGGCCAGGAACTACTGTAGTGGGCCGAAGTGGATTACTGCCACTATTATTGCACAGACTGGGCCATTATCCTATACAGTTCAAACTATCACAGATACCATCTTGAGAAGGCACGTCGATCAGCTGTTGCAAACACCAACACAAAACGTCCAACTGTCTTATGAGAGCTATGCAGCTGCACCGTCTGTTGATCTGTCTGCTTGTCAACCTGCACCCATCCAAAACGGAGTTTGCAGCTCCTGATTCATTCCAGCTGACCGCCGATACCCTGCAAGACAGCGGCGGCCTCCTGATCGCTTGACTTTATAGACTAGGTTTAGAGACTAACCCAATTCAAGAGGGGCAGAATAATCCCTATTAGTGCTGCACAATTTGATAAAAATGTGCGATTGCGATTTGAGTGGACAATATCGCGGTTTGCGACTGCGATTACAATAAAATAAGATAAAAAATGGTATCATTAGTCTTCTTGCCTGATTCAGTGTTTCCCCTACATTATATTAGGGGGGGCACTGACCTGACCTGACATAGTTGACATTGTTATGGACAGACAGTGTGTAAATTACCATCAACAGACTGAGCACAGTCAAACATGCTGCTTGCACAGTAGCGCAGCACAACACTGTACACACAGCGGAGCGAGCCTGTGTTGCATTCAGGCGTTGTCATGTAAATGACAAATTCCATCACGCCATAGCACAACACAGCAGCATGTCAAGTGGGCTGAAACTGGGCAAAATTGGGCAAAAATAGTTTTTCATTTGTTATTATATAGTTTGTTACACAGTCCGTGATTTCCCCGTGACACTTACAAATGTTTGCGTAACTGTGCTTGGATGTTGTTTTATCAGGCTCAGGTGGCTGTCAGTTGTCTCTTTGTCTTTAACGTTACATGGCTCGGCTTTCTCTCGCGTGCATGCTTCCTACTTTTCTCTGTGCTGTCTCAAGTGTTAATATAGAGTGGTCGTGTTGCCATGGGACGTGACACAGCACGTCTTTCTGTTCAACGTCGCCGTACCTGAATCCAAAGTATTGCCATGTAATAGATGTTGCGTTTTTTTCGCCACCAACTCAGCCTGTTCAGGGTTGTGCTTATGCTCTTCTTCTGCATCTATGTTGGTCACTGCTGCATGCCGGACAGTCACCTGACCATATGTGCTGCACACACCAGGATAGCTTGTGGGCGTAATGTCAACGAACTCCACGCACTACAGGAGAGGTTGTCATGTTCACAGGCACACACGTTAACATTTATTTACATTAAATCGCAGCCTTTTATGCGGTTATGTAATCGCACAGCCTGACGATTGCGATTGCGATTAGATTAATCGTGCAGCACTAATCCCCATGGGTAAGGTCAGGTAGTCCGCCCTCACCCCTGGGTTTGTTAAAAAAAAAAAAAAATGAAAATAATATACTGTGTATATATATGTATATATATATATATATATACACATTAAGAGTTTATTGGACAAGAGTTAATGTAATTGTTTGAGGAACTGGAAGTGGTAATATTTAGTTAATGCGAAATGGGACATTTATTGTAAGGGGGGAGGAAATGTGGTGTATTTATCCTTTAAGGGTTCCCATAATGATGACAAATGTGTTTAACCGGAAGTTACGGTGTGCCGCTGCGCTGTTCTAGTTGTTGTTACCAGAAGAAGAATAAACGGTTAACTTGCAGTCATTGTCCGAGTATTATTGTTATACCATGAGGTTAAGAAGTCCTCCAGATGTGACACCTGCAGAGTTAAACAAACAGTTTCACAAGATATTGAGTGTTTTCATTCTTTTTTGTCTGTTTTGAATTCATATTGCCCATTACCCACTTTGCATCCAAATCACACCACTGAAAAGGGTCTGTGGGAAAAGAAATGATACAGTGTGAAGTGTTTATTCTCCTAATTATTTGGGCAAGTGTTTGTGGTGCTTCCTGTTCAATGGTCGGTGTTATATTCAGCCTGCTCATTTCCAGAATGGGGGCCTTTTGTGTTGTGAAATGTTTGCCTATATACAAAAAGCTCACTTTTATTAGAAAATCACCCAAGGGGGTTCAGGATTCAGACTTTAAATGCATAACTCTGTCACTTGTTACACTGTGAGACCTGCTCATACAAGAGAAGCGATGTGTTTTCATCTATCTGCACTGCTGACAATATAAAGCCATGCTTTGTGGCAGATGTGTCTGTTTCTACACTGTGTGCTGTGGCATGGCAGGATTAGACACCATGAGAAATAAAAAGCTTCCAAAAACGGACTTCTAGTGTCTTCGTCTGGCCCAATTCTTTGTCCTTGGGAAGCCCATTCCATGGAAATAAAGCACTGTGTATATTCAGCCAATGTCCCACTCTATTCATTGCACACCTCAGCACTTCTCTCACACAGTTATTATCTGTAATTGCCTTCAAGCTTGTGATTTTATTGATAATGAGTTGCCTGGGCATTTGGTATAATTTCATGCTGCAAGACTGTGTGTGTGATGACCTCTGTGGGAGTTCATAAAGGAATTAAAGGCATTCAGGTCAAGAGAGGACTTAATTGCAGAGACCAAAGGGCCTCCAGAGCCTGTTGTATTATAGCAAGTAGATCCGTCAATGCATATACAACACTGATATTCCACAGTGAGCACAGGCTTACCATTATATACCATGACATCTATTGTGCAACCAAGCCACATTGGAGTGTTTTTGTGTTTGCCAGAGCCATTAGGCCATACAGCTGGCCACTTGACGACAGAGTCTCCTCATTGCTCACTAGAGGAACAAAAAAATATGACCTTGCTTTTTATTTCTGTATCACCATATTTTTATTTTGCCTTGTTATGTAGGCCTGAGACCTGGCACAGAGTATGGAATGGGTGTGACTGCGGTGAAAAATGAGCGGGAAAGTCTGCCGACGACCACCAACGCAGTAACTGGTAAAATGCTTTCACTTACACAGTGCATGTAGAATTACATTACCTGTTCTCCTGCAAATCCTAATGGAGCATTAAATATCATGTTTGTGATTTATATTTGATAAATTATATATATATATATATATATTTGATACTCTGTAGAGTCGATGTAATGGCACATCCACATTTTCTAATTGGGAAATAATAAAAATAAAACTTATTTTATAATAATATATCAAGTAAATTTAACATATGTGGTAGGGAATTTGGAGGGACGAACCCAATTTATTTGATTTAATAACCTTTCTGATTTCAAAAGGCTTGGCTTTTTAAATATTAAAACTGCTTAAAACCCACCAGGTTGCCACAGAGTTAGTTCTAAGATGCTTAGGCTGCATTAAGTTCAATTTACAGAAGCAATGAGCACCAAAGTATAATTCTCTCAGATTTACCAGCGCTGCTGCTATGAGCATGTGCATCAGCCTCTGTGTATAGGGCACCAGTGCCAGAGGGGTTACCAAAACAGGCTAATATGAGCATCATCAATGATAATTGTACATATTGCATAAACTCTTCCAGGTAAAGCCCTCTGACACAACGCGGTTTGAGCTGCACTGCTGCTGGGTTTAGTATACACAACGCAGTGGCAGCACAAGCTCACCAAGCAGTGCGCTCATGCTTTTAGATTATTATTACAGTTATTAAGTCAGCTGCCCCCTCTGAGTAAAGTTTTTCAAAACATAAGCTCATTACAACATACCTGAGTTCAACAATGTGACAGGGACGTCCAAGTGGTGTTTTTCAATCAATCAATCAATCAATCAATCAATCAATTTTATTTATAAAGCCCAATATCACAAATCACAATTTGCCTCACAGGGCTTTACAGCATACGACGTCCCTCTGTCCTCAGGACCCTCGCAGCGGATAAGGAAAAACTCCCCCCAAAAAAACGTTTAACGGAGGAAAAAACGGTAGAAACCTCAGAAGGAGCAACTGAGGAGGGATCCCTCTTCCAGGACGGACAAACATGCAATAGATGTCGTACAGAACAGATCAACATAATAAATTAACAGTAATCCGTGTGACACAATGAGACAGAAAGAGAGACAGAGAGAGAGACAGAGACAGAGAGAGATGCAGGACAGACAGTAATGACAGTAGCCTACAACAACATTAATGAAAGTAATGATATAATAGTATTATAATTATAATTCTGGTTATTGTGGTACAATATGTTGAAAGTATATATAAATATCTGACAGTATACATGTGACAATAATCATATATGTATAATAACAGTAGAAATATAAGTAAAGAGTATTTTTGTCATCAGCATCAATGCAGAACTCTGTCATAGCTGTCATATACTGTAATGACCTAATAAGCCATCTTTCGGTCAGGTAATACAGACGTGTGCATCTGTAGAGCTAGAACTGCTGAAAAATACTAGTTTTGTGGCCTTTCTTCTGTTATGGGTCACTAATTGGACAGGTCTGTTTTTCCTATTATTTATTTCTATTTATTTTAAAAGCAATGGTAACATTGATAGTAAAAAGAAAATCCCCAAAACATTAGCAACTAGAATAGAGACCCTTACCCCATGCTAATTTATCCTGACCAAACGGGCTTTATCAAAAACAGACATGCTTCAGAAAACATCTTTTCAATCTAATCAATATATCACAACAAAAACAAAATAAAACCATAATTGCATCATTAGATGCCCAAAAAAGCATTTAGTATGCAAGTTTGAGTCATTCATCCATTGGATGAGAACACAACACATCTCACCTAAAGCCGCTGTAATCACAAACAGGGTCACGTCACCAAGCTTTACACTTTACTGGGGAACCAGAAAAAGACGCCCACTCTCACCAACTCAATTAACCATTTTTATAGAACCGCTCGTAGCAGCAATAAGGCAAAACAATAAAATAAAATAAATTTAGGATGCCAGTTCACAACATTAAATCCGCCTTTATGCCAATGATTTATTATTATATTTACTTAATCCATCTGTGTAACTACAGGAAACTTTCAACATCATCAACAGTTCCTCTATAATCTTTAACTACACAACACACTGGAATACATCAATTATACTACCACTGCCAGAAGACGCTTGGGATTCTGCAAACCAAACTTCCCCCCTTCCACTTCACACTGGCAATATAAACTATTTAGGTATTAATATTTCCCCAAGACTGTCAGAACTCTTCAACTTCAGTTACACCCCTCTGCTAAAACAAATAGAAGATGACTTCAAACACTGGACCAAGCTCCAACTCACTCTCATTGGACTAATTGCTACAGTCAAAATGAAAAATTTACCTCAGATTAATTACTTATTTTCAGTCCTTCCCACCACCCCCATGAACAAATGATTTAAAACACTTGACTTAATAACAGCTCAATTCTACTAGAAAAATCATACACCGAGAATGGAATGGAAAAATTATAAAGTACAAGGTGGCTGAGAGGCCCAGAACTTTCTTCACTTCCATTCGATTAACTACAATATTTATTCAAATGGATGCAAGAACACAACCAAAATAGCCCATGGAAAGGATAAGAACAGAATCAGTGCAAAAACACCTCAATAGCAGATCTCTTCTTCCTATCACAATCAATAAAAAAAAAAAATAAAACAAATAAGAATATCACAATTTCATCAACTCTGACGGGAGCGTATCTATGTTCCCCATTTAACCCTACAAAAAAGGTTCTATATTCCCCGCTTACACAAAAAAGGTTCTATGTTTCCCAGGTTCTATGTTTCCCTCTTACTAAAAAAAAGGTTCTATGTTCCCCGCCTATCCAAAAAAGGCAGGAAACATAGCAGTTGCATTAATATGTTGTTTTAACATCTCTAAACACACACAACGGAACATAATGGGGAGAAATTACAATCAGAAACTTACCCTTTGGGCGATCTATGGTGGGCAATCTGGGCAATTATCCTTTACAGAAGATTTTATAATCCAGCTGTTAAATGCAGTGTTTCAGTCAGTGCAGATTTCTTCGAGCAGCCAAAGACCAACTGATAAGAAAAGAATAATTATCATGGCCGAAATAAAGATAAATAAGCTGTTAAGTGCAACGTTTTTTCGGGAACTCTGTTCAGTAAATCCACCATGATTATTTACTAGTTTTGTGATAAAAAAATATATGCGTCTATGCTGTTGATCACGGATGTTGATATCACCTGTTCAGTTCGGTCCTTCGACCAATCAGATAGTCAGATTTCTTCCTCTCTTGTTTTTATGACAGTAGCGTCAGGAGCAGCCAGACCACCTAGTGGCAAGATAGTTATCTACCAGTGTTCGTAAACAAAGGAATAATTAGATATAAAGATTTTTTAAAAAATGCCTTACTCATTTCAATGACAATTTTTTTTTTCCAAAAAAATCTGCTTTAAATAAACTAAATTATGTAAACTATGTGTTTCATACATGTTTCCCTGTACCCATAAGAAAACAGGGAAACGCATTAACTGTACATAATTATTTAGCTTTATCTTTATTTCGGCCATGGTCAATATTTTTTTGTTTACGAACACTGGTAGATAGTTATCTTGCCACCAGGGGGGTATCCACCTTATTTTTCACAGAAACACGGAGGCAAAACAGAACGCAGCCAGCTTCCGTTTTTTTGTGCGACACTTCCGGTCCAGCACTCTTACCACTGTGTAAATGGGAATCACCTTGTTGTTTACCTTGCTGAGTTTAGCTATATTTATGTACATATCACATTTTTCATGTCACTATATCAGCGTTTAGCCCGTGAAAAAAATATTTTCTCCAGTGGATGTCTTAGTTACAACATGATTGAGCTAACTGGAGTAGTTTCATGTCGTATCCGACAACGGGAGGCTTTTAACGGGTGACGATCCTGATGTTAGCTTTGCTGCTAGTGTTAGCTGTCCCTGTCAGCTGCAGCCACTGATGCTTTCTAGACATCGTGATTTCCCAAAACTGAATAAATACCACACATAGCAACACAAAACTGCTTTGCTAGCTCACTCATGTTGTAACGGCTGGATGGTTGATGCGTACATGCTGATTCAGGTGCCATCAGAGCCGATCCGCGCATCACTATGGCTTAATGATCAACTCAGTCAATTAAAACAACCTGTGTTGGGAGTGTATGTCGCTGACAGAAAGAATGAAAGAAAAGAGGAAAAAAGATAGAGAAGCAGTGTACACCTCACATATTTATTTCTCACAGTTGCGCACACATTTGGCTGGCATGCAGAAGCACTGTCTGCGTGTCGAGGGTGTGAGCCGCAGCTTCAGCTGCTCAGGTAGAGAGCCCGGTGTGTTTTTTCGCTGATTCGGTTCTGCAGGTTCTCTGCTGGTACACTGGAGACGGGGATCAAGCAGTTTGTCTCGCTCAGGATAGATTGTGCTTTTTTGGTTCATAGTTTATGATTGACGTGCGATTTATTTGTGTTTAGAGGGAATAAACTTCCATTATAACGGAAACGTGGGCACAGTTATCTATACAAAATACACAGACTGACTAACTAACTAACTAACTAACTGATTGACTAACATAAACAACTGAAAATTGAAAAAAAAAATAGCTTGTATCGTTAGCTCCGGTAAGGGAAAGCATGAGGGAAAGCGGCTGACCGGAAGTCACGCACAAAAAAACGGAAGTTGATCACTATTTACTTCCGTGTTTGAAAATAAGGTGGATTCCATCAAGCAGGCTAAAGGCAAATCCAGGCTTAAATGGCCAAGTCTGGCTAATGCGAGCCAGAGTTCTGCTCCATCAAAGTGGCTAAGATTAGCCTCACATCAGTAACCATGAAAACCGTGGTTCTGGCTAAGCCTGACATATCGAGCTAAACTCCGTTTTCCGTTCCATCAAACTGAGCCACAACTCCGTTCCATCAAGGTGGTGTTGGACTAAGAGTCTCATCCTACTCTCCAATGTGCTATGTGTGAGCTCAGTCCTGCGTGTTCTTTAATGAAGCAATAGGAGAAGATATTCGGTCTCAGTTAATGTAGTTTATTAAGCAGTAAAGGAATAAAATTACAGAGCTCTGGGTCTCAACTTCATGTCCCTGACGAACAACAAAGGTGTGTCAGTTCACGAAGTCTGACCTCCTGTCCTTTCCCTGACGCAGTATATTTGAGCGTAACAGAGTGTCATTGTGCACGCAAGGCGTTGTCCTCTGCTCATTGGCAGTTCCACTTCCTCCTTCACCACACCACGCCCCTGCCTCGTGTTAATCTGACTCCTTCCCGCTGACAGTGGGGGCGTGGTTCCTGTTTTGAAAGACAAGAGAACAACACAACTCCCTACACGTGCTGTACCTTACTATCTGTTCATCACTTTCTATTCTTACTACCATATATGAAACTAATTATCTAAGCGTTGCAGTATGTGCTCCTCAGACTTCATGTCTCTTCCTCTCCTGTACTTCTCCACTTCTGCAAAGCAAACACATTCAGATCAGCTGAAATCATCTCAGTATTCTCATTGTTCACACATCTAAAATTTATATAGTGAAACACAACTGATAGTAAAACATATAAAATCCTTCTATTCCCAACAGTGGTTAACCTGAATCCCAGCCTAGTAATCATGGTAATTTATGCCGCTGGGCAATCCTGGTCTGTAGCCGGATTAAGGTGAGGATTAGCTCCATCTACGATCAAAAATGTTCAATAGACAAGAACAGACACCTAAAAGATAGTTCTGCCAGTGCTTTTACACACTCACAACTGTCATGTAATGATAAAATAATATGTAGATCATAAAATATATAACATAATTAATAAAAAAAAATGAACTATTAAAAAACGAATTAAAATGTAATAAAAATAAGATAATTTAAAAAAAAAAACACTTACAACAGTAAAGCCAAAATCAATTTCATAAAAACAAAACTATAATAAAATGAAACTGAAGAATTAAAAAAAAGATTGTACATGAATATATGTTTGCCCTCCCATCCCCACCCCACTCTGTTTCCAATTGGCCAGCAAATTCACAGCCAATTAAGGTCAACTGACAACGGCCAGAGAAGGAGAGGGACACACCCAGAGAGACACAAAGACAGAGCAAGAGAGAGTAAATTAGGAAATAATGGCATGCCCCTTCATCAAGGATCCTGTTGATGAGGAGGCCCACATTGTTCAGAGGGCCTTCCAACCACCACCAGCCCCAAGGGTCTTCCAGGACAGGACCAATCCATTGATACAGACAGACTCCTATCTGTGGGAGAGGTACCAGTTCAGCAGGCAAAACATAGTGTATCTATGCAGTTTGCTGGAACCACACATTATAAAGGTCCCACGCCGCAGCCAGTCTCTGACCACTGTGCAGTCAGTCTGTACTGCACTGAGGTTCTTTGCTAGCGGTACATTCCTGTATAGTGTTGGTGATGCTGAGAGGCTAAAGAAGGGAACTGTTTGCAGAGAGGTAAAAAAGGGTGTATTTTCTATTCATTTTGATTATTTCTAGCATCACCATACATCATGCATAGGGCTTGATTTGTTCACATTAACATAGGTTATCTTTTATATTTATGAATGGGACACATACCACTGTGGTCTGTCTGTTCCTCATCCTATAGCACATGCCATACATTTAAGGGGATTTTCCTTATTTTGATATAATAAGGGATAGAGCTTACAATTGACTCCCAAATGATGAGAAATAGATAACTGATTCACTCTCACCTGCATTCACTTAACAGTTTTCCTCATCTCCACTGAATTGATGGATTTGCTAAATGGAATTTTCTACAAAATGTAATGTGATTATTTCCTATAAACTGATCATTTCGGAAATGTCATAATCTACAATCAATTGTGTGATAAATGTGAATTTATCACACAATTTAATTATGTGCTGAAATGCTGAATTTTCCTTGTCACTTAGCCTACACATTAAGCCTGTCGGCAATATTCCGTCACGCCACCTCCCTTGCTTTATTAATTGCTGCAGTATTGCCTTTTTCTTAATTATGTCCTTATAGTCCTCATACACTTCCATAAGGAGTGTTTGTTCCGCCGTAGAAAAAGCCTCCACTCACTCCTTTCCTTTGCTTTTTGACATTTTGCAACATTTTCGACACTCGACTAGTTTGGGCTTTTTTTTTTTCCCTGGGCGCGTGCATGAGTTGAGGCTTAACAGGTGAGGCTTGAATTAGCGTCAACTGGAGACAGCTGATTTCACTTGATGGAACGGGTCGGAGCTAGATTGTGAGTTGGCGTTTAGTCAAACTTCAAGATTACACCTTAGTCTGGATATTAGCTACGTTGATGGAATACCCCCCAGGTGGTCTGGCTGCTCCTGACGCTACCGTCATAAAAACAAGAGAGGAAGAAATCTGACTATCTGATTGGTCGAAGGACCGAACTGAACAGGTGATATCAACATCCGTGATCAACAACATAAATGCATTTATTTTTATCACAAAACTAATAAATAATCATGGTGGATTTACTGAACAGAGTTTCCGAAAAAACGTTGCACTTAACAGCTTATTTATCTTTATTTCGGCCATGATAATTATTCTTTTCTTACCAGTTGGTCTTTGGCTGCTCGAAGAAATCTGCACTGACTGAAACACTGCATTTAACGGCTGGATTATAAAACCTTTTGTAAAGAATATAATTGCCCAGATTGCCCACCATAGATCACCCAAAGGGTAAGTTTCTGATTGTAATTTCTCCCCATTATGTTCCACTGTGTGTGTTTAGAGATGTTAAAACAACATATTAATGCAACTGCTATGTTTCCTGCCTTTTTTGGATAAGCGGGAAACATAGAACCTTTTTTTAGTAAGAGGGAGACATAGAACCTGGGAAACATAGAACCTTTTTTGTGTAAGCGGGGAACATAGAACCTTTTTTGCAGGGTTAAATGGGGAACATAGAACCCGGGGAACATAGACCCCAGGGAACATAGGGATGACCCTACTCTAACAGCCTGCTGGAAAATCACTAAAATCACTAAATCATCACTAGCACCACACATTCCATCGTGGCAACAGAAGGGAATCACTCATCTTCATCATTTATTCCAAAAAAACTAATTCATATAATTTAATTAAGTAATCCGGAGGTACAGGGTTGGGGGAGACAAGTTCCTCCACTGCCAACAATTTAAATCCAAAATTAACATAACCAACAACACACTACAACCTTCTAACCTAAGCAGCAAGATCATGAAAATCAAAAACAAAAATCTCAAATTTTTATAAACTTATATCCAGCGCAAATACTTCTATAACACTCCAAACAACAAAATGCAAGATGCGGGATGCAAATTCATAAAAATATCTTCACTATGACTGACCACTAACACAAATTTGCAACTCACACAGTAAAGAACTATCCAGAGAATCCACATCACTCAAGGTAAAATGTTTAAATGGTTTTTGATGACACAGACGTGTTCACAATGCACTATGGGTAGCGCAGATGATTATTTTCATGCCACTCGGGTCTGCACACCAGTTCACTCCCTCTGGACAGCAATAAACACTCCACAATCTTGGGTTGCAAAATCCCATTGTCCTCATCACTCTGCCTACAGGGAGACATTACATAAGTCACCCTCCTAACTAAACACAGAAACTCATTACTCTTCTCTCTAACTGTTGCCAAGAAAGTAATCTTCCAAAACTGGAAATCTAAAAAAATATCTTGTAATATCAGTCACTGGAACCACCTGCTTACAGAATACATCTCAATAGAGACGATAGCAGCCTACAGAAACAACAATATATCACTCTTAAATAATACCTGGGAAACCTTTTTAAATTATCTAAACTCAGAACAGAATTCATCCCAAAACCAAAGCCGTGTACACGACCATATGTCTTTGCCATGACAACCAACCATCTTCTAAACATCACGAAACACCACCACTCTACACCAAACCATACGGTCATACATATATATTTACTCTATATCTATCTACCTACTTATTCTGTTTTTTCTCTTTCCAACCTGTCTATTCATGAATCATAATAGCAATTCTACATGTACACACACAGTAATAATAACAATAATAAACTATATATATATGTGTGTGTGTGTGTGTGTGTGTGTGTGTGTGCATATAAATATATATATATATAAATAAATCTATTATTATTATTATTATAACATGTACAGTACAGGCCAAAAGTTTGGACACACCTTCTCATTCAATGCGTTTTCTTTATTTTCATGACTATTTACATTGTAGATTCTCACTGAAGGCATCAAAACTATGAATGAACACATGTGGAGTTATGTACTTAACAAAAAAGGTGAAATAACTGAAAACATGTTTTATATTCTAGTTTCTTCAAAATAGCCACCCTTTGCTCTGATTACTGCTTTGCACACTCTTGGCATTCTCTCCATGAGCTTCAAGAGGTAGTCACCTGAAATGGTTTTCCAACAGTCTTGAAGGAGTTCCCAGAGGTGTTTAGCACTTGTTGGCCCCTTTGCCTTCACTCTGCGGTCCAGCTCACCCCAAACCATCTCCATTGGGTTCAGGTCCGGTGACTGTGGAGGCCAGGTCATCTGCCGCAGCACTCCATCACTCTCCTTCTTGGTCAAATAGCCCTTACACAGCCTGGAGGTGTGTTTGGGGTCATTGTCCTGTTGAAAAATAAATGATCGTCCAACTAAACGCAAACCGGATGGGATGGCATGTCGCTGCAGGATGCTGTGGTAGCCATGCTGGTTCAGTGTGCCTTCAATTTTGAATAAATCCCCAACAGTGTCACCAGCAAACACCCCACACCATCACACCTCCTCCTCCATGCTTCACAGTGGGAACCAGGCATGTGGAATCCATCCGTTCACCTTTTCTGTCTCACAAAGACACGGCGGTTGGAACCAAAGATCTCAAATTTGGACTCATCAGACCAAAGCACAGATTTCCACTGGTCTAATGTCCATTCCTTGTGTTTCTTGGCCCAAACAAATCTCTTCTGCTTGTTGCCTCTCCTTAGCAGTGGTTTCCTAGCAGCTATTTGACCATGAAGGCCTGATTCGCGCAGTCTCCTCTTAACAGTTGTTCTAGAGATGGGTCTGCTGCTAGAACTCTGTGTGGCATTCATCTGGTCTCTGATCTGAGCTGCTGTTAACTTGCCATTTCTGAGGCTGGTGACTCGGATGAACTTATCCTCAGAAGCAGAGGTGACTCTTGGTCTTCCTTTCCTGGGTCGGTCCTCATGTGTGCCAGTTTCGTTGTAGCGCTTGATGGTTTTTGCGACTCCACTTGGGGACACATTTAAAGTTTTTGCAATTTTCCGGACTGACTGACCTTCATTTCTTAAAGTAATGATGGCCACTCGTTTTTCTTTAGTTAGCTGATTGGTTCTTGCCATAATATGAATTTTAACAGTTGTCCAATAGGGCTGTCGGCTGTGTATTAACCTGACTTCTGCACAACACAACTGATGGTCCCAACCCCATTGATAAAGCAAGAAATTCCGCTAATTAACCCTGATAAGGCACACCTTTGAAGTGGAAACCATTTCAGGTGACTACCTCTTGAAGCTCATGGAGAGAATGCCAAGAGTGTGCAAAGCAGCTATTTTGAAGAAACTAGAATATAAAACATGTTTTCAGTTATTTCACCTTTTTTTGTTAAGTACATAACTCCACATGTGTTCATTCATAGTTTTGATGCCTTCAGTGAGAATCTACAATGTAAATAGTCATGAAAATAAAGAAAACGCATTGAATGAGAAGGTGTGTCCAAACTTTTGGCCTGTACTGTATGTCTGCATAAATACTGTACCACACAAAGCAAACATACATTCATACCGTTATTATATAGAAATACAATTTATGTATGTGGGATTTTTTTAAATATATAATCATACCATGAATTTCCACATCCATAACACTAATTGTTGCACAACCTTGGGAGTACAAAAACAATACTGGTATCATTAGAAAGCTAAGAATCTCCTTTATCCAACAGTGTCTGGGTCCAGACTCAGATGGAGAGTGATAGCAGGTTACCAAGGGTGATGCATTTTTGTAATTTTGCAATTGAGGGGTAATACTGCCCACTTAGCATAATGTATCTGCATGCTAATATGCACTTATATAGTATACATCCACATATACACATAAAACATACATATACATTTACAAGTATATAATTGCAAAATAACTGCTGCTCTGCTATTCACATATTCTTGTTTTTCAATATTATACATTATAAATCATAATTAGCATTACTATGCTAATTATGATTTCATTTACTTTCAGTGTCGTTTTCAAACACACTAAAATGTGTCTGTCAGACAGAAAGCCTCATGTCATTCACTCCGATCTGACATCTGTGGAGCGAAGCTGCAGAAAATATTGAATCCCGATAGACGGTCACCAAGTGGGCCGGTGGTGCTGGCCCAATGAGACTAGTGAATGTCAAGCTAGTTGCTAGCTGTCAGTGCTGCAATGTAATGGCCACCTTGCACTCAATATGCTGCTGCAGTGATTTGTTTTCCAGTGACATTTCAGTATTAGCTGAGCTACTGAGTATCTTTAAAGCTATAGTGCGTAACTTCTGTCGCCTCCCAGCGGATAACGTTAATGCGTTATTACCACTAATAAGCCGAGTGTTACACAGAGTAACACTCTCCACACACCGTGTACACAGAGTACCACTAGCCAGTCGCCATACACTGTGTACACAGAGTAACACTCGCCAGTCGCCACACACTGTACACAGAGTAACACTGGCCAGTCGCCACACACCGTGTACACAGAGTAACACTCGCTTCACACCATGTACACAATGCTACACAACGTGGCGAACACCAGGCTGCTAACATTACATTACATTCATAGCACCATTTCCAAGAAAATAATAAAGTACTAGGTCCAGTACATGTAACAGCAACACATACTACTCATAATACAATTATAAACCTTCAGCCGAACGTCCAGGCTTTTTCTTTGTGGTAGGATCCACTTCTGGACCGTGTCTTGGCTGCTTCTCCGCCCTGTTGCTTTCACCTTCTACCTGCGCTCTACCTCTTGCTGTGACACTCTCCGCTCGTCCTCCCCCTCCCTTCTTGTTGTGAGGAAGCATTTCCTGTGCGCCAGCACGGGAATGTCGCCAGTCTACGTGCATACTAAAAATGATATATATTGAAATTATCGCGAGATGTTAGAGGAGCCGATCGGCTTAATCAGCATTGTGCCATCTCCTCTAGTAGTGGCTTGGGTGAAACGGACATTTACGGACCTGTAGAAGTTACGCACTATAGCTTTAAGCAGTGAACGTTATTATTTATTTCTTTTTACTTGCAGGCTAGATTTGTTTATATATGCTACAGTGATTTGTTTTCCACAGAGCTCTACAGTGCTAGCATTTTACTCGCGTTTGCGACTAAAAATAGTTTTGTGCGAGCAAAAGAAATCATTCAGGAGCATGCTGTGCAAGTACAGATTTCAACCAGCAGCAGAAACGAAAGGTGAATCCTGCCAGTTGCGGGTTGAACTGGGGTCACAGACAGGAATACGGCGGAGCACTGTGGCTACCCGGAAGATTACAGCTTACCGGCAACCGAGAAGCCCAGGTCCAATAATTTCCTCTTCGTTGGTGTCATGGCTGGCCAGAGGTACCTGAACAGCTGAGCCGTGGCGGCACACACGTATGTGTCGTGTCAGAGGAGAAACGAGCCGTGTACATTTCTCTCTTTGTGGCAGGTAATGGTCCACAAACCTCACCACACTTAAGGGACTGTTCTTAACTTATCAGAGGAGGAGGGTGGCTGGTTGATTTTTATTTTATTTATTTATTTTATTTTGATCCCCCCTGTGTTAATCACTTATTACCTCAGCCAAGGAGGTTATGTGTTTGCCGGTGTTTTTCTATTCTGTTCTGTCTGCAAAATAACTCAAAAAGTTCTGAATGGATTTTGATGAAATTTTCAGGAAAGGTTGATAATGGCACAAGGAACAGATGATAAAATGTTGGTGATCGGTTGAAGCGAAGAAATGGCAGGAAATCCGAGCTGCTTGGTGGAGGTCTGCGCTCTCCAAGTGCTCTAGTTGATGCTGTTTTTGAAGTATGAATCAATAAGTAATTTATTCCATTGAAATATCATTGATGTATTATAGAAAAGTGATTTATCCTTTTAGAAATGACGCACATCTGTCTCATTTTTGCTGTGGTATCATGATACTACTCAGAACTGTGATACTTTCACTGGTATCGTACCATGGGTCCCAATTTTGGTACCGGGACAACACGAATAAGCACATAGTCATTTGTGGCCAGTTCATTATTGCATTTATTTTATAGTCTGGAATTAAACAATAACTGCTGATTTTCTTATGCAGTTGATTCTGAGGACAGCATTTGTGTAGTGTGTACAAGCATATAGAGGATTATAGGTAGAAATGTGTGGGCCAATGTGTGGGCCGGTGCTCCTGAATGTCCCGGGCTGAATTTGTGTCCCAGTCCGCTCCTGGTCTCGTCTCTTATACAGCATATGTGAACATGTAAAGATACTTTATTTGCACTTAATTATACATTCATACTTTCGTTTTTGTGCAATCTTGTAATTCTGCATGTGACCACCACTAGAGTAAATCTAAAAGAAATCAGATATGAGCATTTGAAAGCTAATTTTTCACCAAAAAAATAATCGAGGAGCATAACCCTGGGACCCCCTAGCAGTTGTCGGGGCTCGTATCCTTCTCACCTTTTTCACCCCTGACCCATTTTCATGCCTGATCATTTTGGATGTACAAACCTTTGTACTTTTTTCAACTCAAAACAAACTCTTTCTGTTCCTTTCCTCTCTCATTTTCCTTTCATCTCTGTAAGTTTATTAAGTCAACCCAGAAAGACCGGGATTCACACACATTTTTTTGCTCAAGCTAAGATTACTAATGTCCTCCACTGCTTTGCTTTTAAATGTTCCTCAGGTGTTCTATAAAAGTACTGGTGAGAGTGCCTACTGTTTTTTGCCCCATTAAATGTGGAACTCACTGCCTCTGGGTATTAGAACAGTAAAGTCTCTCTGTATTTATAAAAGCAAATTAAAGACCTATCTTTTATTGTGGCTTTGAGTTTGAAGTAATATTATGGCCTCTGGCCATTTTGGTTTTTACTTTATCACTGGTGTTTATATTATTTTATTTTATTCTATAGAATTTGATTTACTGATTTAATATTTTGTTTTTTATTGTTATATTTTTTCTAGTCTTTAGAGTTGCTTGTGTTATTCTTATTTTTTTTTTTATTTATTTATTTTTTTTGTCTGTGTTGTTTCAATTTTGTATGTGGAGCACTTTTCCAGTGGAAAGGAAAATTCTAAATAAGATCTCTTCTTTGTCCACCCTATTTCTCCCAGACATAACTGAGCTTAATACAACATCAATATGAGATTTTGATCATTTTCTCATACTTCTTAAATTCAGTGATCTCCAGATAAGAAGCTGATTTATATCTGATGAGACAAAGAACAGACTATTGTATGTCGCTATATAAATAAAGATGAGTTAAGTTGGTGTAGATGTTTCTTTGCATCAATTTGTGTTGCCCTTGGTGACTTTACTGCTAATGCCATCTTTCTGTTGACGTTAATCATGCCAGTTTGTGCTCTGTCTTAAAGTACAGTCACAGTAGCACACCAAATTACAGCACCAATGTTCTTCATAAGACTCATTTGAACACATAATTTCCAAATCTAGCCTAAATATATTATTCAAACAAAGCAATCATGCCTAGATGAGTAATCCATGTATGAGAAGATGGTTCCCTGGAGTCTTCCAGCACCCCCGCCACCATGCTACTCTGGGTTTTTCTCTGAAGCCTTGTAGTCTGCTATCTTTAATATCTTTTCACCCATATCATGGAACAGAGATCTCACTTCCTTTTGTTGCAGCAGCAAATATATTCAACACTGACACTGAGACACTGGGTATCCCCAAATGGATGCTCAAGTGTGGGTGAGAGGAGCAGAGAGGACCATGGAGGTCAGGTGGGGCGGGCCCAGAATGGGGGTTGGGGAACTGCCCATTGGTCCAACAGCCCATTGGTCCGACATCCCATTGTTCCAACCATATTAAACCCATTGTTCCGAAGTCCGTTCCGAAATCATCATGATGCCCTGTGGTTAAGGTCTGGTTAGGTTTAGGCAAAACCACGTGTGGGTTAAAATGAAAAAGAAAGTGACAAACACATAAGCTGTGAGCCTGCTTTGCCTCAAGCCTTTCCCAGCTGACCCAGAGCTGGTGCGGCGCACCATCAAGGTAGAAATACGCCTGCCAGGAGCCATTCAGCACTGCGGACAGTCAGACTAATGGGATGTCGGACCAATGGGCTGTCAGACCAATGACAAGGACCCATTTAAGTGTGGGTAAGAGGAGTGGAAAGGACCGGCAATGGTAACATAACCTGGGCTTGTAACTATAATCTAATTACTATTACTAATTAATTTCTCCTATTTTTGAAATCATAACGCGTTACATTACTCTGTTACTAAACCTCCGCTTGGAAAATTAAACAGTTCTGAAACTGCAGCCTCCAGTACTGCAGCTTCACCTAACCCCCAAATTCCATCAGATGCGTGTTGGTTGCGTCTGCGCTCCGGAACGGCAACAAAAGCCGATCCATTTCAATTCTAGTCAATGTGTGTGCTTCCACCGGCTGCGGCTGTGCCGCGTTCTGGCTCCATCACAGCTGCGGCCCTCCGGAGCCCTGCGCAACAGATACGCAGGACTTCTATTTTTGCCGGACGCTGGAGCACAACGCAGCAATTCTAGCCTGGTTCCAGACCATAGATCCTGCCCACTCAACTGAGTAGGCTTGCATCTCTGGTCTGGCATACTTGACATCAGCGCCACGCTGATGTCAAGCTGTGCACCGGTGGGTAACTGGTGAGGATAGCAACAATGGCAACCGCTATAGATCCTACAGACCACATTAACGATGCTATCGAGGTATTTCGCCACTACTGGAGGGCCAAATGGAGGGCCAAATTAAGGAAGCTGCTAAATTGGATTTAACGGCGATGCAGCTGGGCGTGCATGACGACGGAGACATTTTAAACGGGCAATGCTCGCTTGTTTTCGGCACCTCCGAGGCATGGATACTAATGACGTCAGATTCTGGGTGAGTCGTTGATCTCTACTGATTGGTTAGGGAAAAATTAAATTCCCTCCCCCTTGTAAATCGCCTTCAGTGGAGGTGATGTTAGACTGAAGGTTCTGGGAGCTTCAGTCTGACACTCAGGCTACAGCAATTCAGCACAGAGCAGATTGTGCGGGGCAGGAAGTCGTGCACAGAAACAAAATTAAACATCCAGTTAATTTTCAAAATAAAATACACAGTGTTCATGGCTGATCATATTTCCCTGCACTACACCTTGAAAATGTCATAATGGGCGGAGGCAGGCCAACAGGTCAGAGGTTTTCAGACATCATTTCACCCATCCATATTGGATGTGCGTGCTCTATCCCACTTTGTGATCCAATCTTAAACCCCCATTTAAAATCTCTTCTCATGCTCCCTAATTAGCCCTGGATCCTCCCAAGGACCTGACTGTTGCAGAGGTGACAGAGACCACCATGATGCTGGAGTGGAAACGCCCCCTGGCAAAACTGGACTCCTTCAGAGTGGTTTACGTGTCTGTCGATGGTCGCAGGGCTGAGGAAGTAGTCCCAAGCAGTTCTGAGTCTCACATCCTCAGGAGCCTTACACCAGGCATGCTGTACACCATCAGTGTTATCGCAGAGAGGGGCCGCAGGACCAGTGCACCCACCACCATCTCAGCACCCACAGGTCAGCACTGAAAAAACAACACACCTTCCATCTTCAGAAGCAGTGTCCCTGACTTAGCAATAGTATTTCAGTGTCATAGAATGTCCTAAGTGTCTGGTAGGAAACAGTGGTTGGTAGAAGAAGCTTTTTTGGCAAAAATGTTTGGAGGTTTATCTTGGCATATATTCTGATATGAAAATGCTTACATTTTGTGACTGTACTCTGTATTCTTACCCAGATAAGATTTCAGCAGTTGCTATTTGTGCACAATCTTGGCATATACCTAATGTTTAAACACTTTACCTCAAGTGGAAACTATGCGTATAGTTTGGCTTCTAGAAAGACTATTGTTGTTATTCTAACCTGACGACCTTGCCTTTGACAGTTTTAAGTGGAACTATTTTCTATTAAAGAAATTATCCCTTTTTGAAAGATGGTATGTGGATTATCCAGAGTAACCTCTCTCGCTATACTGTCTTCACTATATACTGAAGATCTAATGACTGCTGTTAGTGGAACTTCAACTGTTTTATGTTTCTGTCTAAAGCTGAAGAGGTGCGTCTAGGTTTTGAAGACATTTGTGGCTTAGCTCAGACCTCTCTAGGGGGTCTGGGAGATCCTTAAGTTAAGTTTAAGTACACATCCTAATAATTGAAAAATTTGAATGTGTACTTCAAAAAGTGTCATTTATTCATTCATTCATTCATTTTCATCACCACTTTCATCACCCCCTGTTGGGGGTCGCAGAGGGGCTGGAGCCAATCCCAGCTGGACACCCAGGATAGGTCGATCGATAACCATTCATACGCCGGTGGGTGTCGTGTAATTTCCAGATTAATTGTGAACTAGTCCATACCCAGTGGTAGCTTTGTGCTTTCTACCTATGCCAATCCTCAGTGCCTATGTGCAGTTTCACATAGATTGACCACGTCAATGATTAGAAAAACATCGGACAGACAGAATGACTGACTAACAGAATGACACACTGACAGTTTCCGTGATTACAGTGGTGGAAAAAAGTTTTCAGACACCCCATGCATTTGTGAAATATTGCATTAAGAATCACTCTTAGGTCTTCAAGTGCAATTTCTTTTAGTACAGTCACAGCCAAAATACTAAATAAATCCTAAAAAAGCCATTAAAAACTTAAAATTGATTGGTTCCATAAAAATACATAAGAAATTTTGAGTATTGGGTCATTTTGGTACCAGTGATGAAGGTCGTTCTTTTTATTAAAAGACACAATTTTTGTTGCCAAGCTTCGTGTCTACATAAAGCCAGCACATTTGAAAGTTCTTCAGACACAAAAATGGCTAAAACAAGGAACCTAACGCAGGAAACACGCCTGAAGATAAAGATTCTCAGCCAGGAAGGGTACAGCTGCCGCCAGATAGCCAGGAAGTGCAGATGCAGTCCTTCAGCAGTTGGATACGCTCTGCAGAAATACAGACGAACCAACAGCTTGGAAGACAAAGCAAGATCTGGGCGTCCAAGGGTTTCTTCAGCAAGAAATGACCGCATCCTGATCCGCATATGCAGGCAAAACCGCCAAATGACATCACAGGAGCTTCAGCAGCAGTGGTCAAACCAAACTGGTGTCCAGTGTTCCACCCGCACTGTACGTGGCCGACTTTTAGATCATGGCTTAAGGTCCTACAAGGCTATCAAGAAGCCCCTGATCAAGAGATCATGAGAGACAGAGGTTAGCAAGGCGTTGTTGGGCCCAGGCACACAAGAACTGGACAGCCAGGAATTGGAAGAAGATTTTGTGGTCAGATGAGTCCAGTTTCCAGCTTTATCTTCCTCCTACTAATGTGAGGGTACGCAGAAGGCCAGGCGAAGCATTATCTCCAGCATGTACAGTACCTACTGTCAATCATGGTGGAGGCAGTATCATGGTTTGGGGATGCATGAGTGCTGCTGGTGTTGGTCATCTCACTGTCTGTGATGGCACATTGAACTCTACCAAGTATTGTACCATTCTCGAAACCCACATGCTCCCTTCTGCGCGTGCACTGTTCCGTCGAGGTAAAAACTGGATGTTTCAACAAGATAATGCCCCATGCCACACATCCAAGGCCAGTAGAACTTGGCTGCAGGAGCACAGTATCCAGGTCTTAGAGTGGCCAGCTCAATCCCCGGACATGAGCCCCATTGAAAATCTGTGGTGGATTATCAAAAGGTCTGTTTCAAAGCATAAACCAAGGTATTTAGAATAATTAAAAGCAGTAATTCAAGAAGAATGGGACAAGATTACCCCTCAACAGTGTGAAAGGCTCGTGGGGAGCATGCCAGCCAGGATTAGAGCTCTACTACGTGCCAATGGCAGGACTACTAAATACTAATTTAATGATGTGATGGTTTATTTATTTTTTGTTCAGTTTTGAACACATTCTCTGTTATTTGTTGACTTTGATACTGACAATGTTGAGAACTGACATATTGAAACTGTCAAGAATTTAGTTTTGTTAGTTTTTCTTGTAAACAATAAACAAAAAAAATATAATTTGTATTTGTTTGTATCTGTCTAATGCAGCCACACCTTTTGAAACACAAAAAAGATTTTTCCACAAATATTTCATGATAATATTTGAGATTGTGTAAAATTTTAAGGGTGTTCGAAAACTTTTTTCCACCACTGTATGTACAGCATACCATACCATGACTTAGTCATACCAAAATTTAAAAAAAAAAAACAAAAAAAACATTCGGCCACAGCGATCTTAGCCATTTTTGAGCATTTTTCTGTTGTTATAGCACCACCCAGTGCCAATTAGACTTAAAATGACTTGAGGCGTCCTGTTATACATATCTACCAAGTTTAGTAAAATTGATATGGCGGTTAGGCCAAGATAAGAAATTAGCTCTCTAGCGCCGCTTTTTGTTTGATTGGGTCAATAATGGAGGGGTCCTCACACCCTCCGCAATATTCATTGCCTTATAGAAGCTCAGTTTTAGTAAGTTTTCCAACTTTTGCCAAGAGGGAACTTTAGATATTGGTCCCTAGATTATGTTCACCGAGTTTCATGCAGACCGGTCAAACTTCCTAGGAAGAGATCGATTTTAAGTGTTTTTCAAAAAATTAAAAATGGCGGAAAATCTATATAACCAAAAGTTATGGGTTCTTGAGGCAAATTTGTTCCTCATGCGAAGAGGCATCTCTGTGTGACATACAGGGCATGAGATATGCCCATTCAAAGTTTGCAATTTCAGTCAGTTGCTATAGCGCCCCCCTTTGGCCAATTGATGTAATATTGCTTCATTCGCATTCTCCCATGACCCTCTACCACTGTGCCAAATTTCACATGGCTTGATCAAGTCAGTGAGGAGAAAAACGTGGAACAGACACACAGACACACCCACAGACAGTTTTCGTCATTATATACTGTAGTAAGATTGTGTTTTTTAAAATATTAGTAGCTATTAACAATTAGTATTAGCACTGAGTAGAAACAGAATACTTCATAAGTGTTATCATTAAACATTTATTGACTAGAGCTGGAAAATTATTATAATAATAAATAATGTACACTAGTGGAACTCAAGTACTGTACTTAAGTCAAATTTTGAGGTACTTGTACTTGAGTATATCCATTTTATGCTGGTTAATACTTCTACTCAACTCATTTCAGAGGGAAAGATTGAACTTTTTACTGCACTTGATTTTTTGACGACTTTAGTTACTTTGAAGATTCAGAATATTATACAACGTATGACCGAATAATAAATGATGATGTATTATTAAAGATTGAACTCCCCAACAGTATATAAAGTCATAAAACTGAGCTCCTCCTTTACCAGCTGCAACATTGTGTGATGAACACATTAATGTTTCAATAATTATAATACAACAATATAATATATATTATAATGAAAATGGGCCATGCTGCATAATGAGTATTTTGTTTTGTACTTTTGTTTTTTTTAAAGGATAACTGTTTAACCTGGACCCCTTTCTCATGTGTATGTGTCTAAGAGACTGATGTGAACAACAATTTTTAAAAGTGGTCCATTGTAGAGCAAGAGGGCAGCAGCCAGCAGCCACACAATGGGCACAAGGGCGAAAATTCAATTTCATTGTTGGGGGGGACAATAAACAGAAATACTTCTCAAGAGCAATTTCTGGGGGGGACCAACAAAGATTGATTTTAAATATAGAAATATTACAGTTACCTAAACACACTTATGTAAACAATCCAAAACTGCACCAAAATTCTTCGAGTTTGAATGTTTCTTTGGCGTCCGGGTTGTTTGTATGACTGCTGCATTCACACAGAAGATTCAACCGCAAGGTAATGAAGTGAACAAGACGATGTCTGATTACTGCCAACGTGTTTTATTCTGTTGAAAAGTAGAAGTAAATAAAGATGTCAGACATGTTTCTTGTTTAAAGTTAACTTTTGCAAAGTAGTCACTTAATGGAGCTTATTTCCGCTACCCTGACACACTTCTACTGATCCACAGTCACTCCTGCCATGAGCTGCTGTGTGTCAGTGTATACAGACATGGACCAAACCATTGTGAGACAGATGAGGGCAGAGAATGCAATCTTTTTAAAGTTATAAATATATTAGGCCCGTTTCCACCGCAGGAACTTCGGGGTAATTTTACGGGGGCCGGGGCCGTTGCTTCGTGTCTCCACCGCAGGAACCACCCCCAAAGGACAGAGTTCCGGAACTTTTACAGGGGCTAAACAAGTCCCTGCCTCGGGGTAGGTACTCAGAACGGCCCCGAAAGACTCCTGGCTGGGGCTTGGGGATTACTTAATGCTGATTGGATATACTCAAGGAGGAATGTGACGACAACAGAAAGCAACAAAATAGCCAGCATTTTTAAAACTCAGCAGAAGAGGGTTAGCTCGTTCATATAGCTTCTGCCGCCATGTAAAATAAAAACTCACTAAATGGCCCGTGAAAAAAATATTTTTTCCGGCAGATATCTTAGTTACAACATGATTGAGCTAGCAAAGCAGTTTTGTGTTGATATGTGTGGTATTTATTCAGTTTTGGGAAATCACGATGTCTAGAAAGCATCAGCTGACAGGGACAGCTAAAAGCAGCAGCAAAGCTAACATCAGGACGTCATCCGTTAAAAGCCTCCCGTTGTCGGATACGACATGAAACTACTCCAGTTAGCTCAATCATGTTGTAACTAAGACATCCGCTGGAAAAAAAATTTTTTCACGGACCATTTAGTGAGTTATTACAGACACCGCTATCGGCTAATGGCGTCCCTACGTCGCCCCGGTCAAAATGGTCGCGCAACGATTACGTCACATCCAGAGACCGTAACTCTACAGGAACTTTCCTCGTACTCTGCTCTCTCAGTGGAGACACGGCTGTTGAAAGGGCCGAGCGAGAGGACGTTCCTGTAGTAGTTCCTGCCCCTCAAATAGTACCAGGAACTTCTTCAGTGGAAACGGGCCTATTGTGTTGCGTATATCATTGGCACAGGTGCTTTCAGTTTTTATTATTATATAGTTTAAATTGTATAGTTTCCTCAAATTATAATTTGGGGGGGGGGGGGGTTCCCCGTCCCCCCCGGGATTTCCGCCTATGAATGGGCAGCAGTGTTAGCATATGGGCCAACTGAACACTGTCACTGTATCTCCATTAAAATTAGTCATTTTTGACACAGACAGGCTGAGATTGTTATCAGTCACTCAGTACGTTTACATGCACGCAGTAGTCAAGCTAAGCTCATAGCTCAGACTTCTTGTCTTGTCTTTGTATACATGCAGAGGAGAAAATCGAATTTCTGACCAAGTATGGAGGTATTTTTGTGTCTTTTTGTTGCAATCATATAAAACTGTTTTAAGAGCATATTTCTTGAACGGCAATCAAAAATCAAGTTTGTAAGTAAAAATGTGTGATCATTTTGCTTATAAATCAGTCCTCTTTGCTTGCAAGTTAAAAAGTTTTGCTTGCAGATCAGTCCTCTTTCCTTGCAAGTTAAAAAGTTTTGCTTGCAGATCAGTCCCCTTTGCTTGCAAGTTAAAAACTTTTGCTTGCAGATCAGTCCTCTTTGCTTGCAAGTTAAAGTTTTGCTTACAAGTTCAACTGCACTTAATGCTGCTGATGGATGAGAGAAGAGTTTCTATTGGTGGGTTTGTCGTGGGTACATACAGAGCGGGCTACACCCACGATTCCCTTTCCTCCACTGGAAACGCTCGACAGTCAGTATTACTGCTACATCCCGGGGCATCGACGGTACTGACCATTACGCCATCGAATAGTTCAGCCCAGGCTAAACAAAATGCATCAGTTCAAATATAACATTATTGCTATTATTAGGCCTAGTCCACACGGACCCGTGTACTTCTGGAACCAATGCGATTTGGCTGTTTGGCCACATGAAACTGCAGTTTTGGGCCCCCAAAACCGCGTTTCTTTGAAAACCATAGTTGTGTGTAGATAGGATAACCGCACTTACCTGTCTACACTGTTTGACGTCAGAATGACGGTAAATAGCGCTTTTCTAAAAGTTTACTAACTGCTAAAATCCCACATCCTGTGTTAAATACAATGTATCTTAACTATATTTACAGTGAAGCTTGATTCTGCACTCTGCACTTAGCCCATATGTGAATGTTTACCGTTGCTATGGCAACAAGTGACAGCTGATGTTAGTGTTAGTTAGCTCAATCGTCCGACAAACAATAACCCATAAAATTATAATTCAACATATTTAAACAAAATCAACAACAGCTACCAACAGTTACATTCCTTACAACCTTAGCTAATGTGTTGTCACTGGTTAGATTGTCAAAATTAAAGTAATAACAGCATTAGTGACGGTTGCATCCACTCGTATGCAGTTACCTTACGTTGCAGTTCCCTCAAACAATATCACGAAGCACAAACTATATAAACAAGTTACCCATTAAGGGTACACTACTGATAAAATCTGAAGGTGCTTAGGTGACATTTACCCACCTGAAAGAATAAATGAAAACAAACGGTAATTTTTGTAGCTTTACTCTAGGTGTAACTGCCAACTGAAGAACACAGTGCAAACCAACTGTTTATATACCCAGATTTGCTCTTGTGCCTTTACTCAAATCAGTTATGCTTTATTTATAGTATATCCAGCTGCCCGACCTAACGACCAACAACGGAGACTGCTCCCGTTGCTAGCTACCCCAACTACAGTACCACGAAAGCAGCAACGAGCCTGCTAACGGGGGTTCTGGATCCGGCCGGGTCGGACCTCTGTTGGCAGGCCTGTCGCTGCTGTTGTGGTAGTGTAGTTGGTCGATCAGGCACCTCTGCTGTTGAATTAGGTCGCACTATTTATGTGAATCGGGTGTTTTTATTTTCCGCACTTCCCTACTCCGGTATTGACTCTGACTTCTGATTGGTTAAAATGGCATTTCCGTTAGAAGTTACATCGCCACGTACTGCTTTGGCATGTGTATTACATCACTTGATAGCGGGTTTTGCGGTTTCGTGTGGATATCATATTTTTTTATCACACCACTCGTGTGGACGAATTTTTTTTGCAAACTGGAGCCCGAAAAACTTCGGTTTCAGAATTGATTTTCGCCACAGCTCCCGCACTGAATCCCCCGTGAACTACAGAACTCTCATATTGCTTTGCAAGCGTACTAGGCTGAAGAGTAGAATTTAAGAAACAAGCTAAATGACATGATGTTGCACACTCTTGTACAGTAGGTGGCGGTATGCACCTTTAAATTGCTGCCAATCAAGAGAAGAAGAAAAAAAAATGCTTTGTAAGCTGTCACTGGCCAATAGAGATGTGTCTTACAGCTTTCAGTTTGGGCCCCGCCCACCAGGTTCAACTTTTTACTCACAAAACTTTTTGACTTGCAAAAAAAAAAAAAAGACTCGCAAACAAAACTTTAGGATTTGCAAACAAAACTTCTGGATTTGCATTTTTTAATCAATCATTTTTTACTTGCAATAAAACATTGTTTGATTGCAATATTGATACTTTTACTCTCAAATCTTTTTTTTGATTGCAAAACCTACTCTGTTTGATTGAATAATAAAGAAACAAATGTAGCTCCATAACCAAGTACGTATGACTCCGCCTCGATAGGCGGCGCTGTGTCCTTTTTAATATAGTGCATATTGAACTAGTTCTGGTTGACCCGAAGAGGAAGCTAACGACGAATGAGGATTGGCAGAGCATGAATGTAGTTTCCTCGTCCATCCAGAAGTGCGTCTTCTGCTTCTCGGTCGCCATGGCGTTTGTATGTTTGTTTTTTCGGGAGTTACTGCACTGCTATATACTGAACTGCTGCTACGTCATCTCTTTCTTCTTCCGGGTGAAAGCCCATGAAAGAAAAAGTGGTGCATGCGCGGAACGCCGAATCCAACTCCAGTCGGACTAAGTGGATACATGCAGCAATAGTTCGTTTTTCGATCGAATTATCTGGGTGTGTTAGTTGAGCTACAGATAGTTCAATTTCAGTCAGGCTAAACTATTTACATTCACTTAAAAGTCCGGTTTCAGTCGGACAAAGCCAATAATTTGATTTTCTCAAGCTGCATATGAACGTACTGAGTGTCTGAAGTGTCTCTTTACCTTTCACTTGATCTGGTCTGTTTGTTATCTGTCTGGTCAAGCGGATGTCTCATTATGAAATCTCAGGAGATGTCATTTGTTGCAAAAGACAACAGTGGAAAATTGAGTGAGATTTGGAGAGAGTACAGTAACCAAAGTAGTTTAGTAGTTTAGTGTTATCTAAAAGATTTTCAGTGTCATGGATGATTATTCACCTGATTTCATCTATGTGGCTGAGGCCCTTGAATTCAATCGTTGCACATATTCATTTGAGGTAAGGTACACAGATGAAGATCGACTACTAATTGAGGAGCGGAAAAGGGGAGAGAGTGACAGTGAGGGAGTACCTGCACTATTTTACGACAAGCTACACTGTTGTAACACATGCAGAATGTGGCTCACTGTCTTGTTGGAATAAGCAGGGACATCCCTGAAGACGTGATCTGGATGGCAGCATATGTTGCTCATAACCTGTATGTAGATGTAAGATGTGTATGTGTATGTAAGATCTACAAGTTACCCATGATGCCATGGGCACTAACATAGCCCCATACCATCATATAAATATAATAAAAGTAACAGATCAAATAAATAAGAACTATAATCAATAAGCTAGAACTGTGAGGCTTAAAAGAGAATAATTAAAGTGATAGTTCAGGTTTTTGGACATGAAGTTGTGTGAAACGCTGACCATCTGTAGCTCTGATGTGACGGTGTCACTACTGTCAACAAGCCTCCTGCTCTGAGAAATGGTCCGTAGCTTACCGGAGAAAAAGTAGTTCTGAAGATATACGGGGGACACGTAACCAAAAGGTTTTAAGCTACAAGAAGTATGCATGTGTTTTGTTAGACTATTTCAATAATTTTAAAACATCCCTGCATTATGTCAGACCTTGCTATCAATTGGGACTATTTTCTGGCCAGTATCACTCCGCCGTGCAGGCCCGCAAGACAGCACGCCAACAGAAATCAATTAGACAGTTTATCACCACGCCGTGCAGGTGCGCAGGATAGCAACGGCTAATGCGAACTTCATCAGCTGTTTCCAACAGAGAACCAATAGGCTATTATTAGTGAGGAAGAAGATGTACTAGCCCTGTATACCTACTACTACAGCGCAAGCACTGGCTCAGGCTCACGACACACCCTCGTCAGCTGCTGTAGGTAAACAGCGGAATACCAAAATGGTGCGAACTTGTGATTTCCCCAGCCGTGGGAATAAAAACATTGCTGGCTCCTTATTCCATCGGTTTCCTGTTACAGATGTAACCCGTAGGCAACTCTGGCTAACCCACCACCTGACTATCAGTTTAATATGAATTAATATGAATGAAGTGCCAGTAGAAACAATTCCGTGTTTACCTGCTCTGATCTGTGGGACTCTAACTGATGACTGTTAAACAGCTGAGTAGTCCTTGTTTGTAATGTCAGTATTGTCTAGAATTATATCATATGACTACAACATATATCTCAACTCACTCACATTTTGGATGCATTAAGGTTTTATTATTGTGAAGTGTTTACCGAGAGTCATAGGGAATTGTGCTCTCCTGTCTCTCGTCTTGGCTTGCTTTTTCTGTGGCTCAACATTACTTTGGAGGCCATCATGCATGACATCACAGAGTCAAATGTGACTGTGACAATGCCCAATCAAGTCTGAAAACTCTGTCCATGGGCCAGACTCTCACGTAGGTGTGACAATGAGGCATCCTGTGGAGATAAGTGCCAAATGGCTGACCTTTGTTCGATGAACAAAATACATGCGGTCTCGGCCACTATTTCAGAGGGCAAGACCTAGACGAAAAGCCATCAAATGTCCAGTTTAGATCTTAACAAATGACAAATCATCTGTGGTTCAGTGAATCCCAACAATGGTATAGTCTTAAGTTGCATTTGAAGATGCCACGACAATGATTTTCCAGTAGTAAGAGTGAGTAATATCCTTTATACAGTCATGTTTTTTTCTTAAGGATTACTTTTTGGGCCTTTTTTTGCTTTATTTGACAGGACAGATTAAGTGTGAAAGGGGGCGGGACAGAGGGGATGACATGCAGCAAAGGGCCAGACTCAAACCTGTGGCCGCTGCAGCATGGACTTTGCCTTTGTACATGGGATAGGCCTCCTTACCTCTGAGCCTCTGGGCACCCGCGTTCATGTTGGTTTTTAATGCCATGATGCTCAAGGGGTTAAAGGTCGTGGGCATTGGGCGAATGCTCATGTCCTTTTTTTTTTTCTTCATCAGTGATTGAACCTGTTATTTCTATAATTATGATCGTTTATTCATTTTCAGACGTTTTAGTTAGCCTAAGAAAGCTCATGTTAGCTAACTATTTATTGTCCAGCCTGAAGGAAATCCATCCAGCTCCAGTGAGGGCAGCCCAGGTCTTCCAGGGAGAGGCAGGAGAGGCCAGGGGGCTGGTGCCGGTGGAAGAGTAAGGCAGACACTGGTTCCCACTATATCAACATCAACACCAGTCACACTAATTTGCCTGGTTCTATAACAGCACCACACCCACCTGATTGTTTCCTGATAGATACACCTCTGCTGGTAGTGTAATAAATCCATGTGGCAATTTGTAACTATTATATAGCTTTGTGCTGTGCTGTTGGGATTTGTATTAGATTCTACTTGTATTCCAGAGACAGAGAAGAGGCAGAGGTCAAGGTGGCAGAGGAGGTGGAAGGAGAGGAGGAAGAGGGCAAGGCAGAGGTTTGCATCGAAGTGAGGATGCTGTTGACTGTTCGTTATGATTTGACACTAAAATATATATATATATATATTGTAAAATGGTGGCAGTGTGATCATTTGTGCACATTCGATTTTCACTGAAGCTGAAACAATGATTCAGTGTTGACAAATGTTAAGCATTGCATAAGGACTTAGGACATTTGCCTTAGGACTTCACACATATCAGAATTGTGCACGTTTTCAAATAATAAACACATGAATACCCTTATGGTGTATATAAAATGAAAAAATGACAAATGTCAGTCCATTTTTATTTTGAATAGAAATTGGAATAATACAAATATCATGTCATCATAATAAAAATCTTGACGGTCACCTTTGGACATTGTAATACTTTTGATGAATGGTTTTCAAAAATAAGTGAAGGTGGGCTCAAATTCTGCTCATTTCTACTGTCAGTTTCCACCTTGCCTACATGACAAATGATCAATAACAAACTGTAGGTAGCACAAGGGCACAGGCAATGCTTAGAAATTAAAATACAAAATACAAAAAAGGAAATGATACAGTCCATGAAATAATTTCAACTGGTTTCATAAAAAAAAAAAAAAAAGTCACCATGCCTGGTGAAATACCTCCTTTGCACAATGTATCACACAATTTGTATCCAATGGTCACTTACTAAAGGGAGAGAGCTTCATCCGCTTCCTCCACCTGTTTTTTGACAAGTGGTTTGGGGAGATTTTCATCAACAGTCGGAAGCTCTGTTAAGCTGTAGTCTTCTCGGCTGCAGTCTGTGAACAGACCTATTGCTGAAGTCCTGGATCTACACAGGGCCAGCTGCTGTTTTACCTCTTATAATGAAACTGTATATAACAGTGAAAGCCTGCTACACAGGCAAAAATACACTGACTGGTCTAAGAATAACCGAACAAGACTGCTTTTTTTATTTATTTATTTTTTTAAGATATTTTTTGGGGCTTTTTCGCCTTTAATGTATAGGACAGACAAGCATGAAGAGGGGAGAGAGAGAGGGGGAGTGACACGCAGCAAAGGGCCACAGGCTGGAGTTGAACCCGGGCCGCTGCAGCAACAGCCTTGTACATGGGGCGCCTGCTCTACCACTAAGCCACCAACGCCCTGAACAAGTCTCTGCTTTTACAAAGCTCGACAATGCAACCTTTTAGTTTCATGAGGTTCAACAACTATGGAAGACAGAGACATGCTTACAAATAAAACATATAATTCAAACATTTTGTTTGAACGCTTATAAAACACATGGTGTTAGTTTTTTAGTATGAAATGTGCTATATAAATAAAATTAGACTGTTTTTGTAACTATGACTATTAAGCACATTGTGCTGCCTTTGTGCATAAAATGTGCAACATAAATAAAATCGCATGGTATTGGATTATGAAACAATGGTGTTAGATAATAGCAAACATAACATTAACAGAGCAATAATAAAAGAGCAAACACTGTAGCAGGTGATGTGAGGGCCAGGAGTCAGGGGCAGACTAGGAGGGCAGAACCCAGGGGTGCAAAACTTACAAGGAGTGGACACAGCAAGCCACA
Source organism: Epinephelus fuscoguttatus (assembly GCF_011397635.1). Taxonomy (NCBI): domain Eukaryota; kingdom Metazoa; phylum Chordata; class Actinopteri; order Perciformes; family Serranidae; genus Epinephelus; species Epinephelus fuscoguttatus. The sequence goes on along the minus strand of NC_064757.1, from coordinate 435,184 downwards.
GCAGTCACTCACCAAAGCTAACATGAGATACGACACACTGTAATGGATTGGATTAACCCCATACCCAAGTGGCACTCAGCTCCACTGCAAAAGTATTTTCTAAACAATATTTAAAATATTAAAAAGTGGGGACACTCGCTCATATGCACTGTGCAGCATGGCAAAACAGCAGCATGGCTGGACCTGCAAAGGAAAACAAGTTCCATGTTAGCCATAACTCTTGAATGAATCAAATGTACAAAAAGCTCCCTTCTCTGTGCTGCTGTGTCAATGGGGACGTCACCATCTGCTTACCAAAGAATTGTCCGGGCTGAAAAACAGTTCACTGACGGAGGTCATCTTCTTCCCCTGCAGGCAGGACAGCCAGCATCAATAATCTATAATGACAATAAATGAGGATTAAATCAAACACTACAATACACCACACTAGCTGAGACCGTAAGGTGCAGACTTAGCAACTATGTATGTCGCGTGCTGGTTGAGCAGACCTACCTTGACCCCGGTGAGCGTGCCTACGGTGGACACGATGAAGTCTATGTAGTCTCCTGGGAGGAGTGAGAGAAGGATTAGGAGACTATGCAGTCTTGACCATGCTTACTAAGGTCACATTAACTTCAAAACCATAAAAATCAACTCTGAAAAACAGCACAGCATTGTCAGCATTACAAGAGTGCTACAGTTAGCTAGCTTGGTCTACATGATTATAAAGCTAAAATGTAAGCAGAAATAGAATTCCATTGTACCAGTTTATTAGTCTACACGGTGATAGAGTGATGTGAAAAATGTGATATAGAGCTAAACTCTGCTGGTTTTCTACCCAAAGTATTTGTAAACAACAAATGTTGTTTTTTTGTTTTTTTTTATTTTTTTTTTACCGATGGATTTCCAGATTGTTGTCATTGCAGCTTACACACTGTTTCTCAGGTCATTGATTTCTTCTATGTCCATCTCCACATTCTGTTCTTGCTCATCCACTTGCATATCCTGTAGGCTAAACAGAATGGTGACAAATCAGATAGGTGGAGAGAGTAATTCAAAATAATGTAGTAATATAATTGTGCATTGTCTATAAGGGCGTAACTTTGGGTTGAACATTTGGGGGATGAGGTCTAAAGCCTGTACCTGTTTTTTAGCTGCATTTATGTGGCTTATATCTCTGCATTTGTCTTGGTCTCTGCTTTCTAATGACGTGTGGCTCTTTATTAAATTACACCTATGACTGTCTCAATATAGTCATATATGATGACAATGTCATTAGAGCAAGTAACAAAGAGGGTGGAAAAAAAAGTCACATCATTACATCATTATACCTCTCCTCCAGATCTGTTCCTTCAGTAGCTGTGAGAGTGTTGCCCTCTTCATTGCTGCTGCTTAGCTAACAGTGCTCCCTTCAAACAATGAAAATGTTCATTCATATACAACCTTTGAATGAGAATCTGTATTAATTGTAAATGCATAAGTTACATAAGTAGACTTTACTTTGTTATAGTAATCAGTCTGGTGAAAGTGCACCTAGGATACTAAACAGGGCTGGTGCAGGTGTCAAGGTGCCTTTCCTTTTCTTCAAGGGCGTTGATGCCAAAGGTTCATCAGAATCATGTCTATGATGGCAAAATGTTGGAAAAGGGGGAAAAATCAGAAGAGGAGGTTGTGGTTATGAGATGAAGTTACTATTTCAGCAAGAAAACATTACAGTTGAAAGCTAGATGAAAAGTTCAGACAGGATCTATGAGAGTCAAGATAAAATAGTAGGCTATGGACACGCATCAGGCCTATCTCAAACAATGTGGTTGTTGCAAATTGTACAAAGTGGATAGTTACTAGCCTAACGATAAATAAAAGACCAAAAACTACTGTTTTGCTAAGGATTCTGGAGCAAGTAATAGTAATAATATCCCATCGCGATACATTCCTTGATATTGTCAATAACAACATTATGAGCCTGTCAGCGCAAGGTAGCATCTAAGATGACAGGGAAGATTTGGCAAAGATTTCAGTACACTTCCCGACCATCAATGCAGTGGTGAATTGATCCCATTCAGTTCGGACCAGCACAACAATTAAAATGTTTATTATAGAGAGAGAAGAAATCATGTGCTGATACGTTGTGGTTGAGAGCTGAGTTGAGAGGAGTAAATGTAGACTAGTGACAGTGCGTCCTCGCAGTAGCTAACGCATAGAACCGGTAAACCCAGCTCAAGAGGCATGCTACCAGTTCCATCAAAGGAGATATCAGTAGCTAGCCAATGCCAACTGCTAACGTGAGTTGTTCAAAACCTTTCTTTTTAGTAAACTCTGTGTACATAAACAATGTTGTCAATGCTCGAGTTCATGTGTAGAGGCCCTGGTGATACTACGAGCAAAGTTTCATGAACCCATTCAAAGCAGAGTCCTGCACTGGGTCGGGTACCCGTGGGTACCTGCAAAAACAGCTGATTTGTAGGTGTTTTTTTTTTTTTTTTTTTTAAATTTCTCAGGTTTGGATCTGGGTGGAAGAAATAACATGCGGGTCGCAGGTTTTAGATAAACACATCAGTCATTAGTTCGGTAAACTACAGATAACTATCTTGGTCATTATTTACTCTCTCTCTGAAGATCACCTCCACTATTTCGCAACGGTCATTGGTTCAGCTGTTTACATGTGTTTCACTATCTAATAACACAATTTGTGATTGGACAACAGAATCAACATGGCTGCCACTGTCTAACAAGCGCCGCTTCCAAAACAGTGAATAATTATTTAGGTATTTGAGAAATAAGTAGATAAAACGGGTCCATGTCATTGGTTCGACATCCCATTAGTCCGACTGTCCGCGGTGCTGAACGGCTCGCGGCAGGAATATGGTGTGCCGCGACTGGCTTGAGGCGGAGCAGGCTCACAGCTTATGTGTTTGCCACTTTCTTTTTCATTTTAACCCACACCATGATCTTTTCCTGACCCTAACCAAGTGGTGAGCAAACAATGACCTGAATGAAGCAGCTCTCACAGTAAAAACCTGACTTCAGCTCCATCATCAACCCTCGGTGTTCTTCTCCCATACGAGTGTAAAAGCACTCGTTTGTTACGTTTAATGCTTTTAAACTTTTATTCTATGTAAAGGAACTTTACATGTGTGTACATATGGATTACTGTTAATTTATTATGCTGATCTGTTCTGTACGACATCTATTGCACGTCTGTCAGTCCTGGAAGAGGGAGAGAGAAGGAGAGAAGGTGCCCGGTGTATTATAGGGGGTCCTCCGGCAGACTAGGCCTAAGTCAGCCTAACTAGGGGCTGGTACAAGCCAAGCCTGAGCCAGCCCTAACTATAAGCTTTATCAAAGAGGAAAGTCTTAAGTCTAGTCTTAAATGTGGAGACGGTGTCTGCCTCCCGGACCATAACAGGAAGATGATTCCACAGGAGAAGAGCCTGATAGCTGAAGGCTCTGGCTCCTGATCTACTTTTGGAGATTTTAGGGACCACGAGTAACCCTGCATTCTCAGAGTGCAGTGTTCATGGTGGGATAATATGGCACTGTGAGCTCTCTAAGATATGACGGAGCTTGACCATTTAGAGCTTTATAAGTTAACAGTAGGATTTTAAATTCAATTCTGGATTTTACAGGGAGCCAGTGCAGAGAAGCTAAAACAGGAGAAATATGATTTTGTTTCTTAGTTCTTCTTAGTACACGTGCTGCTGCATTCTGAATTAGCTGGAGAGTTTCTACGGACTTTTAAGGTACCTGATAATAGAGAGTTACAGTAATCCAGCCTTAAGGTAACAAAAGCGTGGACCAATTTTTCTGCATCTTTTCGGGTCAGGATAGGCCTAATTTTCGCAATATTCAATCAATCAATCAATCAATTTTATTTATAAAGCCCAATATCACAAATCACAATTTGCCTCACAGGGCTTTACAGCATACGACATCCCTCTGTCCTTATGACCCTCGCAGCGGATAAGGAAAAACTCCCCAAAAAAACCCCTTTAACGGGGAAAAAAAACGGTAGAAACCTCAGGAAGAGCAACTGAGGAGGGATCCCTCTTCCAGGACGGACAGACGTGCAATAGATGTTGTACAGTGCAATAGATGTCGTACAATATTACGCAGATGAAAAAATGCAGTCCGTGAGGTTTGTTTTAAATGAGAATTAAAAGACAAATCTTGATCAAATGTTTCTCTGAGGTTTCTTATGGTAGTGCTAGAGCCCAGAGCAATGCCATCTAGAGAAACTATGTCATCACATAAAGAGTCTCTGAGTTGTTTGGGGCCAAGAACAATAACTTCAGTTTTGTCTGAATTTAACATCAGGAAATTGGTGCTCATCCAGGTTTTTATGTCTTTAAGGCAATTATGAAGTTTAGTTAATTGATTACTTTCTTCTGCCTTCATCGATAAATACAACTGTGTATCATCCGCATAACAATGGAAATTTACAGAGTGATTTAATGATGTTACCTAAAGGAAGCATATGTAGAGTAAATAGGATTGGTCCGAGCACAGAACCTTGTGGAACTCAAAAACAAACTTTAGTACGTAAGGATGATTCATTATGAACGTGAACAAACTGAAAACGATCAGATAAATAAGATTTAAACCAGCTTAGTGCAGAAACTTTTAGGCTAATTAAGTGTTCCAATCTCTGTAGCAGAATTTGATGGTCAATTGTGTCAAACGCCGCACTAAGATCTAATAAACCAAGTACAGAGATGAGTCCTTTGTCTGAAGCAATCAGAAGGTCATTTGTAATTTTAACTAGTGCTGTCTCAGTGCTATGATGCACTCTAAATCCTGACTGAAATTCCTTGAATAAATTATCATGGAGAAAATCACACAGGTGGTCTGTGACTACTTTCTCAAGGATCTTTGAAAGAAAGTAAGATTAGATATTGGTCTATAGTTGGCTAACACCTCTGGATCCAGGGTGGGCTTTTTTAGGTTTAGTTTAATTACAGCTACCTTAAAAGACTGTGGTACATAGCCTGTTAATAAGGATATATTGATCATATCTAATATATGAGTGTTAACTAAAGGTAAGACCTCCTTAAGTAGCCTAGCTGGGATGGGGTCTAAGAGACATGTTGATGATTTAGATGAAGAAGTCACTGCGGTCAGTTCTTGAAGAGAAATTGGGGAGAAGCAATCTAAATATGTATTAGGTATTACAGCTGTGTTTGAGGTTAGATGGGTACTATCCGAGGACAGGAGGTCATGAATTTTGCCTCTAATAGAATTTTGTCATTAAAAAAGCTCATAAAATCATTACTGCTAAGGGCTAAAGGAATACAAGCTTTGACTCTCAGTCAGCCTGGCTACAGTGCTGAAAAGAAACCTGGGGTTATTCTTGTTTTCTTCTATTAATGCTGGGTAATAGTTTGCTCAGGCCCCTCTTATACATTTTGAGACTGTCTGCCCAGATTAAACGAGATTCTTCCAGTTTGGTTAATCGCCAATTCCTTTCAAATTTTCGCGAAATTTGTTTTAACTTACAGGTTTGAGAGTTATACCAAGGAGCTAACTTTCTTTGCTTTGTTAACTTCTTTTTAAGAGGAGCTACAGAGTCGAGTGTTGTTTGCAGCAAGCCTACAGCGCTATCGACAAGATGATCAGTTCGGGAGAGGTTAAAGTCGGCACGGGAAACCTCTGTTACTTAAGGACATGGTATTGAATTTAACGATGGAGTAATCATTTCCTTACATTTTGCAACAGCACTATCTGATAAACATCTAGTGTAGTAACTGTTGCTGAGTGGTGTGTAATCGAGTAAAAAGAAATCAAAAGTAATCAAATAATGATCGGGTAGCGAGGGATTCTGTGGAAAGACTGTTGGGTTATCAGTTTCAATTCCATACGTCAGAACTAGATCAAGGGTATGGTTAAAAGTGAGTGGGTTCATGTACACCCTGACTGAAGCCAATGGAGTCTAATAATGAGATAAACTCGGTAGCCAGGGCGGCAGTAGCTCAGTCCATAGGGACTTGGGTTGGGAACTGGAGGGTTGCCTGTTCAACTCCCCGTCCAGACCAAAATATGGAACGTGGACTGGTAGCTGGAGAAGTGCCAGTTCACCTCCTGGGCACTGCCGAGGTGCCCTTGAGCAAGGCACCAAATCCCCCAACCGCTCGGAGCGCCTGTCATGGGCAGCCCACTCTGACATCTCTCCACTTAGTGCATATATAGGTCCTGTTTGTGCATGTGTGTGTTTGGACCTGTGTGTAATTGAGTGAAAAATTGAATTTCCCCTTGGGGATTAATAAAGTATATAAAAAATAAATAAATAAAATAAAAAAAAAATTATCAACGTTGACATGAATGTTAAAATTGCCTACAATAATAACTTTATCTATTTAAGAACTAAACTGGATAAAAACTCTGAAAATTCAGATACAAATTCAGTACGAGTACAGGCCAGAAGCACGGTACACTATAACAAATAAAAGTGGTTGCAAGGTTTTCCAGGTCAGTTGTAAAAGACTAAGAATGAGGCTTTCAAATTAATTATAATCTAGTTTAGGTTTAGGGCTGATTAACAGACTAGAGTTAAAAATGGCTGCAACTCCCCCTCCTCAGCCGCTGCCTCGAGGAATGTGGGTATTATTATGACTGGGAGGAGTGGATTCATTTAGACTAACATTCATCTTGACACAGCCAGGTTTCAATGAGACTGAGTAAATCTATATGATTATCTGATATGAATTTGTTTACTAACACTGCTTTAGACGATAGAGACCTGATATTTAACAGTCCGCATTTAATTCTCCTGTTTTGTCTTTCTGTCACAGAAGAGGTTTTAATTTTTATGAGGTTGTTATGCACAACTCCTCTTTGTTTAATTTTGGATATAAATAATTTAGGTAGTCGGGGGACAGACACCATTTGTATAAAACTATGAAAACTATTTTATATATATATATATGTGTGTGTGTGTGTGTGTGTGTATATGTATATATATATACGTATGGGTGGGTTTGCACTTGAAACTCAGAGAAGCGTATAGGACTGCGACTCTGAGTCCTGAGCTCAACTCTGGGCTTTCAGGGATTTGAATTACAAATAAAATTTGCTAGGTTCTTAGAAATGAGAGCAGCTCCATCCAAAGTGGGATGAATGCCGTCTCTCCTAATAAGACCAGGTTTTCCCCAGAAAGTTTACCAATTATTAATGAAACCCACATTGTTTGCTTGCTGGACACCACCTAGACAGCCAGCGATTAAATGATGACATGCGGCTAAACATGTCATCAGTGGTCAGACTTGGGAGGGGTCCAGAGAAAACTATGGAGTCCGACATCGTTTTTGTGTATTCACACAGTGAGGCGATATTAATTTTGGTGACCTCCAATTGGCGTAACCGGGTGTCATTGCTGCTGACGTGAATAACAGTCTTACTGAATCTACGTTTAGCTTTAGCCAGCAGTTTTAAATTTGACTCAGTGTCACCCGCTCTGGCCCCAGACTGTGACTATGGCCACTGGTGTTGCTAACTTAACGTTCCTCAGAATAGAGCTGCCAATAAAAATAAGTTTTGTCCTCAGCGAGTGTGTCGCTGAGTGGGGAAAAGCGGTTGAAAATGTGAACAGGCTGGTGGTGAACCGTGGGCTTCGGCTTGGAGCTGCACCTCTCACAAACAGTTACCCAGCCTCCCGGCTGAACAGGTGTTACTGGAGGACCGCTAGGCTATGCCATGTGGCTCCATACCGGCTACAGGGGACTGGCTAACTACCGCAGTGTTATGCCCAGCTCGTTTAAGAGCACAACAAAAGAGGGAGAACCAGACAGCAACCAGTTAGATTAACCAAAAATTTATTTAAAGAATAAGATTTAAGTGCAGATCAGTAATCAGTGGTGTGGTGAGAGGTGTTGGATGTATGAGGTGTATGTGTGTAATCATGAGGAACCAAAAGAGCCAATGTAACACAACCCAAACCAAACCAAACAACGCTGGGGTTGCCTGGAGGCCCCAGCCATCCAGGAAGGAGAGAGAGAGCCATCTTGGAATGGCCATGCCTTTATAGACAAGGCCACAGGTGAAGTGAATCCCCTGACGAGATGGGAGGGAGACAGGCAGGGAGAACCTGGGAAGGGAGGAGCACAGAGAGGCCAGCAAAACACAACGTGGCCGAGGCCATCACCCCCCCCCCCCCATAAACACAAGACCCCACTAACAGGGTCTTGTGCAAAATCAGCAGGGCGCTCGGGAGAGCGCATCAGCCAGAACATTATCACTACCTTTGATGTGACATACGTTCGTTCAGGGTGTAAGGCTGTAGAAATAGCAACCACCTCATAAGCCTACTATTGGCATTATGCATGCTGCTCAAGAAGGTCAAAGGGTTATGGTCTGTGTAAACGGTCACAGGCAGAGAGGGGCCAACATACACTTCCAAAAATTTCAGGGCCCAAGTCAAAGCTAGAGTCTCTTTTTCAATCACTGAATAATTCAGCTGGTGACAGTTGATCTTACGTGAGAAAAAACATACAGGATGGTCAATTCCCCCTTCCCCTTCCTGCAGAAGGACGGCCCCAGCACCAACTTCACTAGCATCCACCTGGATTTTAAAAGGTTTGTGGAAGACTGGAGCTGAGAGCACAGGAGCAGAGCATATCAATTTTTTTACACGTTCAAATGCAGCATTACAGTGAGAAGACCAGTCAAAAGGTATAGTCTTCTTAAGTAGGTTTGTCAGTGGAGTTACCACAGTGGAGAAGTTGGGGCAAAAGCTACGATAATACCCCACCAACCCAAGAAACCGCATCAGTTCTCTTTTGGACGCTGGCACTGAATAGTTGAGAATGGCCTCCACCTTAGCCTGTACTGGACTAACTTCACCTTGACCAACCACCTTACCCAGATAGGTTACGGTTGCCTTAGCAAACTCACACTTTGCTAAATTGACAGTTAAATTTGCCTGGGTCAACATGAGATTCCCACGTCTCACTGAACACCACAACGTCGTCCAAATAAGCTGAACACCCTGCTAACCCAGCTAACACTTTGTTCATGAAACGCCGAAAGGTTGCTGGAGCATTTCGAAGACCAAACGGCATGACAGAATAAGAAAACAAACTCCATGGTGTAATAAATGATGAAATTTCCTTGGCCCTAGCTGTCAGTGGCACCTGCCAATACCCTTTCAAAAGATCCAGTTTGGTCACAAATTTGGCACCACCCACTTGATCAATGCAGTCCTCAATGCGAGGGAGTGGATAACAGTCAGGCCTGGTGACTGCATTAACTTTCCTGAAATCCGTGCAAAATCTGTCTGACCTATCCGCCTTATCTACTAACAGACATGGAGAAGCCCAGCTTGAGCCTGATGGTTCTGCCAACCCATGTTGCAACAAATACTCCACCTCTTTCTCCATACGCTGACGCTTTTCCAGTGGCAGCCTGTAAGCACGCTGCCTCACAGGCAGAGCATCCCCCACCTCTATGTCATGCTCGATCATAGTAGTATGTGATGGTGTATCTGAAGAGAGAGACAAATGAGACAGCAGCAGTTTCACCAGATCTTCCTGTTGAGTATCTGAAAGATAACTAAACTGACTAGGAAGACTGTTCAAATACTCAGAATTTTTAAGCTTTCCAGTTAGAATGGCCTCAGAGGGAACATCAAAATCATCCGAAGGCCCAGCACCAATTGTGACCACGGACTTAACACCATCACCTACAGGAAGGGTATCATTGTCTGTCATGGCAGAGGCAGTCAAAAAGGGTTTCAACAAATTCACATGACACCACTGCACTTTCTTCCTCCTTTCGGGTGTGGCAATCAAATAGTCCCGGTCAGAGATCCTGCTTTTCACTGTGTAAGGCCCACTGAATCTTGCCTGAAACAGTGAACCAATCACAGGCAACAAAGCCAGAACCTGGTCCCCTGGCTCAAACAGCCGGGTCTCAGCTTTTTGGTCAAAGCCCTCCTTCATTTTTCTTTGAGCTCCACCAAGGTTCTTGTGAGCAGTAGCACAGGCAATGTACAATCGTCGACGAAAGTCATTTACATAATCCAAAACATTCTCAGACGGCTCCTCGGGTTTCAAATCAACCCCTAGAATTGCTAGTGGACCCCGGACAGAGTGACCAAACACCAACTCATTTGGACTGAAACCAGTACTGGTCTGTGACACCTCCCGTATCGCCAACAATAACCATGGTAGGCCTTCCTCCCAATCCAGAGAAAGCTCAGTACAGTAGGAACGCAACACAGACTTCAACGTCTGATGAAAACGTTCCAACACACCCTGAGACTCCGGACGATAGGCGCTGGAGACATGATGTTCAACCCTCAGCTGCTTTAACACCTGGGGAAAAGTACGGGACATGAAATTACTGCCCTGGTCTGTTTGCACTATCTTTGGAATGCCAAAAGTTGACATAAAGGAAGTAAGTGCTTTCAGCACTGGTTTAACCTTTATAGAGCGCAGCGGAAAAGCAGCCGGATAGCGTGTACTCTTACACATCACTGTTAGTAGGTACTGGTTACCTACCTTACTCTTTGGAAGTGGGCCCACACAGTCAAGCAACAGATACTCAAAAGGCTTCTCCACAACAGGAATTGGGTACAGGGGAGCTGGCTTCAGCTTCTGGTTGGGCTTTCCTGTTAGCTGACATGTTTTGCAGGTTTTACAATAGTTAGCAATATCCTTTTTCAATCGAGGCCAGAAAAAATGGCGAAGCACCTTATCATATGTTTTCTTTACGCCAACATGGCCTGCCACCCCATCATGTGAAGTGCTTAACACCACGTCTCTGAACCTGGAAGGAACCACGACTTGTATCACACTGTCAACCTGTACCCCACTCACCACACGAACCCACTTCCTCAACAGTAACCCATCACTGAGAAAATAACCACTAGAGACACTCTTGAGATCACCCTCCGACCCAACCATCTCAAATAAAGGCCCCAGTGTAGGATCCACAGCCTGCTCCTTAATCCACTCCTCCCTAGAAAATGCAGACAAAGGAATGGAAAAAAAACTTACATGATTCCTGTCCCTCAGAGAGACCTGCCTGAGAAGACTGACCCTGTCCAGAGAGCTCAGACTGTTCTGATAGAGCTTTAGTCCTAGCCCGGGTCACAGCACAGTAGGGAAACACTGTAGGGCTCTCTTTAGCACACCCCTCAGGCTCTTCAGGTACCTGCAAAACTGAACCCACATACACAAGTGGTGGACCCTCTTTCCAAATCTTTGACCCTGCCAAATCATTTCCCAGGATGACATCAACCCCTTGTACCGGCAACTGAGGACAGATGGCCATATCAACTTCACCACACACCAAATCAGAATCAAAATGGAAACGATGAACAGGAACCCAGAGCGTAACCATCCCAACACCCAGTACAGGAGCTTTCCCACTAGTAGCTGTATGGGCTGAAAAAGGAAACACACTTCCCAAAATAAGACTCTGATTAGCTCCTGAGTCCCTCAGAACCTTAACCGGTACCTTCCGCTGTCCATCTAAAGACACAAAAGGTTTATACAATTCATCCACATGCTTAGGTGGCACAGTCCCTGGTGGATGAACAGATTCAGACATGTTAGCGTGAAGCGCAGAGGTCACCAGGCCAGCTGGCTTCACATACACACTGACATCTGCTGATTTTTGACCAGTTTTACTAAGTGGACATTCCCCTTTCCAGTGTCCCTTGTTCCTACAACAAATCCTGCCTGCATCAAATTTCCCATCTGTCCCTGGGACATGTCTGCTAGCATGAGAAGCTTCATGAGCTACTGGAGGCCTATTAGGCCCAAGCCTAAAAGTCTCCCTCCGTTGCCCTTCTCTCTGGCCATGACCACCAGGTGAGCCCCTGCCATGCGTTAAAACATATCTCGTCTGCCAATACTGCTGCTGCGGCTGCTGTTTTCACCTTCTTTTCAGTAATATAGGTGGCCAACTGGGCAGGCAATGAACTTTTAAACTGTTCTAACACAATCAAGTCACACAAATCATCATATGACTCCACACTGGATGCCGAACACCACCGATTGAAATGAGTTAAAATGTCTTGAACAAACTCAACATGGGTTTGATGGTCTCTTCTCTTCCAATTCCTAAACTTCTGCCTATAAGCTTCTGGCACCAGTTCATATGCTTTAAGGACTGTAGCTTTGACTTTGCCATAACTAGCACTATCAACAGAACTGAGGACAGAGAAAGCTCTCTGGGCCTTGCCTGTGAAAATACACTGTAGCATTAAAGTCTGGTGGGCATCTGACCAGCCCCTAATGCCTGCTACCCGTTCAAACAAAGCAAAAAATGTGTCAGGGTCTTTTTCGTCAAATTTTGGCAACAAACGCAATGCTTCAGCAACATCGAAGCCACGATGCAGCCCTGTACCTCCATTCTCATTCATTAGCTTCAACCTGAGCCGCTCTACTTTAACCCTTTCCTTCTCTAATGCTGTAGCAGCCCTCAGCTTCTCCTGCTCCAACTCAAATTGAAATCTCTCCCTCTCCAGCTTCGCCTTTTCTCTCTCCAGCTGCAGACACTGCTCAAATGACCAAGCCCCATCCCCAACACATGGACCCACCAGAGCTGCTGGAGCCTGAGCCACCTCCAAAAGATTGGCAGACACAGCCAGCCCCTCAACAATGTCTCGTAGCTCAGCCTTTTTTGGCACCTCCTTGGCCTTAGACCAACCCAAATGTACTGCCAAGTCCACCAGATCTGATTTGGCAAGCTGAGCTAAAGTGCTACGAGATGGTCGCTGGAGGAACTCAGAAACCAGTGTATTACTGTGCTCACTATCCATGTTAACTGTCAACCTAAATCACAACCAATGCAAACATCAGACCTTATTCACAGAGAAAGCAACAAGTCACACAATACACAGCCACAGAGAGATTGAGTGACAAAGGAGCGCCCCTCCTAGCTGCCTAAGTCAAACTAGCTAACTGCACCCTAGTCTTCATGTGCGTACTGGCAGCGGGTATTTATGCACCTGTAAACCATCGGTATTGGGGAAGACAACTTGTCCCAGCCAATACTCCAGGGTGCTCCCGAGACAACTGCTACTAACCGCACGGACAACACACAAAAACAACAAACAGCCCTGCAAAACAAAAAAAAACAGAGCAACCCCTCCTTGTGAGAGAACTGCCACTTCAGCCTACATGAGGGATGCAACTGCTCCAGCCATAACCTCCCCACAGCCACACACAGCGCAACCTAAAGCCATCATTCTCTGAACGCAGTTCAACAAAGAGAGCACTGTACCATTTACCCCCTGGTTAACACAACACTCAAACAAGCCACTGTGAGCCTCCCAGTTTTAATGCCACACAAGAGCCAAACATTGACATTCCCAAGTTCAAAACTGGACGAGCCCCCACTTGTTATGCCCAGCTCATTTAAGAGCACAACAAAAGAGGGAGAACCACACAGCAACCAGTTAGATTAACCAAAAATTTATTTAAAGAATAAGATTTAAGTGCAGATCAGTAATCAGTGGTGTGGTGAGAGGTGTTGGATGTATGAGGTGTATGTGTGTAATCATAAGGCCCCAGCCATCCAGGAAGGAGAGAGAGAGCCATCTTGGAATGGCCATGCCTTTATAGACAAGGCCACAGGTGAGGTGAATCCCCTGACGAGATGGGAGGGAGACAGGCAGGGAGAACCTGGGAAGGGAGGAGCACAGAGAGGCCAGCAAAACACAACATGGCCGAGGCCATCCCAGCAGCTACTGAATGATTTTCCATGGTGCGGAGCCACGCTTCTAATTCACTAAGCCTCGCCTCCAACGCAGCAAATAAGCTACACTTGTTACAGTTACCACTGTCGCTAAAGGAGGCAGAGGCACAGCTAAGCATTTGGCACACCGAGCAAGAAAGAGCAGAGGGAGAAGCCTTCGCTAACTGTTAAGCTAATGTAGCTACCAAGGCTAGTAACATGCAAACAACAGCTAAGAGATTAGCAGGGAAGTCGTAAAAAGGAGGAGAGCTATAAGTGCTTCAACAGAACTAGTGTGGGTTAAGACTTGAAGTCAATGTTAAAGCAACTGAAGTGAGAAAGCAGAAAGCAGGCTAGTAGAATTTACTAGAGCAGTACAGAAACGCTGTCACAGAAACACCAGAAATGACACAACTCGCTTACTGCAATACATCAGTACGTCAGCATCGTCCGCCTTATTTTGTGGTGAACATTCATGCATTGCACTCTTCATGGACTACCTGGATTGTGAACAGGGGTCTGTGTGTGTTTGCGGACTCACTGAGGCTCCTTGCAAGGATTTTGTCCGACACTTGTTGTCAGACCACCTCATGGATTATTGACGGTCCTTGATGTCATTCTGCCTGGTAAATATGGCATCCCTTATTGTCTTACTCTGTTTTTTGACTGTCCTGGATGGCAAGCTTACTCTTTTACCTGGGAGTGAACTTGAGACTGTCTCATCGCCAGCAGTGTGCGTCCCTTGTAAAGGATCAAGCGTGACTCATGAACTATTTGGTAACACTACATAATACGGCTCGCATCCTTAGTGTGTACCTCCCGTTCACTTACCACCTACTTTACCCCAACTTCCACAGACATACAGTGTAACTCCCGCTCACTTCCCACATGTATTTCCCCGTGTCTTACAGTATAACTAGGCTGCTTCTTAGAGCATGTCTCCCGTTCACTTACGTCCTACTTTGCCCGGACTTCCAGTGTAACTCCTGGTCATTTCCCACCTACTTTCTCCAGTCTTACAGCATAACTGTCTTTACATTTCACATCATGAATTATTAGCCTTTTAATCCATAATGTGATTATTAAGCATATTAATCAATTACAAATAATATGCATTTCCTTTTGAACTACAAAGTTAATGTTTTTAACCATTTGTTTAACATTTTTCGACTAAACTATCAATAACAAAATCATGCATGCTGTTAACACACATATTTCGAAATTGTAGGCTACACCAGTACACACGCTGTGTGACGCTTAACTATTCATCGTTAATAACATCCATAACCAACTGTAATGGTGCAAATGTATACAGTACACTACTAACACAAATACAAACGGCAACGACCTCGAGGCAAAACAACTGTAGCACTTTACAGTTACAGGTAGGTCGCAACGCCAAGTTAGTGTGGTATAGAGGGAAGCTACACCTTAAATTCCGCAAATTACATGGTAAGTGGTCATGAGTTATGCTGTAAGACTGGAGAAAGTAGGTGGGAAATGACCAGGAGTTACACTGGAAGTCCAGGCAAAGTACGTAAAGGACGTAAGTGAACAGGAGGTACGCTCTAAGAAGCAGCCTAGTTATACTTTAAGACACGGGGAAATACGTGCAGGAAGTGAGCAGGAGTTACACACTGTTTGCACATGTTAAATACTGTATATCACAGTGCTCTGAGGTTTGTTACAAACTGTAAAGCCCTCACTCATCATTGTACTCTTTACTCCAGGGCTGGGTGGCCATCTTTGACTGTGCGTAGGCTCAGTCCCTGGTATTTGATTATTTATAAAGCCAAAACTACCATTGTACATTTGCACTTTGATTGCTCAGAGATCTGACTGTAGTTATAGTCTGAGACTGCAAGATTTGGTTTTACTGTCTATCCCACGTGCACGGACTGAATTGGGAAAGAAATTTTTTAAGGTCTCTGCTCCCCTCACTTGGAACGGCCTGCAAGATGTATTGATGAGGGCTTTTGTCCCTATGTCTGGTTTTAAAGGTCTCATAAGTACAATGGTGAATGAATCGGTTGGTACTTGTCGATGCCTGTAGGTATTTAAATCATTTATATCTTAGTGAGTATCTTTTATGTTTTATGTGTTTTTTGTGTCCTTGCTGTTCATTGTTGTGTTGTAATTTTTATGCTGCTGTCTTGGCCAGGTCTCCCTTGAAAAAGAGATCACTGGTCTCAATGGGACTAACGTGGTTAAAAATGGGTTAAAAGAAATAAAATATGTTTCAGCTGCAAACTAAAGAGTACAGAAATACAGTCCTTTGTCAGGCGGGGAGAAAGTTAGACTTCCTTAAAAAAAATTTTGTTTTGTGAGATCAGAATCAGAATCAGAATCATCTTTATTCACCATGTATATGTTTACATACAAGGAATTTGACTCCAGTAGACTTGCTCTCACTGTACCAGAATTGACAAAAGTACACAAATTTAGGTTAAGTGGAATATACTGAATATACAATGTATAGAAACATATACAACTATACATCAAATATAAAAAAAGAAATATATGAAAAATTATTATAAAAAATATATACAATATACGAGGATGCACTGTTGTTTGACTTGCCATCCTGTGACTGTGTGGGAGTTCATCAGAGCGACAGCCTGGGGAAGAAACTGTCTTTGTGACAGGTAGTTTTGGTGAACAGTGCTCTGTAGCGCCTACTGATGTTTCCTGCCTGTTTCCTGACCCTTGACCTGTACAGGTCCTCGATGGAGGGAAGATCAGTACCAATAATCCTCTCTTCACACCTGATTGTCCTTTTCAGTGTGTTCCTGTCCAGTTTGGTGGCAGATTGCTGCTGCAGGACTCTGACATTAAGATGGCGTCTTATGAGGGTAAGATGGTGCCGGTGTGTGGCTGGCCATCTGCTGCTCCTGCTTTAGTTGGTGTTTTTGTTATTTGTATTCTTTGGCACTATACAGATTGAGTCTCTGCTGGTGTATGATCGCCAGTTCTTCTTGGATCATCGACATAATGTCAGAGATCTAGGTGCCTTTGATCATGGTGGACAGAAAACTTTGCCCCTGCTCCGATTCACCTTTACTGGGTCTTGGCCCTACCCTCCCGGCGGAAGCGTCTCCATCGCCGTGGTAAACGCAGCGACTGGCAGGTGAAGCTGAAAGCCTGGTTGGCACACTCTCAGTCCATTTCCCGGTCGGGAAATGGCTTATATCCTCCGTTCGCTGTGTGGGGTGAATCACCGCATCTGAAGACGCTACTCCAGGCCCCCCGATCCGCTGAACCACAGGCACCAGCTCCTGCCAGCATTGGCCTGGTCAACGCCAGATCTCTGGCAAACAAAACTTTTATCCTGAGGGATTTCTTCAGCTCCTGGAGCCTGGATTTCCTCTGTGTGACACAGACTTGGATCGGTGCCGGTGCATGTAGTGTTCCTGTCAAACTTTAAACCGGGTGGCTGTTCTTACTTTAACTCCCCGCGGATGTCGGGTTGTGGAGGAGGAACGGCGACTGTTTATAAAAATGGTTTAAAATGTAAGCAGCGCGCTGTGTCATCTTCATTCTCCAGCTTTGAAGTGACTTTATTTGAGGTGGGTCGCTCTGACCTGGTGCTGTGCGCTATCATCTACCGACCCCCCAAATACAACAAGGACTTTGTGAATGACTTTTCTGATCTTCTGGCTGAAATTAAACCTAATTATGACCGTGCCATTTTTGTTGGAGATTTTAATATCCATGTGTGTTGTCCTGATAAGCCATTGGTGAAGGACTTTTTAAGCCTTATTGACTCTTAATTTGGTACAGTGTGTGTGGTCCCACACATGAACATGGACATACATTAGACCTCATCCTCTCATATGGTTTGTCTGTGTCTAACTTGGAGATCTGTGACAATGTGACAAGGGCTTTTATCTCAACTCCTGCCTCTGACCCCTCTGTCTCTGCTTCTAGCTTGGCTGTGTTTGATAAGTTTGAGCCTGTGACTCGGGAGTTTTTAAAAGACGTGGTTGGCCATATTAAGCCATCAGGTTCTCCAGGTGACACTGACAGTCGGTTCTGGCCATTATTAACAGCAGTCTGTCTTCTGGTGTTGTCCCCCTAAGTTTTAAACGTGCAGTAGTGCAACCCCTGCTAAAGAAACCTGGCCTCGATCACTGTGCTGGCCAGTTTCAGGCCCATCTCCAAGCTGCCTTTTATCCCGAAAATTCTTGAGAAAGCTGTTCATGCTCAGTTAAAGCTTTTTATGGATGAGCATGATATCCTGAAGGTCTTTCAATCTGGTTTTAAAACACTGCATAGCACAGACTCTGCATTATTAAGAGTTTTTAATGACATCCTCCTGGCAAATGACTCTCGAATATGTGATTCTTGTTCTGCTGGACCTAACAGCGGCCTTTGATACTGTGGACCACAATATCTTAGTGGCGTGGTTACGGCACCTAGTGGGCATCTGTGGTAGTGCTCTGGAGTGGTTTAGGTCTTATCTGCCAGACAGAACTATGTGTAAGCATTGGTGGTTCTGAATCCTGCTCTGCTCCTCTGTCATATGGGGTTCCACAAGGTTCAATTTTAGGGCCCCTGCTTTTCTCACTCTATTTACTACCTCTGGGTTTCATCCTTAGAAAGCATGGTATTTCTTTCCATTGTTATGCTGACGATAGTCAGATATATGTGCCATTGAAGAAGAAAGATGCTTTCTCGCTTAAACCACTTCTGTTATTTCTCGAAGACATTAAGGCCTGGATGCCCTGAACTTTTTAAATTTTAATGAAAAGAAAACAGAAGCCATGGTGTTTGGTCCCAATGGCTCTAGCTTCAAAATTCACAAGTGGGGTATTTACCTGTGTATTTTATGTCGTAGAACAAAATGTGAAAGTCTCTTGAGCTTGTGTTTTCTACAGACCATATTTAAGACCTGTTCAAAAAACCACTAACTCTGAGACAAAAGAACTGGAAGTGCTAACATGCTAACTCATTTGTGGGTTTTAGAACTCATTCCTGCAGCGCTCTATTTGGTTAAAGTTAATTCTTTCTTTGTATTAAAAAAACAAATGTTTGCATTTGTGCTGGTGTGTTATAGTATTGGCTTGTAGGCCTAAGATTTGACAGACCTGTCAACAAATAAAACAAAAGTATTTCCGCATAACTTTCCTGTCAACCCTCTCTAATTGGTCTCATCCTGCCTCTGCGCCATTCACTGAAGATGCAAAATTACACACTGCTGTGTTTTTAGTGGCAATTAACTGCTCATAGTGAAATATTATTTGCGGCTAAAGATGCCTATGTTAGACACTGGTGTGGTAGGTGGAGCATGTGGTGGGGCATTGCCATACCCATGCTTAAAATTGGCCTTAATACAGTATATCAAATGTATGTGATTTTTAGCCTGTATGGAATTTTGACTTAGTGGCACAAAAAAGCCAAAAAAAACTGAATTTACTGAGTCGGCTATCTAGCTTAGCAGTGTTCCCCAACAGAGAAATGAAAGGAACTGTTTATTCCTACCTCCAAGACATGGTCAAACCTTAAAGTGTTGACCACTATTTTCTTCACCTCTGGCCTATTGGCTGTCCCAATACTCCTGTACCTTGAGTCAGAGTCCTGCACTGGGTCGGGTACCCGCAGGTACCCAACGGTATTTGTGGGTGGTTTTTAAAAAAACATTTTTTCCCAGGTTTGGATCTGGGTGGAAAAAATAACATGCGGGTCGGATCGTGGGTTTTAGATAAACACATCAGTCATTAGTTCGGTAAACTACAGATAACTATCTTGGTCATTAGTTACTCTCTGAGGATCACCGCCACTATTTCGCAACGGTCATTGGTTCAACTGTTTACACACGTTTCACCATCTAATAACACAATTTGTGATTGGACGACAGAATCAACATGGCTGCCACCATCTAACAAGCGCCGCTTCCAAAACAGAAAATAATTATTTAGGTATTTAGGTAGGAGAAATAAGTGGATAAAACATACAACTATCACTTCATAATGTTTCTGAAGTGTTCCCTGATGGATTACTTCTCTCCTCGATGGATTCTAAAAACACGTGACGGCTCGTAACTGCTGAACGTCGCTCTGGACAGAAAGTAAGTCTATTATTACACATGTAAAGTTCCTTTACATAGATTAAAAGTTTAAAAGCATTAAACGTAACAAACGAGTGATTTTACACTCGTATGGGAGAAGAACAGAGGGTTGATGATGGAGCTGAAGTCAGGTTTTTATTGTGAGAGTTGCTTCATTCAGGTCGTTGTTTACTTACTGGCACCTTAACTGTGGCAATATGCTATTGAATATTCAGCCAATATGACCCAAAATGATTACTTTAAATCCGGGTTACTGGTCGGGCTGCAGGTCGTGTTTCAACGGGTTGGACCGGGTTGCGGTACTAATTGGCCTGATGCGCGGGTTTGCGGTTCAGGTGCGGGTTTGTACGTCACCGGGTCGGGTCGGGGCGGATCTTGAAAACTGGACCCGTGCAGGACTTTGCCTTGAGTTATTAACCTTCTGCAAGGCTCTTCCAGAACTCGTTGCAAGTTCCTTTGAATATCACAATAAAATATTGTAAAATCTGGACAGACACAAACAAATTGATCTGCATGGCTTAACACTTGCTCACTAAAAGAAAGTGAGCATTGTTTTTATCCTTTGGATGAGCTGACCCCTAAAATCAAAACAGAGAGCTGAGGAAGTTTTGCCTTTGACTATATCAGTAGCTAGGCTCAGACTAGGCATGCAGGATATTTACCGATATTATGTGTCTGAGACATGGGCTCTTCTGAATGTAGCCCACTGTTTCTCCAGTACAGGGTTCAAGATGAACACAAGTTGCCATTAACCATAGGTTCAGTTTTTTGTTCTTCAGAACTGCAGCCAAACCGAGGCAATGAATTGAATTCATTGTAAGCTTCTCAATGTAAGTCACTTTGCCCCCCCCCCCCCCCACACGGCCCATTTATAGCATGTGGGATTATTTTTCTTTTACCCCAGCTTTTTAAACCAACACAAGAAAAGACAAATGAGGTGATTGTGGTACATTCCTTAGGCTGTGGTCAGGGTGCCTCCAAGCCAAACATTGCTCAAGTAAATCTTCCAGTTATGCAACGATGCAATGCCCATTTAATGCGTGGCTATGGGCAAAAATTGATATGACATGAGGGAAAAGCTGAATAACTGTCGTTTGTTAAATGTGTGGATTGCACACCTCCAAAGAAAACACGATACAGAGTGGTGTGTGTGTGTGTGTGTGTGTGTGTGTGTGTGTGTGTGTGTGTGAGGCTGAGAGTTTGTATGGACAAGTGTACACCCCGCACAATGTTCATTCATGTGATAATTGTTTGGGTGACCCCCCCCCCCCCCCCCCCCCAGCCCCACCCTCCCGTGCTCTAGTTTTGTACTATTTGACCACGATGAACTGTGACTGTGTCAGATAAAAGGCCACATGCTGGGACTCCTGTTAAAACATTGTCTCCAAGATCAGCAGTCCTCTAATCCGTGCCTGGGCTGATCTGCAGCCTTTATCGTCTCCAGACACATAGTGCAAACACTGATGGCACTGTTTTTAGGAGGAGGGGTAAGGCGAACTGAGATGAGGTTTGGAAGGAGTTGTCCCTGACAATCACAAAGAGGGTTTCACTTTTTTTATGAGCATTTCACAAAGTTTAAGTAAGCCAAAAAGGGCTTCTAAAATAAAGATACACAATGACAGATGTTGAAACAAACTGAGGATTATCAGAATTTGATTGTGGAAGAGTTATGCCTCAGGAACAGTGACAACAGACATGCAGAAATGATAATGATTTCAGCAGTAGGCCCAACAGTAAGTACCCATATTTGTTTAAATGAAGAAAATGAATTAACATGTTAAACTGCTGTTGTATATTACATTAATAAAAATCCGAAGGAGATGGAGATGTCCAGAAAGTCTTTTATATGTTTTATCACCAGCACAAAACACCAGTGTCCACTCAAAACACAGGAAGCCATTCCATTCCATTCATCTATTGACATCACTTTGGGAATCATGTTGGAGTGTCTTACTTTATGAACAACTGAGAACATAAAGCATAAATAGAATAAAAAGCATGATAATTGTCCTGCATGTTATCTTTGCATGTGATTTGTTGGAATGTGTTTAACAGTATATTTCTGGAAGTGCTTTAATATTCTAAAGGTGTTTTTTAATGTTTTAAGCACCACAAATGAAATTCCATTAATCGCTGTTCTACTGGAGCAGACAGAGATTGGACATTGCATTGGAGATTTAAGAATTATCTTTTAAATGATCCTGAATTTATTACATATATAGAGCATGAGATAGATCAATTTCTGCAAATAAATATGAACTCATCGTCACTTAGTATGATTTGAGAATCGTTAAAAGCATTGTTGAGAGGACAGATAATCTCATATGTGGCAAATAAAAATAAAAAAGACAAAAAAAACCTGAATACATTAGAAGAAGAAATTCATAAGCTTGAAAAACAACATGCAAATACTAAAAACACAGAGATAGCTTCTACCCTCACCCAGAAAAGACTGGAATATAATATGTTGACAACCAAAAGGACAGAAGCTGACATGGCAAGAACTCAATATCATTATTATGAGAACGGAGACAAAACGGGCAAACTACTCAGCTGGCAAATTAAGAAGGAGGCTTAAATAATTCACTCAATAAAAAATAAAGAAGGGGAAATGGTACATGACCCAGAAGAAATTAATTTTTAATTTTTAATTAAGTGCTTTGAATCATTTTATCAAGATTTGTATCACTCTAAAGGTAAATTAAATGTAACCACAGGGCTCGACAGTGCGAGCGTTTGACTCGCATTTGCAACTAAAAATAGGTGTGTGCGAACTGTAAAAAATATTTAGGGGCACATGTGCGCATAAAAAAATCAGCTGAAGCAGCCTATATTTTTGTCAATAAAAAAAATATGATAATCTAACCGCAACTGTTGGAGGAACTCCAGCAGCCTTCCCTTTTCCCTCTTCCCTGTGTGACACGGTTATGGGCGGTTTTCCAAGCCACTGTCGGCACAATGAATATGGTGCGCGACGCCAAGGGTAGCGGTGCTGCTTTGTCAGGCGTTGTTGCCCTCTCCATAGACAAACAATGGGACAGCCAGCGCAAAGCGGTTTTACAGCTGATCATGTGTAGAGGCCTTTAGGGCCTGTTCGCCACGGTACCACTGCTGGGCAGGGTGGAAATAAAGCCCTTTTCACACAGAGTGCGCAAAGCGCAGACCTCCGCCGACGAACCCATTCATTGTGTATGTGTTACCGTGGCGCAAGAGCGCACCGCTCTGCCGCCGAGCTGAGCGGCGCATGCTGCCAGCCTGCGCTCAGATTGAAATTTTTTTTAATTTCACCACAACGCGCTGTGACAACACCTCGGCGCCGTGTGTCCAAGAGCAGAGAAGAGCCTGAAGTAGAAAGCCCGAAAGTGGTCACCATGGAGCTGTAGCTCCTGAACAAGCCTGTACTCCCCCAAATCCTGTTCTCTGCGCCCTACCCCGCGGTGGGCCCCGCGAAAGCTCTGTGCGAAAGAGGCTTAACCTTAAGTCCTGCAGAGTTTCAGAGGACCTGGAGAATGTTTTAGGATAGTAATAACATTATATAAGATAATCATATTGCAAAGATAATATATGTAAGATAATAACATTAAAGACAAAATTAAATTGCAATACTTTTTCAAAACTTGATGATTTTACCTTTCTGTACATTTTGTATACAAATTTATTAAATAATTTTGCTTGTAAATGTCTATTTGCATCATGTTTATTACAGAAAACACATTATTTGATCAATTTACATTGTGCCCCTAAAGTCCTTTGTGCGCTCCTTACTTTTTCAACTTAGAAGCACATGTGCTCGTTGGGAAAAAAGTTAGCGTCAAGCCCTGAACCATGTGCGATCAGTTTTTGAATAAAGCATCTCTGCCCAGATTATCTGAAGATTTAAAAGAAAAACTTGAGGGACATTTTACAGCAATTGAAATTTTAAAGTCAATGGACCATTTACAACTAGGGAAAGCCCTGGGCCCAGATGGCTTCACAATAGAGTTTTTAAAGACATTTCGGGAAAGGCTTCTCAGCCCATATCTAAATATGCTTAATGACTCCCACCAAAGAGGACAACTACCCCCAACACTCAAATGGTCAACAATATATGTTTTCCACAAACCATCCAAAGATGAAAACTTATGTGGATCATATAGACCGCTATCATTGCTTAATGTTGATTTCAAATTGTACTCTAAAATGTTGTCATTCAGATTGGAATCAGTCATAAACTCACTGATCCATAAGGACCAGACAGGTTTTATTCAACATAGACAAGGAGCAGATAACATTTGCAAATTATTTCATATAATAGAGAGATCCAAAAGTGTAACGGATCCGATATTTGTAATGGCGGTGGATGCAGAAAAAGCATATGACACTATTGAATGGGACTTTATATTTAGGACTATGCAGCACATGAACTTTGGTGAGACATTTGTAAATTATATAGGCTAAAATTAATATACAGAAACCCCAAAGCGCAAATTCTTACAAACGGAATTTTATCAAAACCCTTCTCCCTAGGAAGAGGCACCAGGCAAGGGTGTCCCTTATCACCATTATTATTTGCCCTTGCAACAGAGCCTCTGGCAG
Organism: Epinephelus fuscoguttatus; assembly: GCF_011397635.1. Classification (NCBI taxonomy): domain Eukaryota; kingdom Metazoa; phylum Chordata; class Actinopteri; order Perciformes; family Serranidae; genus Epinephelus; species Epinephelus fuscoguttatus. The sequence goes on along the minus strand of NC_064757.1, from coordinate 410,886 downwards.
CAGTAATTAGAACTAACACAAATATTAATGGAATAAAACTTGGTACGGAAGAGGTGAAAACTTCACTATACATGGATGATTTATTGCAGTATATTACAAAACCAGACCAGTCGTTACCAGAATTATTTACAATATTACAGGAGTACAGAAAATTAGCAGGTTACAAACTTAACTATGAAAAAACAGAAGTAATGCCTCTAAATGACCACACACAGGTTAACGCTCAGCAACTGCTGTCTCAATTCAAATGGCAACCAAAAGTACTAAAATATTTAGGGATATTTATTACAAACGATTTGAGCAAAGTCTACCAAGCAAACTATCTGCCATTACTGGAGAAGGTTAAACATGATTTGCAGAAATGGACAGCTTTATCCATATCATTAATCGGAAGGGTTAACATCATTAAAATGAATGTGTTGCCAAAATTCATGTATTTGTTCCAAACAATCCCAGTAAAATGTCCGTTCAAAATGTTCACAGAAATAAATAAAATTATGTCTAAGTTCTTATGGGCTGGAACAAACACCAGAGTGAAGATCACAACATTACAAGCCCCATTACATAAAGGAGGCTTAAACTTACCTAATTTTAAAATATATTACTTGGTATCGCAATTACGGGCGGTATGGTTTTGGTTTCAGAGAGATACTATAAATCCAACTTGGTTAGCCATAGAACAGCAGATTGTTGACCCTATCCCTTAGAGTACAATCCCGTTCATAGGCTCATTAAAGAACCTGCACAAGCTTACTAAAAACCAGATTGTGTGCCATACATTTGAATGTTGGCAGGAAAGCCACAAACTATTGGGACTACGGAATGTTTTATTTAAACATACTCCATTATGGAATAATCTATTAGTCCCAGACAATATTATAGATGGTATCATGCTTAGGTGGAAAGAAAAGGGAGTCAAAGAGCTAGGCGATCTCTGTGATAATTATATATTTGCCGATTTCACTTTTTTGAAAGATCGATATCAACTTCCAGGCACACACTTTTTTAAATTTCTGCAAATAAGGAGTTGGGTCAAATCAAACATCATAATGGACTATCCCAGTATTTCAGATACTCCAATAGAAGAAAATATGTTGAAAGCAAAGGTACAAAAGGGATTAATATCAAGATTGTATAATACTATAAACAATGGAATGAACCATAATTCAACACGACATAAATATAAGTGGGAAAAACATAGACTTATGCAGTTTAACATATTTCACCGTGTGTATTATACTCCCCACAGGCTACAGCAGTTTAGCCCTAATGCACCATCTAAATGCCCAAGATGTAATGCAGATAATGGTGATATGATACACATGTTTTGGAGGTGCACACACTTGGAAGGATTTTGGAATAAAGTTATAAATATACATCCGAAATATTACAGAAAAGAATTATCATGGACCCCAGAATATCAATTTTGGGTGATGTAGAAATGTGTAAAGAAGTTAATAATGATGAAAAAAAAAAATATTATTAATAATGACAGCAGCAAAAAAAATGCATATTAGTTAACTGGAAATCCAAATATGCATCTCCAATAACACAATGGTGGAGAGAACTACTCTCATACTGCACTCCAGAAAAAATCATGTATAATGTTAAAGGTCAGTCAGTGAAATTTGATAAGATATGGGGCAAATTTGTTAATAATATAAATGATATAAAAAGCAGATATTGCTTTACATTAATTTATGGATATTTCTTGTGTGTATGTAGGTTATGAGAGAATATATTTTTGTATTTGAATTAAGATTAGAATGAAATGATGTTGGTAGGACAAAGAGAATGCTGAATATGTACATATGATGGGTGGGGAAGGTATGGGGTAAAGGAATGAGTAAATGTTTTTTTAGCTTGTTTGTTCTTTTTTGTGTGTAAACGATGATGATTGTATTGACGCATGCAAAAAAGAAAAACCCAATAAAATGCAATTTAAAAAAAAAAGAAAGAAATTGGACATTGCTAAACCTGGGCTAATAAAACCAGAACAAATCAGCACAATTAGATTCTCTTAGTTAATGAAAAATATGCTTTTTTTTTTTACTTGATAACGTCAGAGAAGGGGACAGCTTAGAACTTCTTAAAAATCTAAAAATCTTCAAGACTTTTAGCCAGGTATAATGTCTGTCTTAAGGGGAACAACCCTATTTAGCATTTTTTAGTAGTATACCAACATAAAATACATGGTTTATAACATAATACAATGTATTCCTTCTTAGCTGCAAGGCCATTTTTAAGTGTATATTAATATACAGTGTTTGTGAGTTATCCTACATTCTTATATGAAGGAATATTTTATTATATTATTATAATGTTTTAAAATGTTGTGTTTATTGTGTTTATAAAGCAGCCTACACTTTCCATGGGATACAGTAGATATGCACTAATATTCACTTACAGCTACATTACTGTTACATTACTTTATTAATAGTGTGTAATGAAACAAATATTTAGTTATTATTATTATAACATTGAGGAGCTAATCATAAATTTCATATATTGCTTATAAAAGCTAAGTAGGGGGACATAAAGTGAAGTGTAGCAAAGAAGTATTATTGCATCTTTGTTGCAACTTCAGGGGAAATGATTGCAGCTATGAACAAAATTGACTCAAATCCCCCCCACACTCACATACCTTGTAAATGCATTTTCCATATCCATATAAGCTTTCATAAGCAATGGTCAGCTAATTTCAGAGAGGATAATGGAGCCTTAAAGTTTACCTGTGCCATCTCTCTCCATCTTTTTTCAATCGAGACAAAGAGACTCCAATTAGAGTCTGCTGCACATGGCTCTGCTGCATGGCTGCCTCTTAAGTTTGAAGTGGACAACGCACTTCTGCCATACTGGTCTGGCTACACAGAACCTTCAAATGTCAATGGCTCATTCACAGCCATTAATGAGCATAAGCTGCATCAGCATGTCTGCCCGCTGCTTTATATCTTTAAGTCCCACTTATATGGTAATATAGAGGAGATGGCTATAGGCAGCACTTGATAATGAGGCTGTTTTTTCCCTCTGGCCTTCTGTAGTGGAAATAAGGGAATATTTCCACCCTACAGAAAGTGGAGGCTTTTTCTCTTTTTTCTTTTGACAGCGAAATGATACGATTGAAATACAAATGAAAGATCATCAGTGTCACTCCCTTTGTTGCAGCTGATTTTTCCAAGGAAGAGTCGTCCACTGTTGAGCATAAGCTCAGTCTTCTTTGTTTAATGTTTCATAATGTACATTATTGCCAATAAGAACAGTTCAAATGGAACCCAAGAATCTGATCCATGTACTGTATGTGTATGTGTTGTAAGGTTAGACTGATATATGGGGCCAACTCTGGATTTTTGAAAATTTAAAATTTGGGTTTTAGTCCAAATAATTCCAGGCGTGCCAATGAAAAACCTGTATCAGCCCAACGGTTACTTCATTCTGTAGGTCTGTCCAAGTCCTGTAACTCCACGTTGATGTGTTTGTCATCACCCAGAGGAGGAGAAGCCTGTGGTGACCAACGTCACTGTCAGCGACATATCGTGGGACAGCTTCCTCCTGTCCTGGTCAGCTGAGGATGGGACGTTCGAGGCCTTTCTGATTGAGGTTACTGATGCAGAGACGGGCGCTGAGTGGCAAAACCACACGGTGCCTGCCGATGCTCGCAGCCTCACCATCTCTGGTCTCTCCTCTGCCACCTGGTACAGGGCCAATCTGTTCGGGGTGTACAGGGGGCTCCTCTTAGACCCTGTCTTTGCAGACACCATCACAGGTATCAACACTGTCAATGCTGAGGCCTCACTCTTTCCTTTGCTTCCTTCTCCTCCTGCTGCACACAGTGGATTTACCACTGTTTATCTGTGTGGACCTTCTGAATAACAGTTGCTTGCAGTTGTCAAAGGTGTTTGTGTATTCAGCTCTGGTGTGGCTGACTTTATTAGTTTAATTGACTCTGATAGGTGATACAGGTTTTTTTGTACACTGCCAGACTTCAGTTTACACTGTCTATTTTCCTATGCCCTTTAAAAAATGTCTATCTCAGTAAGTTTAATTTGCCACTATTACTAGCTTCAAAAGAAGTTCAGTTGATTTTAAGAACATCTAGTAAAAAATTTCATTCATTCATTTTCCGTAACCGCTTATCCTGTTGGGGGTCGCTGGAGCCTATCCCAGCTAGTCTCGCCACCAGACAATCAGAGATCTCCGCCTTCTGATAGTCTGGGGACACTCCTTTCTAAAGTGTGTTTAACACACCGGCGAAAACGGCCGGCAACAAAGCAATGCCTTGCATTTTTGAAAAGGACACGCCTTCTCGGAAACGTGTGCTCCCCCTTTTCTCGTCCGCAAGGAAACAAACACACAGAGAGCTTGAAAATGGATGCCGAGAGATTAAACTCTGTTTTATCAAACGTGTACTCATCTGTGAAGAAAATATTTTTTCCAGTGGATGTCTTAGTTACAACATGATTGAGCTAACTGTAGTAGTTTCATGTCGTATCCGACAACGGGAGGCCTTTAACAGATGACGTCCTGATGTTAGCTTTGCTGCTGCTGTTAGCTGTCCCTGTCAGCTGCAGCCACTGATGCTTTCTAGACATCGTGATTTCCCAAAACTGAATAAATACCACACATAGCGACACAAAACTGCTTTGCTAGCTCAATCATGTTGTAACTAACATATCCGCTGGAAAAAATATTTTTTTCATGGACTGTTTAATGAGTTATTACCTATTACAGACACCGCTAACGGCTAAGAAATAGTAATGTCTGTTCAATCATTGTGTTTATAGACTTTACAAACATCGGATTAGTCTAAACGGTGATACAGTGATGTGAAAAATGTGAGATATATACATATATATGAGCTAAAAGCTCTGCTGGGTAGAAACCTGGAAGTATTTGTAAACAACAAGGCGATTCCATCTATAGTCCGTCCAGACGGATCAGTCATGGCATAGTAAAAGATTATGTTTGTTTCTTTTAGTTGATGAGAATGTGTCACCGCAAACGCGACAAACATCCACTAACTTTGACGCCGTTTTCTGCAAGCGCGGCTGAGCCATTTTGTACCGCTACATGTATTTCTAGTGGGACTATGTTTACAAGCACGAGAGTTCAGCGAGCCACTGAAGGACCGCCCTGCAGATTTACTATTGGTTCTGCAACGTAGGGAGTTTTTTTAAACTCTGAAATTGTATCCGCCCATCTAAACACAAAATCAGAGAGAAAGTCATCAGTCTTTATTTAAGCAAAGCGTCTAAAGACTGACTTGTGAGTCTAATACCAGCTGACATTGGGCAAGAGGTGAGGGACACCCGGGACAGGTTGCAAGACTATCGCAGGGCTAACATATGGAACCAGACAACCATTCACGCTCACATTCACACCTACGGGCAATTTAGAGTCACCAGGTAACCTAACCTGCATGTCTTTGGATTGGGGGAGGAAGCCAGAGTACCTTCAGAAAACCCATGATGAAAAAAAAAAATAATAATAATTTGTCGATTTGAGGTTAATCATTTTGCTGATTTGACAAATCTTTGTGAGGGAAAATTTGTTAACGTTGTACCTGTAGGGATGGATGCTGGATTTGTTTGTCCCATTTTCTGAGCACAAATTGTTAACACCTTTTTGAAATGTGTGTATAAAAACAAGCTGTGGAGAAAGTTATTCTTCACAGGGTAAACAAAAAAAATCTCCTTTCCATTCAGCAGAGTACACAATACAAATCCCCAAACATCACCGCCCCATCATCCATCAATCATGCGCATATCCTTTCCTTTAATGTTAGGAATGTGGAACACCTGGTCTGTTTTGGGAACAGGCAAGAACACATAAAAAACGTCAGCGTGCTGTTTAACTGCGACACAACGGTTGCCTTTACCCCACCCACTTCAACAATGTGTCATTATCCATGATTAACATGCTGTGGGTTACAGTATGAGCCTAATAAGTGGGCTGTAAATGCTGAAAGCAAAATCAGCAAATGATGCCTTTTATTGGTGTCTTAGCATCTTTACAAATAAACATATCTAAATATCTGAGGATTGACTCCCTTAACGTCACCCTATCAAGCTATTTAGACTTGACTAGAATGTCAAAAAGAACCACTTTTGAGTAGGTTTTTTTTTTATGTCAGTGTCTATTCCAACATTTTCATTCAGCATTTCAATGATGAGGATCAGTCAAGTGGAAAAAAGATGGGAGGATTGACAGAGGACAAAAAAAAAAAAAAACCCAAGGCGCTTTTGTCACTTTGTGTGAGGCCTCTCTTCTGTATGCATCCCCAGTTCCCCAGCCTGGACTGCTCTTCATTCTCATGCTGCCATTGCCCCTAGGCTCTGGTGCTCGGGTGCCAGTGGGTGCTGGGGCCATGCAGAATATGGCATGCGCTCAACATGGCCCATTGTCTGCATGCTAATGGCTCGTAAAAACCATTTTAACATTTTTCATTAGCATCACTTAATCCATTAAACATTCCAACTTGTGAATACAAGTGCTTACTAATTTGATTATGTTATGCATGGTGGTCATTGTCAGTCTACTGGAGGAAGATGTGGGGAAAATAAAGTCCTCTGAAAAGGGATTGAGAAAACTATGTTTTATACAACAAATGATTGATGGAACCACAAAGAGATGTGGACAGCACCCAGAACAAGTGCGACTCAGTTGTGATCTATATCATAAAAAAGCTGCTCTTGTAAAATTATCAGGCAAGACTGGAACTTGCTCTGGGCTTCTGCTTGCAGACCCCCTTTTCAGCAGGTTAGCTGGCGCCAGCACATACCTCCTCCAATAACAGGCTCCCTTTTGTGAGTGGGGATTGTGTTCCCTCAGGTCTTTTGGGGTGTGGAGGGATATGGGATGTAGGGGTAGAAGTGGTGTGGGAGAGTGAAATCAGTTGCAAGCTAGCACATGTTAGCTGATGGATGTGGCCCTCCCTCTCTTCCACTGACCAGCTAAAGCTGCCTGGCGGCTAATGAAGAGTGACAGCTCCCTGGGATTTGTCTGCTCTGCTTCTCATTTTAACTGCTTCTTCTCACAACAAATGCCTCATGCATTTTCCCTCACAATAAAAAAAGGGGTTTCAGGCTAGCTGAAGGACCCCTGAGACCCTCACATTTGGTGTAGTGTTTTAATGAGTGGTGGCGCTGGGCTTTATTGAGGCTTTCCTGTGCCCTCTTATATCTGCTTCTAACTAGGCTGCTTTTAAAGCTCTGTCCAGTCCATGTATCCATCTGTGCTGCTACCGGAAGTTTCTCCAGCTGTCGCTCGGCCTCTCTTCGTATCACTGCCATTATTAGCTGCTGCTTAACTACCACCTTTTTACAGCACCACATGTGCACACACACCCATTTGCATGCACATGGTTAGATGTCTGCACCATGATGTATTTGACCACTACTTTAAGACAAGCAGCTGTTGTTTGAAAAGGTTTGAAAGGACTTGCACAAACTATGGCATAGGTCAGACCAGGGCTGGTACTTCTTCAGCAAAAAAGTATGAATGGATTTGAAGAAAGCATGTCATTTGTTTAATTTGAATTATGTCAAGTGCAATCCACATAACCCATCCTAAAATGTGTTGCAAAATGAAGGCCTGTCTGTCTGTCTGTCTGTCTGTCTGTCTGTCTGTCTGTGTGTGTGTGTGTGTGTGGGCAGACTGACTATCCCCATTGTGAGCTCACCCTCCTGTAGTCTCGTGTCTCATGATAAACAGAGTGAGCTACGGTAGGACAAGGAGGCACTGAGCAAAGCAGTACACTGTGCACAGCTCTTAAATAAGATGTTGCCATACAATGTATAAATAATTTACCTATTTAAGATAGTAAAACTTTGTAAAACCACAGCAATTGGTCAAATTTGCATCAAAGTTGCAGAGATTGGGCAAAATTTCAAAGTTGTACAGAATTCATGGGATTAGCTGAATTGGTGTTAATTGTTATAATTGCAACATTGCAACATCCTGGAAGGACTGAATAGCGTAGTTAAACTGGAGATACATTGAGTTTGACAGCATAGAAATGCCTACTGGTATACAAGGCATTGCCTTGGGCCCTTTTACACTATGTTTTTTTTCTAATTCAAAGAGATCATGACAGATTGAGTCGTGAATTTTTTGTCCACATTCAAACAATAGTTTGAATTTTCAATTAAAGTTGGCAGCCTGAATTCTGACTAATGACTAATGTCACAATTTTATGCCTGGTACACACTACACGATATCAGCCTGATTCTAGCCCAACGCAGCAATGTACTGTGTCGGCATGGATCGCAAACAACAGTGAGTGTCTTACATGATAATCCATTGTTTCATCTCGTGTAGTGTGTCATAGTTAATGACAACCACGTCTGGGACGCCTCACGACGTTCCAACAGAAAGTGTTTGTTTTTCACGACTGCTCCCGTCATAGCCGTCACTTTGACCAATAGGAACACAGAACGATCTGCTGCCGTAGACAACTGTACGACAACAGCACCCCAGCCTTTATGATATTTCCTCTAGGGATGTTACCACACAGAGTAAAAAGGGAAACATGATGGTATGAAACAGCAGAGGCACTTTATCATCCTTGTGAGTACTGCCATTAGCATCAAGCAAGCAAACAATGTTATTTCTTCATAATGGAGACGGACATAAAGTAAGAAAATTAACAAATAGTGGCAGGGCTTTTACTCACCACAACAGCAGAGGCGACCAGCTTCATTTGAAACAGACTACATTATAAAAGGGCCGTTATTTATTATTCCCCTGTATTTTTATATTTTTACTTTTTATCCGCTCCCGTTGCCTTGATAAAGTTAATGCATCGCGCCGTCATTTCAAACTCAACACGTCATGTATCTTTCTGAAATTAATAGCCCCTTATAACTTCGCTTGAAAAATTCCTTCATTTTCTAAATAGGCTTTTACTGTGAAACATTTTCAGGAACTTGTAGAGGATTCAGTGACTCCTCTTTGAGGATTCAGTGACTCAGTGACATTTCAGCTGGCACATGAACAGACACAGTGACTGAAATATTAGTAAAAGTAATAAAAAATAAAAATCATTTGGTGTGTGTTTGGTGTGAACCATCGTGTAGTGTGTCATGTCTGTCGGCCAAGTCATGGCATGATTGTATGACTCCACAATCATGTAGTGTGACATAGTGACTTTCAGAACGGGCAGAAAAGTTGTGTAGTACGTACCAGGCATTATTTACCATAGTAATTCGTCAGTTAAATAAGATAATTTTGTTTGGCTCAACAACTTACCCAGTATTGCCTTAAGTTCATTTCTTCCCTCTGTGTTTTTCACCATTTTCCATTAAAACTCTTCTGATTCTGCTCTGCAAAGTCAGGTTCTTGATTTGTTGACTGATGCTAAGCTTCCATTCAACCAGTGCTGGGATTTACACAGACTGATACACTGTCTTTAAATGTCAAAGCACTCTTACATTCCACAGAGGAACCAAACTGACTTTCCGCTGTCACCCAGAGGCCGAACCAGAGGTGCAGGCTCTCCTAGTCTCCAACGTCACCCCTGAGAGCTTTAGGCTGGCCTGGATGGCTGAAGAAGATTCCTTCGACACCTTTGTCATAATGGTCAGCCAGGCTGAGGGCCTAGGGCAACCCAGAGAGCTAGTGCTGGGTGGTGAAGAGCGAAGCACAACCGTCACAGGTCTCACCGAAGACACAGAGTACAAAATCCAAATCTTTGGAATCATTTTGGGAAGACGCTCTGAGTCTGTAATGGAGGGGGTGAGAACAGGTACACAGTCAAAGGATGGAAAGGAGAAATCAGAGCTATCAACTAAAACTCTGCACTGGTCTTGTCAGCGTGGTGTAATGATGTAATTTCTTGTTTCTTGTTCTTCTTGATTTCATCGTTTATGGTAAAAGCATGAAAACATGGTTATTAATACCTGTGTTCTAACATTTTTCTTTTCACTTTGTACCAAAGTATCATGGCACTGTATTCGTCCAAGGCACTAAACACAAAATAAAAGGCTACCCTTAGACATGAATCAATTTTAATGATGAGGACGTTTTCATAATGACCAGCTCAGAGCCCCACACTGCTGCTGGAACACTTTGTATTAGTATATATGGGTTCTCTTATAATCAGCCTTCTTCTTTTGGGGCGGCAGTAGCTCAGTCCATAGGGACTTGGGTTGGGAACTGGGGGGTCGCCTGTTCAAGTCCCCGTCCAGACCAAATATGGAGTGTGGACTGGTGGCTGGAGAGGTGCCAGTTCACCGTAGTTCAATTCAATTTAGTGCCCCTCAAATCTCTGCCTTTGGATAGTTATACCTTTAATGAATATAATATGGGTAAAAAAAAACAGCATGGCATCTTCAACCTAAAACTATAAGAAAAGGCCTTAAGACCTCATAGTAGTTGACCCCCACTCAATACATTTCCTCAGCTCTTTACTGTCTTAAATGTTGTCTTCGACTGCTTGGCCCCGCACGCGGGGGGTGGGGGGGTGGGGCTGTGTCTCTTGTCCTCCCTCGGGGTAAGGCTTTACTCTTGGTTTGCGTGGTGCATGTTTCAATTTTGTGTTGGCATGAAATGGGGGCAAGTTAATCTCCTCAGGTCTGTCATGCAAGATACTGTGGCCCACTGTTAGGGTCTCTCCCCAGGCCCCTTTTGTCTGTCTACCATGCTCTCTCTTACACACTCTCTCTTGCATATTTTTTTGGAAACCAGTGCTTTTTAGTGGTGGTTGTGCCTTGGCTACAATAACATGTAAATAACGTGTGTCTTTTCTTGTCTGCTGTTAATTCTGAAGCAAGAAATACCTACTAGTATATACAAACACAATGACTCATGGACAGACATTCTGGATGTTTTGTTTTCCAGTCCTCACCAGTCTTACAAGGCCGTACATATACATCTGTTTGACCCTACTTACTGTGTCTGTTTTGTTTGTGCCAGACCTTGGCTCACCTAAGGGCATCCGCTTCTCTGATGTCATGGACACATCCGCCACCGTTCACTGGGTAGTTCCAAGAGCTCGAGTGGACAACTACAGGGTCACATACATGCCTGCTCATGGAGGTCAGTGTATTTTTGTGTCAATAACACTCATCCACAACTGAAACTGGGAAGATCCGGACACTTTTTGCAGCACTGTTATTTGATTTAAAGAATCCCCCACAGCTGAACTAAACTGGAAAAAAAGCGAAGAAAGTAAGCTTTTACAACATGAAGATGTAAAGCTCTAGTAGTTTTGCCCTCAATATCTTCTTCCAACTCTTCTTCCAATAACCTGATAACATAGGCTGAAATTAGCAGGTTATGAATGACTTTTCATAGCCAGTGTGGACATTCTCAATCTCAGTGTTTTATCATCACTGACCTATCAGTTAGTTAGTATAAAACTCCATGATCTGATCATCTGCAGCGCAAACTCTTCTCTCCAGTGATAGACTACTGCTTCCCCCTTGTGACAAGTTAAAGGAACTAAACAAGGGAAAAGTCATCATCTGAAAATCATGTGTGTGTGTGTGTGTGTGTGTGTGTGTGTATATATATATATGGCTGAATATATATGGCTATATATATATATAGGTACAGGTCAGTACAGGTTTAACATATGACACACTAACATACTTCTCCCCAGGCAAGGCATCTGTAAATTCCATGAGAGGGCTCAGTGCCTTGTCCATGCCAGGTCAGGATCAGATGCCTCAGCTTCTTGTCTTCATGGAGGACCTGGCAAATTAATTCAAATGTTATTTATATAGTGCATTTCACACACAGAGGCAACACAAGTGCTTCACAGAAAATCATAAACTACATCACAGAGCACATATTATGCATGCCTAGCATGATATATAAAAAATACCTGTGCAAGAGCTTTCTCCTACTCAATGAACCTGCTGATCATCTGCTGTCGTGAGCCCCATCTGGTGGGGGTCTCACTCTTGAGCTGGTGAGTGGGCAGGCCAAGGTCAACTTGAGCCTTCGTCAGGTCATGTCTTCTCTTGAATGAATGGGAGATGGCACCCGTCACCTGCTTGCAGACCCCAACTGCACGTTTCACAGCCGCTTGGGTTTGAGGAGGAGGCATTTTAAGGCTGTTCTCTGTTACAGAGATACAGAGGATACAGAAGAAGGTTCACACTTTGTATAAGTGTAAATTGTTTACATTAAAACATGTTTGGACAGCAGCAGGTAATTACAATGTAGGCATTTGATATTTAAATGTATAGATCAGAGTTATTATAGTTTAGTATTTTTCAACACAAACACAACACTTTGTTAAGGCAACATTTGACTCACAGTCATTTAGACCCATCTCAGTCTCAATAAACACATGCACCAGTGCCTCCTCAGGCTTGTTGTGTTGACACATTTGACCAAATTGACAAAGACTAAAACTAAATAAATTTTCTGTATATTTTGATTTTTATTTCAGTTAACTGAAATGTTTTTTCACATCCAGTTGTACTTTTTAGTTTAGTTTTAGTGAACTATAATAACTTTGATATAGATAAATGTATATTATAATAAAAATATATTAAAACATGTTTCAACAGTCAACACTATAGCAGATAATTACACAGGCATTTCAAAGCATATATGTAGGCCTATATTAAAATATATATGTAATATTCATTGTTAATGTTGTGCTCCACTCACCTATGGTGTTATTAGTTGCATTATCTGTGGTCACGCAGATGAGCATATCTTCATGCAGCTCCCAGGATTGAAGTGCTTCTCTTAGGGCTGTGGCTATCATCACTCCCGTGTGGTCTTGTCCGTAGGCATCGGCTACTTAGTATCCAGTCATTGTTGATAAAATGAACTGTTAGGCTCATATATGGCTGTGTGACTCTGCTCGTCCACAGATCAGTCGTCAGTGCATAATATTCCACATGTTGAAGTTCCTCTTTCACCTTCGCAGGGCATTCTTGATACATGCGGGGCAGCTGGACATAACTGAAGTGTTTTTGATCAGGCATGTTGTATCTGGGGTCAAGGGTTTTGACCAGTGCCCTAAAGCCCTTCTTTTCGACAGTATATACCGGGGCCATGTCTTGACATATGAATTTAGAAATGGCATCTGTAATTTCGTGGCGTCTGCGGGACTGCTTGTCATAGGGGATGCCTTTGGTCAACGATTCTTTCAGGCTCGTTTGGTGTGTTTTCTTCTTTTCATCACTTTGTGGTTTTAAGGTAACGTTAGTGGTTTGTCGCATCTTCACGCTGTCTCTGTACTGTTCTTCATGTCGTGTCTTTAAGTGGTAGAAAAGATTAGATGTGTTCGAGTCGCTAGCAACGACTTGTTGGCGGCATGTTTTGCCAATTACCGTTGTCTGGTCGGTGTCTGACTTTTTAAATCCAAACCAAAACCAAACTATGGAATCCCGGTTCCCTCTTTTTGGCACTAATTCCTCTCTTGGTTCTGTGTCCACCGTGTTCTCTGCCACACTCTCCACCAAGCTCTCCGTGTCTGCCATGTTGGTGTTTACATCCATGCATGCTCCCCTAGCACTGCTGTAAACGAGTCTTTGCGGGTGACGTAAAAATGCTACCGCAAAGTAGTAGCATTGCTGCAGTTACATTAGCCTTCATTCATTGTTCATACAACATGTAACAATGTGTAATTTTAATAAAAAAAAAACAAAAAACGATATAAACAATAGAGGGTTATATTGTACAGTAGACATTTTTATATCGCACTACGATATATATCATAATATCACACAGCACTAATAGTGGGCATGGAGTCGCTAGCGGAAGGAATAGCTGTCGGCTTGGTTTGCACCTGTACAGGAGTTGTGAGGGCACAACTTGGCGTCGTTTCAGGGGTAGTGCGGCAGGTCATTCTTGTACGCCAGGCCCATGATGAATGTATACACCAGGCTCATGATGAATGTCACTCCCACTACGCCTAACAGCACCATGCCTTTGCTGTGACGCCTCATGTTTCAGCTGTCTTTCTGTTTGTCTTCCTCTGCTCTTGTCTGTGCTCTGGTAATCAACTGTCCAAGTGACGTCATCATGTTTTGCACTTTGCTCTTTTGTGGAGACCCCTGACCTTCAGGTTCTACAGTTCTGCAGCAGTGAGTGATGTGGTACCAGTGGGGTTTCCCTTTCACTTTTACTGCTGTGGGTGTGGTCAGGATGACTTCATGCTGACCACTCCTCAGTGGTTAGTCTCACCTTCTCAGATACATGCGTAGATACACCCAGTCTCGTGGGTGTATCGGGTTCTTCACTTCCTTCTTCCCCTGGGTCTCATTGGCCTCCTTAACCTGTGCAAACAGAACTTCATGTATACGAGTTAATCTTTGCACGTCGCTGTGTAAATCTTTAGTGAGCGTGTCAAGCAGGGGGCCTTGCTGAGGCCCACGTAAATATGGAACAGGCATGGGCTGACCCATGAGCATCTCAAGCTGTGACAAATGTGTCATGCGGTTAGTTTGCATTCTCATACTCATCAGTGCTAGCGGCAAAGCAGTCAACCAGTCTATTTTTTTCTCCTTACAAATCTTTGCTAGTTTTAACTTCAGAGTTCCATTTGCTCTCTCAACCATTCCTTGAAACTGCTGATGATAGACACACCCTAAGCGATGTTTAATCCCTAGTGCGTGAGTTATCCTTTTCATTACTGCTTTATCAAAGTGCGTGCCATTGTCAGAACTTATCTCTTCCAGTATACCAAATCTGGGAATGACCTCTCAGGTCAGAAATTTGGCTACAGCAATGGCATCTGCTTTAGCTGTTGGGCAAGCCTTGATCCACTTACTGAACCTATCAATAACAACCAGGATGTACTGTTTTCTATTTTGTTTTCTATTTTAACCATGTCAATGAAATCAATCACCAGGTGCTTGAACGGTCCCTCTGGTATTGGGATGTGTCCAGTGGGTGCTGTTAAGGTTTTTTGTTCAGTGCAATAGCACATCTATTCAAGAAGTGGTCAACCGTTGGTTTTAAATAAAGTGACCACCATGCCTCTTCAATGTCTTTGCAGCCAAATCAGCAGCAGCATTTCCATGAGTAACAAAGCTAGAGTCTGCTGCACATTTAACAACTGCCAAAGAAGACGGCAAGGTCATTACATGCATCAAATCAGCGATCAATTCACCATATGCTACAGGTCTACCATCCGCTCGCAGAAACCCCCTCTGATGCCAAATGGCACCGCTAAGATGACACGGAGATGATATGCGCAGCCTCCTCATTCCACTGCAAGGTGGTGCTTTGTGAATGAGAGGCATTTTTTACCAAATCACGCAATGGTTGAGTCTTTAAAGCATAGTCCACAATCCATGTGCAGCTGTAACCTGCCATGCCTAGAAAAGAAAGCATGTGTTTTGACATCATTGCTTTAGGGGCTTTCAATATGGCCTCCAAATGATCTGACGCAATGCGACATGTTGTTCCTGAAAGCTCCATACCCTGGTACTTGACCATGGGGAGGCAAAATTGGAATTTGTCTCTACTGACTTTATGCCCATACTCTGCCAAAAAGGTGACCACCGCAATAGAGTCCTGCAGACATTGTTCCCGCGAAGAGGAACGGATCAAAAGATGATCAACATACTGGATCACAGTAGATGGGACATTTAGGTTAGCCAGCTTTGTCGCTAGCAACCTTTTAAAGTTGGATGTCGACTCAGAATAGCCCTGTACTTACCTTGTGTACCAGTACTGTACACCCTCAAAGGTGAAGGCAAACAGGTAGCCTGAAGATGAATGTAATGGGACATTAAAGTAGGCAGAACACAGGTCAATGACGGTGAAGAACTTGATACCTGGCGGAATGGCAGACAATAAGGTAGCAGGATCAGGCACTTGGGGAATCTCAGCTTCAACTATCGCATTTATGGCTCTGAGGTCGTGCACCAGACGCCACTGGTCAGAGTTCATCTTGGGTACAGGGTAAATGGGTGTGTTGCAGGGGCTAGTCATGTGCTCCAGCATGCCAGCCTCCAACAGTCCAGCAATGGTTTTTCTGATCCTGTCAGTCTGTTCCTGAGAGAGTGGGTACTGTTTGTGAAATGGTAGCTCAGCATTGGGTTTTAACTGGATCACCACTTCTCCAGACGAGGACATCAAACCGATGTCAGTTGGGTGTTTTGTGCACAGTTTTTCTGGGACCTCAGCTAATAACGAGGCCACCTCTGCAACATTGTCTTCACTTGGAGAGGGAATTTCCAACATCTGGTTAGCAGGGCCCTTATCGAGAAGTACCTTGGTGGCCCGTGTAGTGACAGAAGCTACCAAGGAGATTCAGGTGTAGGTCCCATCAGCAGCGATGTGGAGAAGTGAGTTTCCAGTTGACACCCAAGATGCTGCGCGGGCAGCAGCCACCACCTGGCCCAACTCCTTAGGTGTGTGAGTCTGTGAAACCATCAGAGAGACATGTGGGGCTACAGAACCCCCAGTTTTGTCAGGTTTAAACCAAGAAAACAGTGAGGATGGGAGTATGACCTCGGCAGCCACACCTTCTGGTCCACAGTAAATGTCACTGATTTGTAAGTCGTGTTCAGTGCCAGACATTAGGTCATCCCAAAGAGTCTTGTACTCCGCCTATGAGCTTTAGGTGTCATACATCAAGGGGCAGTGCAAAGGATCCTGAATAAGATGATACTGATAGTCCACTGTTTCAATGAAGGGTGCCCAGTGGAAAACTATATCCATAGGGATGAGCAGGGTCACAGTTCCAGCCAGTAGTCAGTGGCAGGTCCATTCACATGCAAAGCTGACATCTGCTGAATGAGAGGGGTGCAAACCTGGATTCCTACTCGGCTGCAGAGAATCTTTGCATTTAGGCAACACAAAAGGGCACATCCCAGGAGGCTGCATGGTGCCACAGGCAAATACAGAAGTGGAGAATGTATGGTGAAGTCATCGATAGTCAGGCATAGTGGCGCAATAAAATGTAAGGTTTGTCTTAGTCCTGAAAAGCCAGTAGTTGGCAAGGGGAGATTAGGTCTATCCTTATGACCCACACATGAAAAAGCCACACCCGAGACTACTAGAAATGAGACAGGTGGACCTCCCTTGATGCAAAGATGGACAGTAGGCTCATTACGTGGGTCTGTGATGAATACACTTAGCACATTCCCCTCTTCTGGCTCCTTTGGGCACCCGTAGCGGGACTCTTCCCACACTGGAGAAGGAGGCAGAGCTATAGGTGTGCAAACAGCAGAGGCAGATATGGAGATGCTGTTTGAATGGAGTCAACCTTTTTGTTTAGACGTGGCAGCATAGGACAGTCGCGCATCCAATGTGTTGCATCACCACAGTACCAACACCAGCTTTGTAAGGATGGGTCAGTAGGCTGGTTTGGAGGACCCTTTGTCCACGCTCTCCAAGGGTTAGGGACACCACCCCCATGTCCACGCTTAAGCTGTAGGTCTGGGGCATCACGTTCAGAGTGATCCCTATTCTGCAGGTATGTTGTTGTGTAGTGAACAACATATGCCAGGCACTTAGTCCAGGGCTTTGTGTGAGGCTGACAACGTTGTTTAGCTCGGTCTGTACAGCCGTAGGCAGAGCCTGGATGAGCCTGTCAATAAAAAGTGCCTGGGTGGTTTCATTAGCATCCCATTCTGACAGTGTGCGCTCTTTCCTTTTTTTTGGAACAGCTGGACAAAATTGTGGATGGGGGTACCCTCGTCCCACTAATAACCTTTGAGGCAACTAGGTTCTGGTTTGGTTGGATAGGTTTCGCGGATGGCTGCCCATACCTCACACCGGTATCTGGAGAAAGTTTGTCATCATATTTGTTATCGTCCATGATTCCTCCAGTATTTGCTTTGGTAAGAATGGCTGATACAACCCCTGGGTCCAGCTGGTGACACAGGATTTCCTTTATATCCCTTAACGCCAAGCTGAACCCAGCTGTATGTTCCTCAAACTGGGTGATCAATGCCTGTCCTCCACGTGCCATCCTGTGGAGAGCCTGGGCAATTGAATACATATCCGTATATGACCACGGAAAGTAAGCACTCTGTCACTGACTATCAATCCTCAGAGGAAATAGTCCAGTGGCATCATCTCGTTTGTACCCATAATATTAGGGCTTCCTCAGGGTGCTTCCATTCCTGAGTCTGCTGCGTGTAGTGCTGTCTTCAATGTCAGGGTCTTCTTGGTAGTCTTGCTCGTCCTGCATGTCCCCACAGGTGGCCTGGTCATTTCGTATGGACTGTTCCAGGCTTGCGGCTGCACGTAGCAGGTCGTCTTCAGCTTGCTGTAGCTCCTCTTCCATTTCATGAGTGGTCAAGTGGCTTTGTCTTTCCCATTCCGTCCTCCGAGCAGCCACCTCTGTGTGTTCAATAGTAACCTTTCCTGAAATAAACCTTTCAGTGGTTGCTGGCGAGGTGATGGGAATATAAGGACTGGAGCGAGCTAGAAATGTCTGTCGTGGCGCTGGTGTGGATGTCTTAGCATAGTCCGCTGGGGTAGCCAGAGCCCTTGCTGGTGGTGGCCCATTGCCAAACCCTGGGGACGCCTTCTGTTTCAGCATAGAAGAAGAAAAACAATCCGAATAAACTCACAGCATAAACCGTCAACAGTGATTACTGAAACCCAAAAAGCTTTGATAGGAAAAAAAACTGCCCAGGGGACCAACACATACATTGACCATGGCCGCCATCATCCCAAATTCACCTACCCGAGTCCACACCCAACAGCTAACACCATGTATCATGATATTCATTATACAGAGCAACAAACTGTTTAATTCAGACTTTTTCTATTACAACTAATCTTTATTTCTTGTCAATTTTCCTTCACGGTTTACAAAGAGATAAGCATAAAAGAAATTATCACCCCAAGTAGACCTACTCACACTCTATTTTTCATGCACAAATGGGCAACCAACATATATTTTATTATTTCTTATTATTAATATATTTTTTGTTTTAATGGTGTTCTATTTGACACAGAGAATGTATTAAAATGTATTGTATATATTGTTCACACACAAGACTTTGACACTAGCTCAGTACAAACCTAAAGGATTATCAAACATTAAAAGACTTAGACAAATTTTTCTATTTACACATTATTCCAGTTCAGGTTGATCCCTTAGTAATCAACGTGTCAGATTATCGTCAAATACTTGTGGCAGTGAATTGCTCCATACATACAAACACTAATGTTGACTATTATTTTTCTATTACTATTCTCCATCTCTCTCTTATGCAATTATTTATCTACTTGCTCATCCATCTAATTATTTATTATATATCTTTTCATTTACTAAATTAGTTATTTATTTTTCAACAACAAAAATGAGCTCTCTCGTTATTACTATAGGGCTTTCATTCTTTGTGTCATCTTAAACCAGATGCCTAGCCCTACATTGCTCATGTAACTCTACCATTCCCCCCTAGTGGAATCTTGGCTACATTTATCTGGGCCTGCCCTACTCATACAGCGGATTCTCAGAGCTATCACATGCAAATATAGCCTCTGGGCCTGCCCTGTATTCCTATATTAAAATTTGAATGCAGCGGGATCTTAGTGTAAACACATGCAACTTAACCCCTGGGCCTGCCCTGCATTCCTATATTAAAATTTACCTCACAGCACACCAGTACTGAATACAGCAGATTCTCAGAGTTAACAGAGATGACTCAACCACTGGGCCTGCCCTGTATATCCAATCCAATCCAATCCCGCACGAGATAAAAAATATGCATGCGCAAAAACAACAACCTACATGGTGTCAAAAGCCAAAGAAAAGATGCGGGTTTTAAGAAGGCTTTTAAAATGAGAGAGTGGGGAAGCCTGTCTAATGCGCAGTGGCAGTTCATTCCAAAGTTTTGGTGCCGCCACAGCAAATGCTCGATCCCCTTTGAGCTTAGGCCTAACTGTAGGCACTGTCAGGAGCAGCTGGTCAGCTGACCTGAGAGATTGACTGGGTGTGTAGGGGTGCAGCAGCTCAGAGAGGTAGGGTGGGGCAAGACCATTTAAGGCTTTAAAAGCAAATAAAAGAATTTTAAAATGAATCCTAAAATGGACAGGCAGCCAGTGGAGTGAAGCTAAAAAAGGTGAAATGTGCTCATACTTTCTTCTGCCAGTTAAAAGACATGCTGCAGCGTTCTGTACCAGTTAAAGAGGAGCAATGGAGGACCCACTAACCCCCATATAAAGTGCATTACAGTAATTCAGCCGAGTGGTCACGAAGGCGTGGATTACTGTCTCAACGTGCTTTCTCTGAAGGACTGGTTTTATTTTTGCTAGCTGCCGTAACTGGAAAAAGCTAGATTTCGCCACAGCTTTAATCTGGCTGTCAAACTTAAGGTCTGTGTCCACTTTTACCCCCAGATTATATATAGTTGGCATGAGATGCTGTGCCAAGGAACCCAGATAAACTAAGGGGATCACAGAGGTGCCACCAAAGACCATCACTTTTTCATTAAAATTTAGGAAATTTAAAGCCATCCAGGCTTTGAGGTCGTCTAGACACTTTAGTAGTGGCTTAACAGGGGAGGAGTCAGTCTTTTTAAGGGGCATATAGATCTGACTGTCATCTGCATAACAGTGAAAAGAAATGCCATGCTTCCTGAGAATGGAACCAAGTAGATAGAGAGAGAACAGAAGAGGGCCTAGCACAGAGCCCTGTGGGACCCCACATGAGAGAGGAGCAGTGGGGGACACGAAGTCACCAAGGCTGACACAGAAAGTCCGATGTGACAGGTAGGACCTGAACCAATCAAGTGCTGTGCCGCTGATGCCCATCCACTGCTCCAAACGAGCAATCAGGATTTCATGGTCCACTGTGTCAAATGCAGCAGTCAAATCTAAAGCAAAAGGATAACACAGTGACCAGAGTCAGTACCTAAAAAGATGTCATTACAAACTCTTAAAAGCGCTGATTCTGTGCTATGCAAGGTTTAAAAGCGGACTGGAAAATTTAGAGAATATTTTGTTCATTTAAAAAGTCCATGAGCTGAGAGTATACAATCTTCTCTAAGATTTTAGAAAAGAAAAGCAATTTAGGGATTGGCCTGAAATTAGCAAAAACAGTAGGATCCAGCCCAGGTTTTTTTTTTAATCAAAGGCTACACAACTGCATGTTTAAAATTTACAGGGACCACTCTTGAGGACAGACTGCAATTAATAATTGTGAGAAAAGATGGCCCAACGATGGGGAAAACCTCCTTAAAAAGCTGGGGAGGGACGGCATCATTCGGAGAACCTGATGGCATCAAATGACCCACAATCTCCTGCACAAAGGGCAGGGTCACAGGCTCAAACGTGTCAAAAACAGCACAACAGGGGACAGACACTGAAGGATCATGAGCAGGAGGTGAAATAAGTGCTCTGGCAGAAGTGACTTTATCAATAAAGAAGTGAAGAAAGTTTTCACACACAGGAGGGGAGGCCTCAATTCCAACAGTCTGTGGCGCATTCAGAGCAGAGTTGATAACTTTAAACAGCACATGAGGCTTATGACAATTTAACATAACCATATCTGAGAAATATTTTCCTTTAGCCTCTTTCACAGTGGGTTGGTAATGATGCCAGCAATCCCTCAACATTTGAAATGACACTTGCAGATTGTCCTTTTTGCACTTGTGCTCAGCTCTACGACACTTCTGTCAATTTTCCTACACTAGAGTAGAGGATTCTCAGTAACACATTTAATTTTCTTATAATAAATCCCACCTAAATCGAGGCACTGCCTAACAGTTCTCCCTAGGACTTCATTCACTCTGCACACCTCCCAACTCACACACACAATGTTAAAAGGAAGGAATTTCCACTTGCTCTCACACAGTGTGGCCACATATCTGCTTCATTAACACACCAGCTTCTGTGACATGCACTATGTTTATTACCATAATTATGTCTCCCATAATTATACTAGGTTTGAGGAATTGCTGGATTGGTTTCCTACTACTGATTCGGTGAGGATGACCTGAGTGCACATATCTCTTGGCTGTCCCCCACACTCCCTTTTCCTAAAAAGACCTTTTCCATCAGCCAGCTGCCAATAACCCTATCATCCCCTGCGTCTACATATGGTTAGCTATTTGGGTCAAAGGATATAGCATATCTGTAAACGGTGACCCTCAGTGAGACACAACATGCGTGCATGAAAGCAGTCGTAAAACATTTGGGCTGTTCCCAGTAGGGTTGGGTATCGTTTAGGTTTTATCTGATACCGGTGCCAAACCGGTACTTTTGAAACCGTGCTGGTGCTTAAACGGTGCCCGAACCGGTGCTTAAAGAATGGAAAACATACAAACTTTGTCCAAAAACGGTGCCTTTTTATTAAGGCATTTTGTGTTTGCTAGTTCACCCTACATGCATAAATTTAGCGCATTAATTTAACAACATTAAGTTACTTACTCAACGTAAATTACACATTAACAACATTAAGTTACTCACCCAAAAAAGAATGGCTGCTGTCATCATCTGTAGCGTCAACGACACTGGCATGGCTGGGACTGGGACTCTCTTCTCCGGGGATGCTGTTAACTCCAATAGTGGCAGAAGATGTGCTTGGCATGGGGTCTCACAGGCTATCAAAAACGGTGCATTGCTCGGCTTTTAAAAAAATGCCATGTGTCATCAGATGCTTAATCAAATTCGAGGTGTTACCTCCCTTGCACAATATCGAGCACTTCGAGCACTTGTTGCAGGCAGCCGAGTCTGCATCTTTTGAGGTGAAGTGCAGCCAAACTTTCAACCGTTTCGCCTTCGGCATTTTAGGTTCACTTCAATCCAATCAAGGGTTATTGTGTGCAGGTGAACTATACTGACGTGATGTCACGTGTAGCGCACATCCACGGCTGCCCAATGAGCTGGATGCACTTCTTGGCAGGGATCCAAAACTCTGCATAACACCGGCACGGCAACAGAGGTAAGGGGCGGTCATGAAAAATTCAGTGGCACCGAAATGAAACAACGAAATCTGCGTTGCTTTCCGGGCTGGTTACTACCGTTTACGTCGGCACCGGTGCCGTCATGGTACCGGGTATCGGTACCCATCCCTAGTTCCCAGTGTACTCTGTAACTTTTTTCTCCAAGATGGAAAATGTTGATATGGTGACCTTTATCCTCCCACGCAGTTCATTACCAGTTCAATTTACAGTATGTTCAATTTAAATAAGTTTCAGTTCAAACAGTTTAAACTTCCACAATGGTCATGGCAAACTAAGTTTGTTTAGATGGAGAGTTGAAAAAATATTTTTTAAGCCCTAATGTAGGAGAGTACTGGAGAATGTATTATATTTATCTATCATGTTATTTCCTCTTCCAGGTAATGCTAAGACACTGACGGTAAATGGCTCTGAGTCTCACACTGTGCTGCCCAACCTGACCCCAGGGGTCACTTATCAGGTCACCATCGTTGCTCTCAAGGGTCAAAGTGAGAGTGAGCCTGGATCAGACAGCATTACCACAGGTAAGGCTTATGTGGAACACACATATACACTTTAATTTTCCTAAGACTAGATCTAAGCATGTGTGTTTACCTGGATTTGTCAGTTTTGTGACACTGTAATAATTTGGTTGTATAGCTACTCTTTTGATACAATTTACAATCTCACAACAATCAACACAGCAATCTCTAAGAACAATTCAAATAATAAATAATAATTAAAGCTGCAAGCAACGATGTACGGGCCCTCGCACTTTTGCCAAACTCAGGGGTGCTGTCAGGATGCTGGCTGAAGCGGCAGTTCATTTCTGTGGAAGTCAGACACCAAACGCAGAAGTGAGATGGCATATCCGCTATGGAGTGTGGATGCTGCAATGACATTTTTTTGTTGTTGTACTATATCCTTTTTCCACTATGTGGCACTGGAGTGGATACCAATTATACTTCATGTTGCGGCACTCTAATTGTAGACCGCACTGTGTAAATGCCATGTAAATCAAAAGATAAGTCTCACAAAACATACTTCCTGTTGCCAGTAGGTGGCGCTGTACTCATTACTAAATATTGGCATATAGATGTGTTCCCGGCGGGACTGTCGTTAATCCTGGGAAGTTTGGGGAAGATTGCTTGTATGCTGGAGTTATAAACTACTTCCTGTTTTGTGGCGAGACCCCTAGGTTTGATGCCTTGCCACAGTCACAGTTTGATGAAAACTCAAGCCTGTAATAGCTTTTCTTTTTCTTTTTCTTTTCAAAATTTTGTAGGGGGGCACTACTGGGCCATTTTTTTTTTGCAACCAAGCACGAAACCCCTAAAATATCAAATATTTTACCACCTCTGATATGTCTGCAAAGTTTCATGAGTTTTTGAATATGTTAAGTCCCTCCCAAAGTCAATTCATTTGAGATAAGAAGAAAGCTTAAAGCCTCAAGGAGCGATGTACCTTCGCGCAACTTGGGGGTGATGGCAGGACGCCGGCTGATGCTGCAGTTCATTTCTGTCAAGGTCAGACACTGCACGCAGGACTGAGATGGCATATCCTTCATAAAGTGTCGGCACTGGAATGACCTATTTCACATTTCGTATCACATCCTTTATACATGAGAGGATGCTGGAGAATGCATCAATAATATGTCATGTTTTTGTACATCAAATATAGACCACACCATGTAAATTTCAGGTAAATTAAAAGATGAGCGTCTGAAAAGATGTACTTCCCGTTGCCCATAGGTGGTGCTATGTCTATGACTGAAAATTGTCACATAGATGTGTCTAGGGTGAGACTATTATCAAACAGTGTGGTGTTCATACATGCAAGCGAAACCAGCTTCGGGGGCTGCTGAAATTTTCTAGGGGGCGCTGTTGTGCCATCTTGGCACATCAAAGGACAAAAATCACATCAGACAACACAATTTGGGACCTCTGATGTGTGTGCCACATTTCGTGAGGTTTCAAGCATCCCTTGCCCCTTCAAAACAACTTCCTGTTTTATCAATCAATCAATCAATCAATCAGTTTTATTTATAAAGCCCAATATCAAAAATCAGAATTTGCCTCAGAGGGCTTTACAGCAAATGACATCCATCTGTCCTTTGGACCCTCACAGCAGATAAGGAAAAACTCCCCAAAAAATCCCCTTTAACGGGGGAAAATAAAAGGCAAGACAGCGTTTGATGAAAACTCAAAAGCTTCATTTTTGAGTATCATCAAGGTCCTCTGACTTTTTATCAGCAAATTTGAGGTGGGTCTGATCAACCTGCTAGAAGAGGGACATCAAAGAATGAAAAAAGAATGTTTGTGTTGTAAGAAGGTGGTGCTATGGTGATGACTCAAAATTCCTCTGTAGATGTTTTCAGGGTGGGACTGTCATCATATGTGTGAAGTTTTGGAAAGATATTCCCACGTGGAATCAAGTTACAGCACCTTCTGTCATCGTGGTGAAACATTGAAATTCGTCAACCATGGCATGGCCACGCTCTTCAACGAAAACTCACAGTTTTCATAATAAAGCATCATCAACGTCTTGTGGCTCTGTTGACCAAGTTTGAGGTGGATCTGGTCAACTTTGTAGGAGATGGACATCAAAGTCTAAAACATGTAATTTCCTGTTGACAGTAGAAGACGCTATATCAATTACTAATTATTGACATGTAGATGTGTTCAGGGAAGGACAGTCCTGTGAAGGTTAGGGAAGATTGAACCATATATGATTTCAACCATCCTTAGGACACTAAAGGAGAACAGGATACATTGTAGTATATTAATGGAAACACATTGAACATGCTAAAACACAGTACAGCATGACCCAGATGTGCCGATAACTGGCACCCTTCTGTCACTACCTTCTGACACAATAGCTCTGTCCATAAGGAGATATTTCAGTGTGTGTGTGTGTGTGTTACAGCTCTGGATAAGCCCCGTGGTCTGACTGCAGTCAACATCACAGACAGTGAAGCTCTGCTGCTCTGGCAGCCCGCCATTGCGACTGTAGACGGCTACGTCATCACCTACAGTGCAGACTCTGGTATCTAGTGTGTTCAGATGCATGTCCAACACAAACAATACGTAAAGATATATGAATAAACACACATACTGTGCCCTACATAAAATGTATTACAGTGGTTTCACTTGCCACAGTTGGTTGAATGATGATGTTGAGATTATCTTTAGATGATCATTACTACCTTTCAACGAAGAACTAATGAGACAGAAGAGAGGATATTTTTTATCATATCTGAGTGAACCGCATTTGAATCAGAGGCATATCTGTTAGAGGCATCAGTCCAAACAGGTTTGCTTCCTCTTTTACAACCAGCCTATTATCATGCATGTTTGTCCTTGATGTGCTAACTGAAGGCCCATTTGTGTCGTTCCAGTGGCTCCGGTGATGGAGCGTGTATCAGGAAATGTGGTTGAGTTTGAGATGAGTTCTCTGACACCAGCAACACACTACACTGTGAAGGTCTATGCTGTGAGGAACATGGCCAAAAGTGCAGCCACTACAACCGAGTTGACTACTGGTGATTATTCCTGCCTAAAAGCTGAATCACACTAAATAAAAAATGGTCAAAGTAGTAGCCAAACACTCAACTGGATTTAATATCATAACTGCAAGAAATAACAACAGCAACAAAAGCGTACTCAAGAAGTGAGATAACAAAGAAGAGGAACTGAGGTTGCAACACTGTAACCCTATTGCTGTTGGCACAGGTGGATTCAATGAGTAGTGCTTTCCAATCACAAGCTTGCATTCGCCCACTAAAATTTGCATAAATATATATAGCTAGCTAATCAGGACTTGCCTATATGTTAATTTGTTTTGTACAAGCTCTTACTGTAAAGCACCAATGTTGAGTTTTCATCAGCAGTAACTTAATACAAATCTCTTCGATTTCTGAAAGTACAAATAGGGATACGGAAGACGAACTAAACTCCAAACCACAAAGGGATTCAGTTAGAATCCACAAGAGCTGAACACATACAGAGACTTTGAAAAAAGTCTCTCCCTCTGGTGTCCTGCACAGACAGTAGTTGAGTGTTGCCACACACAGTTGTTTGTAGGGCTGACCCAAAAAATTTGAAGGTTCGAAGCTTCGTTCGATGGCACGGGATTCGACTGTGGCCTTTTTTTTTCTCCCGTTTTTTTGGGGGACCTTGAACGCAGCACCATCAAGGAAATAGAAAGCCAGACGTGCACAGTTGTTTGTAGGGCTGACCCAAAAAATTTGAAGGTTCGAAGCTTCGTTCGATGGCACGGGATTCGATTGTGGCCTTTTTTTTCTCCCGTTTTTTTGGGGGACCTTGAACGCAGCACCATCAAGGAAATAGAAAGCCAGACGTGCAAATGGGAGACCTATTATCTTGCTTGAACACAGACAACTAAATTCTTTCAACAATGTGACTCAAAATAATGACAAAATAGATTTTATTGATGTATATGAATGTTATTGATGTAATATGCTGATGGTGACATTTTCCACCGGTCTGTTGCGGGCTGAGTCTGGTGTCAGTGACACGTGCTGCTCTGAGTCGCGCATCTGTCTGCTTGCGCTGCAGTGCGCGCCAAGGGTTTTAATTTTTAGTGTTAAAGCAAAAGTTAAACACTACTTATCAGCAGTGTTTTTTTCATTTGTTAATATTTCTATCTTAATTCTAGGGTTGCAAGAAACTACCTTTTCGCCATAATTTGTAAGTTATTAACTTTATTGGACTTTTTTTTTTCGCTCAGCCTCAGATGAGGTAATTTGGTAACCCCATCCATGGGGAAAGCTGATCAATGGGCAATTCACCCCCGCTAAATGATGCTGAGGCCGTCATATGGCTCCTATATGCACTGTGGGCTCTGCAAGTATTGGGGTAGGCACATCCTGATTGGCCGGCTTTGAGTGAGTAATTGCGTGCTTGCCAGTGGAGGAGAGCATTACCCATAGAGTCCAGTGGATGGCAGAACCTGTGTGAGATAGAGTTTAATTATATTATAGCTATGCTGTTGTTTAGCTTGATAAATGACTGCAGAGATGTCATGTCGAAATATGTAGATGAAAAATGTACAAACCATTAATCACAAAAAGGGCTAACACAACTGAGAGAAAGAGCAACCGATAGAAAATTGACCTGGTAAGATATTGTTTTTAGATGTGGATGCCCCTCAGGACTTGACAGCCAGTAACATCCAGACAGAGAATGGTATGCTGACCTGGAAGCCACCTCGCGCTGACATCACCGGATACATCCTCAGCTTTGAGTCTGCAGATGGCACCGTGCATGTGAGTAGACTCCAGAACTCCAACAGATTCAGTGGTAAATTCAATCTATTTAGTGTGTCTGGGAATGAAATGTCTGAACATGTTTCCTCCTTTAGGAGGTGGTCTTGAGTCCCACTGCTGTCTCCTATAACATGGCTCAGCTCAGCGCCTCCACAGAGTATTCAGTCAAGCTGCAGGCCATCGCTGGTCCAAAGAGAAGCAGAGTCATCACTGCTGTCTTTACCACCAGTGAGTGGACTCATATAGACACTGAACAGGTTTCAGCCATGGTGGGCTGTGTTTTTGTTACAAGATACCTCAAAACCCCTACACATTTCTTTAAAGGCTTACTATGCAGGATTTGCAGCTTACACAACAATCAAACTAGGCACCTCCTCCTCAGCTCAACAAGACTTAGATACCAGGGGTGGTCAAGAACAAAAGAGTGAATGAAGAGGAGTGGTCTTAACAAGAACAAAGTAAATCAGAGGAGAAAAACATTTTCTGCGGTTACATTCTAAAGCAAAAAAATAACACATCCACACCCCTGCACAACCCTGCAGGAAGGTGCTAAATTGCCAGATTTTGAATTCAGCTGAAGCTCATACTTGAGTGTGTGGCTCAATTAAACAGACACACAGACCTGCAGCTTGCATCCACAGAACAGGATGAGAGAGGGCTGGTCGCTATGTTTTTATAGAGTCCTGAACCTGTGCTGCTATTGGCTGGGGGCTATACACCACTACCCAAAGGTTGACTACCATAAACCTCTCGTTGAAACCAAAAATAAGAGGAAAATAAGAAAATACAGGTTGAGGGCAGGTTCTCTGCAGATACAGTAACCACCGCATACTAGTGGGTCATTAGCAATGATTGAGAAAGATTACTTTTGTGTGAATCTAAATTTTATTTTGTTGGAAAATCCTGCATTGTATGCCTTTAAGACTATGGCATTTATAGATTGGTATTTTGGTATTTTATCCTTTTGGTTAATGCTAAATGGACCTGCATTTGTATAGCGCCTTTCTAGTCATCTCTTTGGCAGTAATGACCTTGTTGGTACTGTCACCTCATATCAAGAGGGTCCTTGGTTGCTTCTGGGGCTGGTATGCTTCAGTTTCCTCTCATACTTCAAACACACAGAGTGAGATTGTATTCATTTATCTAAAATGCTATCCTTGTTATTGAATGGCGTACAGAATGTACCATATACCTCCCCCAATGTATGCTGGGTCTACCCAGTTAAGTCACGTGCTTGCAGTCATCCTTCTGTACTTTGCACACAGTGCAGCTGATTGTTGCTCTTCATGCATAGTCAGTGACGTTCAATTTTCAATTCAATTCAGTTTTATTTATAAAGCCCAATATCACAAATCACAATTTGCCTTACGACATCCCTCTGTCCTTATGACCCTCACAGCGGATAAGGAAAAACTCCACAAAAAAACCCTTTAACGGGGGAAAAAAAAACAGTAGAAACCTCAGGAAGAGCAACTGAGGAGGGATCCCTCTTCCAGGACGGACAGACGTGCAATAGATGTCGTACAGAACAGATCAGCATAACAAATTAACAGTAATCCACATGACAAATGAGACATTATTATTATTATTTATTATTCCTTCATATTATCTGCTTTGTGTGTTTGTAGCTGGTGTGCTGTACAGACACCCCAGAGACTGCTCCCAGTTGCTGCTGAATGGCGACACCTCATCTGATCTTTACACCATCTTTCTGGGTGGAGATGAGAGCCAGCCCCTGCAGGTCTACTGCGACATGAGCACTGATGGGGGTGGATGGATTGTAAGTCAGTAAAGTATATGCTCTATATGTGAATACTGAGGCTGCACTGATAAATATTTCTACAGTATATTAAGAATGGATCCAATAACTATGTAAAATGTTGAAGCTGTCATTCTTAGGGACAGACCCACAGAGAATTATCACTGACTCTGCAGTTCTTTTCAGCTTTATAGAGCCTTTTAGCGGCTCAGCAGTTGTTTTGGCTTTACAGCCCAAATTTTACCGTTTGGTTCACAGTCACGGCTCTCATTGACCTTGTTTCCACTAACAGCAGTAGCGTCTTATAAGAAGAGAGACTCTTCACTACCTTTTGAAAATCTGCTGTGCTTGCATTTAGTTGCATTTAGTTTAGTTTATTTGCACATTATATAAACGAAAGACAATAAAATAACAAAAAAGTTAAAACATTGTGCAGGAGAGGTTGGAAGTCAAAAAGGCTTATAAAGATTACCTCTCCTATATAGCTAACAATGTACAAACTTCAAGGTGGCTTAGTAGTAATATAAAACTGATATACAGAAATGAATGTATAGAATGTGTGATGTATTACAATGAGGTCCAAAAAACAAAAATAATAATTTTTAAAAAATTCAAAACTCTTTTGGATGTTTTTGAGCAGTGATAATGTAGATGTTGATTTTAGAGATGTAGGTAAATTATTCCAAAGAGATGGTCCTCTGTATTTCAGTGTATATCAATTCAGGGAAGTCCAACGATATGGAAGATGGAAGTCCCTTGAGCATCTTGTACAGTAAGAATGAATGTCTGAAGAAAATTTATAAAAAATCTTCAAAGTGCTCTGCAATTGATGAGTTAGGTACACATATTTGTATATGAACACACGAGTCTGGTATATGTTCACATTAAAAATTGATAGCTTTTTGTATTTACTGAAAAGAGGAGCAGATGAATAAGATTAGCCAACTCTACTCAATATTCCAATTGACTTAACAGTCTTTTTACAGTCAAATTCAATATGGTATTTCCATGTTAATTTTTCATCTACTATGTCTCCAAAAAATTTAAAATGAGGAACCTGAGTAATTCTAATATTGTCTATGAATAATGTGTCTTATATAGTCTTTATTTTTGTTACAGAATATTATAAAATTAGATTTATTTAAATTGAGAGAGAGTTTGTTCATCTGAAACCATTTAGAGATTGATGATAGCTCTTCCTTTGCTTCTCGAATCAGTGTGCCAATTTTAATGTGAAGCAATAAGACACGTGTCATCAGCTAATAAAAGAGGCAGTACATTATTGTAGACCCTGGGTAAATCATTCATATATATCAAAAGTTCCAAGGATGGAACCCTGAGGTACTCCACAAAGAAGATTAGCTCTATTAGAATTTTGCTTATTTAGAGATAGAGATTGTTCACTGTCCTTTAAATTAACCAACCATTTAAGATCAACATTATGAAAACCATATTTTGAAGTTTACCAATAAGGGTATTGTGATCAATGGTGTCAAAGGCTTTTGACAAGTCTAAGAATATACAGAGATCTTTTTTTTATTGTCTAGAGCTGTAGAGGCTTTATGAACGAACTGCAGAAGGGCCATTTCTGTTGTGTCTCTTTTTCGAAAACTATACTGATGGCTGTACAGTATGTTGCTCACATCTAAATGTTTTTTAATTCTTGAATATACTAGTTTCTCTAAAACTTTAGAAAAAGTGGTTAAGACAGATATGGGATGATAACATCCCAGTATCCATGTGTGCGGCATTGAGTCGTAGGCTTTCTTGTAGTCAATCCAGGCATTGCACAGGTTGGTCTTCCTGCTCTTATGTCACACATTTTACATTCAACCATTCAACTGGTTTGCAGTGGGAATATCTAAATATTTATTGTCATTCACTTTCAGGTGTTCCTCAGACGACAGAGTGGTAGACTAGAATTTTTCCGGAACTGGAAGAATTACACAGCTGGCTTTGGTGACATGAATGATGAATTCTGGCTGGGTAATTTAAACAAACATCAGAGCACAACACAGTATTTTTTTTTATTCAACATAATGAGAGAGCGCAAGATATTAGCCTTAACATTAGCTAGATATTAGCCGTAGAGATATTAGCCTTAACATTTTATTCAGCTTTGTAAAATATTTTTGGCATATATTTAAATGTAAAATAATGTCATATCTTATCAAGCCCATCACTGCATTGTTGTGTGCTTTGCCCATCTTATAGCCTATATCATCTTGTCTCTCACACAGGTCTTTCCAACCTGCATAAGATCACAGCTGGAGGTCAGTATGAGCTGCGAGTCGACCTGAGAGATAAGGGTGAAACAGCCTACGCTCAATATGACAAGTTCTCTGTCTCTGAACCTCGGACCCGCTACAAAGTCCACGTAGGAGGATATAGTGGAACTGCAGGTAAAGCTGACTTCTGTAGCATGCAGCCAAACAGTTCTGTCTCTCAATACTCCCTGACTTCCCTGTTATGTCTGCGGCACTCAGCTCCTAACCCACCGGTTCCTCAACATACATACGTACATAAGTACATATTATTTATGTGTACTTATGTACACATAGTATTTATGTGTTGTTGTTTTTTTTAAAGGCTCAGTTATTTCATCAAACAGCTGCTCACTGTAGTTTTTATTAAACAAACAGGAGGGAATAGTTTTTATTAAACAAACAGGAGGGAATGGTGACATTTGTTGGAGACTATTTTCAGCAGTGGATTAATCCACATTTGGTGCTTTAGCAGGATGGTGTATGTGGGATTGAGTCTAAATAAGCTACAGTGTCACTGTTCATGGTAATCAAGAAACATTTCACTCAGTGACACAGTGTGGCTCACTGATGTGTTTCATATGACAACAAGCCCAATATCACAACTCATAATTTGCCTCAGAGGGCTTTACAGCAAAGGATACCCCTCTGTCCCTCTTTCAGTGCAGACAGACATGCAAAAGATGATGTGTGTAGAGAACATATCAACATAATAAATGTACATGTTATTCATGTAACAAAATGTTACATAAAGAGAAGGTGAGACAGAGAGAGAGAGAGAGACAGAGAGAGAGTAAGAGAGACAGAGAGAGAGAGATGCTCAGCAATAGCAGTAGTTGTAGGCATCAGGCACGGCATGACCACAGCAGCAATGCAACCATGACCCACGATCCAGGCATAGCTGCGATCTGTTAGAACCTTATATTAAAGGGAGCACAAAAGTTCTGTAGGAGAAGCTGAGTTGGTGATATGCAGTAATAGAACATGGATGTTAGCAAATGAAGAAGAACCAATTTTTCAGAGAGAGAGAGAGAGAGAGAGAGAGAGAAAGGGCTCAGTGTATCCTAGTAGGTCCCCTGGCAGACGAGACCTGTGTCAGCCTAACTAGGGGCTAGTCCAAGGCAAGACTGAGCAGGCCTTAACTATAAGCTTTATGAAAAAGGAACATTAAGTCTACTCTTAAATGTAGAAATGGTGTCTGCCTCCCGGACTGAAACAGGAAGATGGTTCCACAGAAGAAGGGCCTGATAGCTGATGGCTCTGGCTCCCATTCTACTTTTGGAGACTTTAGGAACCACGATTAAAAAGAAAAAAGCTAGAACAGGAGAAATATTATCTCTTTTTTCTTAGTTCCCCTCAGTACTTGTGATGCAGCATTCTGGATCACTTGCCTAATTATATGGCTAATTTTTACAGTATTACACAGGTAAAGAACATAGTCCTTGAAATTTGTTTTATATGGGAGTTAAAGAACAAATTTGATTAAAGATTATTCTAAAGTTCCTTGTGATCATACTGGAGGCCAGGACAAAGCCATCTAGAAAAACTGTATCTTCAGATAGAGAGTTCCTGGGGTGTTTGGGGCCAAGTACAATATCTTTAGTTCCGTCTGAATTTAACATAAGAAAACTGGAGCTCATCCAGGTTTTAAAGACATGCTTGAAGTTTAGTTAACAGATCCATTTCTCCTGGCTTGATCGATGGATATAATTGTGTATCATCTGCATGACAATGAATATTTACAGAGCGATTTCTAATAATGTCTCCCTAAGGCAAGCATATATAAAGTGAACAGAACTGGTCTGAACTCAGAACCTTATAGAATTCCATAAATAACCTTAATATGCATGGAGGATTCATCGTACTATGAACAAACTGAGATTGATCAGATAAATAGAATTTAAACTAACTTAGTGTAGAACCTGTTGTGGAAATTCTCTGCTGTTGGTGAAAAATGAAATATGGACTTCTGCTGGCCGACAATGTTTATTTTCTTTGCAAAGAAAAGGTCAATCAACACACGAGCGGTCAGAATGAAGAAAGACCCCGAGCATGGGAAAGCCTAAACATTTATACCTGAGGAACGCCTCTTAAGGTGTGTTTCACACTCTTTTGTCTGCTGCAGGTATTGGCGCAGACCTGCTAGGGTGTGTATCCTGCAGGGTTTTGTATCCGGGTGGGAGGTTAAGAGGTCTAGACATCTGAAGAAGTACACAAAGAAAACACAAAGAAATGGAAATTACAATTACAATTCCCCCCTTTTGATTATTGAATAATCACTAAAACAAAAAGAAAAGAAAGAAGTGTATATATATATATGTATATATATATATATATATATATATATATGCACATTAATTAAATGTACATCATAGCAGTTGTTTAGAAGAAAAGAGAGAAGAAGAAAATAATAATAATAATAATAATGATAAACAAAAAATACATATACATAAAAAATGAAGGAAAGGGAGAGAGAGGAAAGACAAAAAAGAAGAAAACATTATTTACAAAATGTCATCATCAGAGTCAAAGTCTGAGCTGGGGTAATGATGGGGATCAGGAATGTGAAATTAGTCTGAATTTTGATCGGCATTGTTAACTTTCATAATATGTGTGAATTTAACCTGACTGCCAAATTTCAGAATAAACAGTACAGGTGAATGTTGCACTTTGTCCTTCTGTCAGAGTGACAGTCTTTGCAGGTTTGTAGGTGTAGGAGCCAGAAATTGCTTTACTGATTGATTATTCTGTGTTCAATTAGTTTTGTCTTGTTGCCATGGTGATATGCAGAGTTTGGGGTCACGTGAGCACCGTAGCTGACAGCCAGTAGGTTATATTAGACGCTGCTTCACCTGCACTGGGGGGAGAGAGGCGAGTCTAGGTAGACGAAATTTTTGTTGACCGCTTTTGTTCTTTTGTTTGCTTTGATACACGCTTGCCAATAAGTGTACACATTCAACATCATATGTGCACTTGTAAAGCCACTGTAATAGCTGATTGTGTTATTTAAACTTAAAAACTTCTATGGACAGGGCGGCACGGTGGTGTGGTGGTTAGCACTCTCGCCTCACAGCAAGAGGGTTGCCGGTTCGATCCCAGGCGTGGGAGCCCTTCTGTGCGGAGTTTGCATGTTCTCCCCGTGTCAGCGTGGGTTCTCTCCGGGCACTCCGGCTTCCTCCCTCAGTCCAAAGACATGCAGATTGGGGACTAGGTTAATTGGTAACTCTAAATTGTCTATAGGTGTGAATGTGAGCGTGAATGGTTGTCTGTCTCTATGTGTCAGCCCTGCGATAGTCTGGCGACCTGTCCAGGGTGTACCCTGCCTCTCGCCCGATGTAGCTGGGATAGGCTCCAGCCCCCCCGCGACCCTCAAGAGGTTAAGCGGTTAGAAGATGAATGAATGAATGAATGAACTTCTCTGGACTCAGTGTGCTTCTCTGGAACAGCAGCGCGTCACACAAATACACAGAACCTATTCTCTGCCTCACAAGAGACTTTGTTAAGGTACTGGAAAGCCGCAATATTTGTCAACAAAAAAGGCATCAATTAATAAAGCGATCACTTGCAGCGCAAATAAATCTGCAGGACGCTCAGCGAAGCGGTCCCAAACAAAGTAAGACAAAGCGCCATATGATCTGTCATGGAGGACAGGTAAGCTCACCTGTGTATGTATGTGTGTGGAGAAGGATTCCGGATTGCATTAATGTCGAAGTGCCTCCGTTTGGAACAGTCGAATGAATGAACGCTGGTCGGATATGCAGTGTCTGTGCATTATGTTTGCTCTGCGCTCTGAATGACGTCTGCACTTTGATGCTGATATGCAAAGCTTTTTGATGTTACATGGAGGAAAGCTGATGCTGCCTTGTTGAAATGCAGTGTCCTGATTTGTCGTGCATTGTGGATGGATTTAAACCGTGACGGTTCACTGAACACGGAATGAAAATGAGTCAAACAAATGACGCAGCCTCATGCTCTGACATGGAGTCTGTGAAACAAAGGGAGAGGAAACTCACTGAAAAGGGTTTGCTGAATAAAATTGAAAACCTGCAAAATGAACGCAAACGTGTTGTTGATAAAATCAAAGGTTTAATACCAAAAATGAAAAGGCTCATGAAATAAAGAGAAAACGTGTCTGATGTGAAACAATGTTTGGATAATTTAAACACACTGGGTCTCATTCATGAAACGTGAGCAGAAGGAATTTGTGTGTAAACTGTTCGCAGACGGAAATTTACGCTCCGATCTTTTCGTAGCTACTAACAAAATCTACTCCTACTCCTACTCCTGCTCCTGACCACTCGCAGTGCTTGTGTAAATTTAGTAAAGCACATAAATATTGCTTGTCACTATTGGAAATTACAATTTTAACTCGTATTGTGCTCTGTTATGTACACAATATACAGATGCCTTTGAAACACGTAATCTAAATATGACAAAAATATTAAAAATATAACACATTTAGTTAAATTAGTTGGCAATTAGCAGGTTTAAGATCCAGATTAGGTTCATGATTGTGAATTATCTATGTAAATTATTACACGTTCTTTCTACATATTGAATGATGATAATAAAAATATCCCTAAGGACAGCTGGATTACACCCTCTTCGGCCTCGGTGCTTGGGTTCAGCAGGGGCAGCAGGAACAGCAGGTGGTGGAGCCACGAAGGAGCACGCGCCAGCTGAAAGAATTATTTGAGACAACATGTTGTTGTTTTTTTTTTTGTTTTGTTTGTTTTTTTGTGGCTTTTTGATCATTTGAATGAATAAATCTGATTTGAAAAATGTTTAATTTACGTTGTATAAAACAGAGCTTTAGGCTATTAAGATTCAAATAATTTGAAGATGATGCATACAAAACTGCTGTAGGCTATATGTTATCCATATCATTTGTTAAAATAAATGTTAAATAGCTCTACATTCCGACAGCCATCACTGATTTAGAGTTTATCCATTACGCACAAAACATCTCTAGTTTCCCGTTCCCACTTCATTCAAAACCCCACAAATGAATCTTCTGTTTGTTTGGTGACCACTGTATTTTTTTGTGTGTGCTTATGCGTTTCTTTGCCTCCAGTTTCATATCAACCCATTTACGCTCCACCTCTGACATGGTTCTTTGTACTACAGAGACAACATTAACAGCATCTGTTACCTCCCTCCAGGCCTTCGCTTTGCCTGTCACTGTCACACCACTACTAACTGAAGGAAATAAAATGTTTTTTCTTAAGTCCACTTCACCCAAAATTATTTCGATCTCCGCTTCGGAAAAATTCATTTTTCTTTCTCTCTCTTTCTTTCTTTGTGCCATGACTGACAGGTCGACTGGATGCACCTACACCTCCTTATATGGTGGCCATTGGCTATTCATGGGTGGGGATTTATGCTAATTGCTGATTACCGGGAGCGCACTGTCACTTGATTGGCATTCATGATCATATACACGTGTTTACGATCAAATCTTTTCGTTTCCCGCAGCGTTCCTGAATCCGGAGTAGGTTTTTAGTAGCGTAGGCTTTTATGTGCAAATCTAGACACAGATTTACTCACTTTTCATGAATGAGACCCACTGTGTGAAAATGCCACAACCTCACACAATGAACTGTTGCCTCTACTCCATGAGGATGAACTCATCAACCAAAAGGAATGGTTTTCAAGCATTATAAATTACAGCAATACATTTCAAAAGGACACTCAAAAATGGATTGTTGAAACTGGACAAAAAAATCTCAGCAACAGGATTCAGCAGAAATTCCATGACACCAAATGAACGAACCAAGTAAAATTGAGGATGACATTAATCCAGATGATAGTGTTTCAAATATTGGAAGCCACAAAACATCTCAGTCACAATGCTCTTCAACTTCTTCTGCACATTTAAAGGCCGAAGCTGAGCTGGCAGCCTTAACCATGAGGAAAAGCATAGCCTGGTTCCAGACCATATAAATCAATCAATCAATTTTATTTATAAAGCCCAATATCACAAATCACAATTTGCCTCATAGGGCTTTACAGCGTACGACATCCCTCTGTCCTTTGGACCCTCACAGCAGATAAGGAAAAACTCCCCCAAAAAAACCTTTAACGGGGGAATAAAAAACGGTAGAAACCTCAGGAAGAGAAACTGAGGAGGGATCCCTCTTCCAGGACGGACAGACATGCAATAGATGTCATACAGAACAGATCAGCATAATAAATGACATAAATGACACAGTGAGACAGAAAAAGAGAGAGAGGGAGAGACAGAGAGAACCTTCATAGACCCCACCCACTCAACTGAGTAGGCTTGCATCTCTGGTCTGGCATACTGCAATGAATTTGCAATTTATCTCGTCCAAAAGATGGAAGGACCAATGAACACCTGCGGTGGGGGCGGGTCTAGTGATTAGCCAATCAGCACCACACTGATGTCAAGCTGTCCGCCGGTGGGTAACTGGTGAGGATAGCAACAATGGCGACTGCTACAGATCCTACAGACCACATTAACGATGCTATCGAGGTATTTCGCCACTACTTGCGTTAATGGAGGACCAAATTAAGGAAGCTGCTAAACTGGATTTAACAGCGATGCAGCTGGGCATGCACGACGACGGAGACATTTTAAACGGGCAATGCTCGCTTGTTTTCGGTACCCCCCGAGGCATGGATACTAATGACGTCAGATTCTGGGTGAGTCGTTGATCTCTACTGGTTAGGGAAAAATCAAATTCCCTCCCCCTTGTAAATTGCCTTCAATGGAGGCGATGTCAGACTGAAGGTTCTGGGAGCTTCAGTCTGACACTCAGGCTAGGAAAAGCATGCTTTGGAAGAAGAGGAGCAACGCCTGCGCAAAAGGAGAGAAGAGCTCCAACTGAACACTGAGATTGCTGAAAAAATTGCAAAACTTGAAATTCTCAAAATATGAAGCACAACAAGTGGAAAATGGACATCAAAGGTCTCGGATGGAATGAAATCATTTTTGGAAAAGGCACAAGTGCAGCAGTTACTTAATGTTAATGCAGATGAATTCATTCCAAAACAAACTGAAACAAACACAAACATAACCTCAGAAGGCAATAAGAATCAAAGTCCAGGCACTCAGGTCGGTTTGGAAAAATTAAAAAGACTTCATTTAATGGTCATGAAAAACACCAACGCGTGTCAGCTTGCGCCTTCCTCAGGGTGTATGAAGACAAGAGAGCAAACAAAGCAATTATAGTTGCAATCACTTCAGCTGTGAGTCATTCAGTCTGTGCCATTTTCTTTAGACCTCAGTCAAGAATTAGTACAAGAAGACTGTAAGATTGTAACTTCTGGGGGGATCAGACAACAAAGTCTGTGCCATTTTCTTTAGACCTCAGTCAAGAATTAGTACAAGAAGACTGTAAGATTGTAACTTCTGGGGGGATCAGACAACAAACTTATTGAGCCCCTCTCACAGACTGTCAAATCTTAACTAAATAAGAATAATGTAAACAGAAA
Organism: Epinephelus fuscoguttatus; assembly: GCF_011397635.1. Taxonomy (NCBI): domain Eukaryota; kingdom Metazoa; phylum Chordata; class Actinopteri; order Perciformes; family Serranidae; genus Epinephelus; species Epinephelus fuscoguttatus. The sequence continues at coordinate 371,301 of NC_064757.1, read as the reverse complement.
AGAATCCACAGTAGAAGCCATACGGAAAATAATACAAGTATATACATAAAGATAAAGAAATAAACAAAACCTCCAATGCAGATGTGCAAATGATGACATCTGCATAGTATCTTAAATACTGTAAGTTGAAGCTGTCTTGTCAGGACCATTACACATTGTCATTTACAAAAAGGATAAGAGGTCAAAATCCTCATTGAGGCCAGGGAAGCTGGTGGCCTTAAGGGCATGGATCCAATATGCCTCTCTTTGCTTGAGGCGTTTGATGTTATCCCCACCCCTGGCACCCAAGCTAATGACCTCAATACCTGACACTCTTAGGGATGAGTCATTTGAATGTTGTGCTTCCATGTAATGTTTGGCCATAGGATAATTCAAATTTCCAGTCCGAATGGCATACCTGTGTTCAGCCACTCTGTCCCTCAGTCTTCTTTTAGTAAGGCCCACATAGAAACAGCCACAAATACACTCAAGTCGGTACACAACATGGGTAGTGTTACAATTAATAAAACTTGAGATAGAATAGATTTTATTACTAAACACATCCCTAAAAGTGTCTGTTTTCACAGTATTTACAGTTCCCACAATGAAAATTGCCCTTGGGTTGACGAAGCCAGGTGTCTGGTTTGTTAGCAGAAAGATAACTCCTTACTAGTTTATCCTTGATTGTAGGGGCCCTTTTAAAGCTGATACCTGGCAGTTCAGGGAATATCTCCTGTAAAGATGGGTCACTCTCAATGATATCCCAATTTTTCTTTATAATGTGTTTGATCTGGACAGCTTCTTTACTGTAGCTTGTGACAAAGTAGGGTTTCTGAACTTGCTCTTGTTTAGTTTAGGGCTGAGCAATTTGCTCCTCTCCAGTGACAGAGCCCTATTGTGAGTCTGAGTAAGAAGCTGGAATTTATACCCTCTCTGTCTAAAATGCTGCTGCATGTCCATAGATTGATTTAGAAAATCCTGATCAGAATCACATATACGTCTTAGTCTTTGGGTTTGTCCATAAGGGATATTCTTAATGAGCCATGGAGGGTGAAAGCTGGCTGTATGTAATACAGCATTTCGATCGGTTCTCTTTCTAAAGATGGAGGTGTGCAAGCATCCTTGGTCATCCTTTAAGATTTGCAGGTCCAAAAAGTTAATGACTTTTAGGTCATATTCTAAGCTCAGCTTTGGGTTTTTATTTAAAGTGTTCACATAGCTATGGAAGTCCAAAAGCTCTTTTTCTGACCCAGAAAAGAATAAAATTACATTGTCAATATATCTGCCCCACCACACATTTTTTTCTTTAAATGGGTTGTGATTTGAAAAAATATGCTGTTCCTCCCATAGTCCTAAAAATAGGTTTGCATAATTTGGTGCAAAACATGCACCCATAGCCGTTCCCTTTTCCTGTCTATACAGTTTGTCTTGGAATAGGAAAACATTGTTTTTTAGAGTCCATTCAGTGAGTTGTACAATGAAGTCACTAGGGGGCATAAGGTCATCAGGTCTAGACCTCAGATAGTGTCTTAAGGCCTCCAGGCCTTCCTCATGAACAATGTTGCTATATAAGGACTCAACATCCATGGTGGCCATAATGCAAGAGCCAATATTCTGTATTTGTGCTATCTTGTTTAAAACCTGAGTGCTGTCCTGAATGTAGGAGGGCAATTTTGCAACAAAAGGCTTAATAAAGTAGTCAACAAATTTAGAACAAGGTTCTGTGATAGAATCCTTCTCACTAATAATTGGTCTACCAGGTGGATTTTTGTGGACTTTTGGGAGCATATAAAAAGAAGGGAAACGTGGGTGTTGGCATAGTAGAAAATCATATTCTTTCTTAGAAATCCAATTGTGATCTTTTCCCTTATTAAGTAGCTGCTCAAGCTCTCTTTTCATATTGTCCACTGGATTTGATAGGGGCATGGAGTAATACTGGGTATTTTTTAGCTGGCACATAGCCTCTGTTATATATTTGTCTTCGCCCCATACACAAACTGCCCCTCCCTTATCTGCACTTTTTATGATGATATCATCTCTGTCCGATAACCATTTGAGTGCTTCAGATTCTTTTTTGTTCGATTGTACTGTCTAGTGTTGCTTTGTTTGTTGAACACCTTCTCCACCTCATAAGACACCTTCCTAGTAAAAGTGTTAAGTGTAGGATTATTGGTACAGGGTAGAAAAGTGGACTTAGGCCAAAAAGGGGAGTTCTGTATGTGAGGCTCATCATTCGTGGTTACAGAGTGGGCAGCTGTGTGGTGAGTATTTTGATAGTACCAGGCCTTTGAATGTAAACCCCTGTAAAACCGAAAAAGGTCCACCTTGGTGTCAAAATGTCTACCTGAATAAGTAGGGGAGAATGACCGACCCTTAGACAGAACAGAGATGCAGTCATCTGAGAGGGGGAGGTCTGAGATGTTGATCACTGCCGATGTTTCAATGGGCCCCTCGTGGTTGCACGTGGAATACGATGCCCGTCCCCTCCTGCTGCGCCACGTTTTTCTCTGCCTCTTCTGTAGGGTTGGCTGTGAGATCTGGCTCGAAACTCCAAAAAATCACTTGTTTGAGACATCTCAGCTCTCTGGCAGTAGTTATCCATGTCATCATTGTCCCTATCATCATCATCACCATCATCATCATCAGTGCTGGGGAGATTAAAAGACACTTTTCTGTGTCTATGGCTGCGCTTTTTGGCCCAGTCATATATGGCACCAGTACTGTAATCCTCAAGATCACGCTTGAATTTAGCAATTTTGCCTTGTTTCAGTTTTGCAGACAGTTTATCTATACTCATACTCGTACTCGTCGTCCTCCGCTTATCCGGGTCCGGGTCGCGGGGGCAGCAGCCTCAGCAAGGAAGCCCAGACAGTCCTCTCCCCAGCCACTTCCATCAGCTCTTCCGCGGGAACCCCGAGGCGTTCCCAGGCCAGCTGGGTGATGTAGTCCCTCCAGCGTGTCCTGGGGCGGCCCCGAGGTCTCCTCCCGGTTGGACATGCCCGAAACACCTCCCAAGGGAGGCGTCCGGAAGGCATCCTTACCAGATGCCCGAACCACCTCAACTGGCTCCTCTCGATGTGGAGGAGCAGTGGCTCTGCTCCGAGTCCCTCCAGAATGTCTGAGCTCCTCACCCTATCCCTAAGGCTGAGCCCAGCCACCCTGCGGAGGAAACTCATTTCAGCCGCTTGTATTCGCGATCTCATTCTTTCGGTCACTACCCAGAGCTCGTGACCATAGGTGAGGGTTGGAACGAAGATCGACCGGTAAATTGAGAGCTTCGCTTTCTGGCTAAGCTCCCTTTTCACCACAACGGACCGGTTAAGCGCCTGCATCACTGCTGACGCTGCCCCAATCCGCCTGTCAATCTCCCGCTCCATCCTACCCTCACTCATGAACAAGATCCCGAGATACTTAAACTCCTCCACCTGAGGAAGGACCTCCCCCCTGACCTGGATTGGGCAATCCACCCTTTTCCGGCTGAGGACCATGGCCTCGGACTTGGAGGTGCTGATTCTCATCCCAGCCGCTTCACACTCGGCTGCGAACCGCCCCAGTGAGAGCTGGAGGTCACTGTTCGATGGAGCTAGGAGGACCACGTTATCCGCAAAAAGCAGGGACGAGATTCTCCCATCACTGAACCTGACACCCTCCACCACTCGGCGCCTAGAAATTCTGTCCATAAAAGTTATGAACAGAACCGGTGACAAAGGGCAGCCCTGGCGGAGTCCAACCCTCACCGGGAACAGGTCCGACTTACTGCCAGCCACGCGAACCAGACTCATGCTCCTTCGGTACAGGGACTGGATGGCCCTTAGCAAGGGGCCACCCACCCCATACTCCCGGAGCACCCCCCACAGGATGCCCCTGGAGACACGGTCGTAAGCCTTCTCCAAATCCACAAAACACATGTGGACTGGTTGGGCGAATTCCCATGCCCCCTCCAGCACCCTGACGAGGGTAAAGAGCTGGTCCACAGTTCCGCGTCCGGGACGAAAACCACATTGCTCCTCCTCGATCCGAGGTTCAACTATCGACCGGACCCTCTTCTCCAGCACCCTGGAGTAGACCTTACCGGGTAGGCTGAGGAGTGTGATCCCCCTGTAGTTGGAACACACCCTCTGGTCCCCTTTCTTGAAAATGGGGACCACCACCCTGGTCTGCCACTCCAGAGGCACTGCCCCCGATGTCCATGCAGTGCTGCAGAGGCGTGTCAGCCAAGACAGCCCTACAACATCCAGAGCCTTGACAATGTCCCCAGTTGACGTCAGCAGCTCCCCGCCCCCACTGTAAACAGTGTGAGCAAGTTGCCGCCTTCCCCCCCCCGAGGCGCCGGACGGTTTGCCAGAACCTCTTTGGAGCCGATCGATAGTCTTCCTCCATGGCCTCACCGAACTCCTCCCACGCCCGAGTTTTTGCCTCCACGACTGCCGCCGCCACGCTCCGCTTGGCCCGCCAGTACCCGTCAGCTGCTTCCGGAGACCCACAGACCAACCATGCCCTGTAGGCCTCCTTCTTCAGCCTGACGGCTCCCCTCACCTCTGGTGTCCACCAGCGGGTTCAGGGATTACCGCCGCGACTGGCACCAGCGGCCTTGCGGCCACAGCTCGCAACCGCCGCCTCAACAATGGCAGAGCGGAACAAGGCCCATTCGGACTCAATGTCCCCCTCCGCCCTCGGGACGCAGTCGAAGCTCTCCCGCAGGTGGGAGTTGAAGATCATCTGGACAGGTTCTTCCGCCAGGCGTTCCCAGCAGACCCTCACTGTTCGTTTGGGCCTGCCAGGTCTGCGCGGCGTCTTCCCCACCATCTGATCCAACTCACCACCAGGTGGTGATCAGTTGACAGCTCTGCTCCTCTCTTCACCCGAGTGTCCAGAACATATGGCCGCAGGTCAAATGATACGACTACAAAGTCGATCATTGACCTGCGACCTAGCCTGTTCTGGTGCCACGTGCACCGATGGACATCCTTATGTTTGAACATGGTGTTAGTTATGGCCAAACTGCGACCCGCACAGAAGTCCAATAACTGAACACCACTCGGGTTCAGATCGGGCAGGCCGTTCCTCCCACGTGAGCGTTGAAGTCCCCCAGCAGAACAATGGAGTCCCCGGTTGGGGCACTGTCCAGCACCCGTCCCAGGGACTCCAAAAAGGGTGGGTACTCTGAACTGTTGTTCAGTGCATAAGCACAGACAACAGTCAGGACCCGTTCCCCGACCCTTTCGTCTACTGGGGTGAACCCCAACGTACAGGCAGAGAGTCTGGGGGCTATCAGAAAGCCCACCCCGGCTCTCCGCCTCTCACCCGGAGCAACTCCAGCGAAGGAGAGAGTCCAACCCCTCTCAAGGACTAGGGTTCCAGAGCCGGAACTATGTGTCGAGGTGAGGCCGACTATATCTAGCTGGTAGCGCTCAGCCTCTTCCACAAGCTCCGGCTCCTTCCCCGCCAGAGAGGTGACATTCCATGTCCCAAGAGCCAACTTCTGTAACCGAGGATCAGACCGCCAAGGCCCCCGCCTTGGTCTGCTGCCCAATCCACATTGCACCGAACCCTTCTGGATCCCTCTACGGGTGGTGGGCCTGCAGGGGGACGAACCCATGTAGCCGGTTCGGGCTGGGCCCGGCCGGACCCCATGGGCGAAGGCCCGACCACCAGGCGCTCGCCCACGGGCCCCAACCCCAGGCCTGGCTCCAGGGCAGGGCCCCGGTAACCCTCCGGGCCGGGTACACATATCCTTGATCATAACCATCATGAAGGGTCTTTTGAACCGTTCTTCGTCTGACCCTTCGCCCAGAACCAATCTGCCATGGGAAACCCTACCAGGGGCAAAATGCCCCCGACAGCATAGCTCCTAGGGTCATTAGGGCACTCAAACTCCTCCACCACGATAAGGTGACGGTTCTCGGAGGAGAATGTCTTCTTTCAGTTTTTTCTCAAATGGCAATCTGTAGTTTCCACTTCTTCAATCTGTGTTTGTAAGGCCATTTTCTGTTTTCTGGCTTCTTCAATCAGTAAGAGGATCAAATCTAGGGAGCACTTATTGAGAATTGCTTCTCATTTATCTTTGAATTCCTCATAAATACTGTATTACATGCAGACAGCTTTCACCCTCCATGGCTAAGAACCGATCAAAATACTGTATTACATTCAGACAGCTTTCACCCTCCATGGCTCATTAAGAATATCCCTTATGGACAAACCCAAAGACTAAGACGTATATGTGATTCTGATCAGGATTTTCTAAATCAATCCATGGACATGCAGCAGCGTTTTAGACAGAGAGGGTATAAATTCCAGCTTCTTACTCAGGGTCACAATAGGGCTCTGTCACTGGGAGAGGAGCAAATTGCTCAGCCCTAAACCTAAACAAGAGCAAGTTCAGAAACCCTACTTTGTCACAAGCTACAGTAAAGAAGCTGTCCCGATCAAGCACATTATAAAGAAAAATTGGGATATCATTGAGAGTGACCCATCTTTACAGGAGATATTCCCTGAACTGCCAGGTATCAACTTTAAAAGGGCCCCTACAATCAAGGATAAACTAGTAAGGAGTTATCTTTCTGCTAACAAACCAGACACCTGGCTTCGTCGACCCAAGGGCAATTTTCGCTGTGGGAACTATAAATACTGTGAAAACATGGTGAAAACGGACACTTTTAGGGATGTGTTTAGTAATAAAATCTATTCTATCTCAAGTTTTATTAATTGTAACACTGCCCATGCTGTGTACCGACTTGAGTGTATTTGTGGCTGTTTCTATGTGGGCCTTACTAAAAGAAGACTGAGGGACAGAGTGGCTGAACACAGGTATGCCATTCGGACTGGAAATTTGAATTATCCTATGGCCAAACATTACATGGAAGCACAACATTCAAATGACTCATCCCTAAGAGTGTCAGGTATTGAGGTCATTAGCTTGGGTGCCAGGGGTGGGGATCAAGCAAAGAGAGGCATATTGGATCCATGCCCTTAAGGCCACCAGCTTCCCTGGCCTCAATGAGGATTTTGACCTCTTATCCTTTTTGTAAATGTTTTTTTGTAAATGACAATGTGTAATGGTCCTGACAAGAACTTACAGTATTTAAGATACTACTTACAGGGGCTGGAGATCAGGACTGCAAACTGCCCATTGTTCCAGTCCAGGTTAAATCTAGCAAAGGAACCTAAACTATCATCATTTACGCTTTCTTGGACCAGGGGAGTACTGCAGTGTTTTGCACTGAGAGCTTAATGCACAAGCTCCACCTCACAGGGAGGAAGGGACACATTCTCCTTCGAACCATGGGCCAGGAGAAAGTCGTAAGCAGCAACATTGTGTCAGGACTGGAGGTTGCAGCACTGGAGGGGACAATTTTCTCGAGCTTCCAAGAATTTACATGCAAGAGTCCATGCCTGTGAACAGAGGAAATATTCCCACTGAAAGAGATATTGAACAATGGTCACATCTGAAACACATTTGCCTACCTCAGATTGATGTAGGAATTGAGCTACTTAGAGGAACCAGTGTTCCTAAAGCACTGGAACCACTGGAAGTGGTGTGTAGCATCAATGATGGACCATATGCTATCTGAACCTTGCTGGGCTGGACTGTCAGTGATCCACTGACAAGAAACAGTGGAGAGACTGTTAACTGGGAGCATCCACAAATAACTGTCAGCAGAGTTTCAGTCGTGAACCTGGATGACCTCTGGCAACAACAGTTTAAGAATGACTTCCCTGAAAGCAGCATTGAGGAGCAACCAGGAATGTCAAGGGAGGATCAAAGGTTCTTGGAGTTTGTCAGCAACTCACTGAAACAGGTGGAGGGGCATTACCAGATTACATTACCTTTAAGGAAAAGTGACGTCAGAATGCCAAACAACAGGAGAGTTGTTGAACAGCGCCTGTGTTATTTGAAAAGGAGATTTCAGAAGGACTCAACGTTTCATACTGAGTATAACACCTTTATAAATGACCTTCTGGCTAAAGGCTATGCTGAGAAAGTGCCCGAAGAGGAGCTGGACTGTGGCGATGGAAAAGTATGGTACATGGAGTCTACCATCCCACTAAAAGAAAGATCAGAGTTGTGTTTGACTGTGGAGCAAGATATCAAGGAACATCACTAAATGCTCAGCTTCTACAGGGCCCTGATCTTACCAGTTCTCTGATTGGAGTGGTGACTCGGTTTAGGAAGGAACCAGTTGTAATCATGGCCGACACAGAATTTATGTTCCACCAGGTCCAATTCCCTCCTGATGACAGAGACCTCCTTAGGTTCTTTTGGTGGCCAAAGGGGGATATGCAGCACCCACCCGCTGAGCATCAGATGAAGGTGCACTTGTTTGGGGCGACATTATCTCCCAGTTGTGCTAACTTCACCCTCAGAATGTGTGCAGAGGACCACGGGCATCACTGCAGTAAGGAGACAGTGGATAAACTACTGCACTGTTTTTATGTGGATGATTGCCTCGTGTCGGTGGCCACAGAGAAGGAAGCAGTGATGCTTTACAGGAACCTGGTCTCTTTGTGTTCCAAGGGTGGATTGTCTCTCACAAAGTGGTTGAGTAACAGGCCTGGAGTGCTGGAAGTCATCCCAGAGAATTACAGAGCAAAATGCATTGAAGGATTGGACATGGAGCTACCTGTAGAGAGAGTGCTGGGTGTGGAATGGAGCATTAAATCAGACTCCTTCAAGTTCAAAATGGTACTTAAGGACAGACCACTTACCAGAAGAGGAATCCTCTCGACTGTCAGCTCCATCTACGATCCCCTTGGAATGCTGAGCCCTGTTGTTTTAACAGCGAAGAGGATCCTGAGAGACCTGTGCAGGAGAGGAATAGGCTGGGATGATACTGTGCCCGAGTCAGTCTTTAAAGAGTGGTTGGAGTGGTTGCAGCTGCTGCATCTGTTGGAAAGCTTTGAGGTCAGCAGATGTATGAAGCCACCAGGCTTTGGAGAAGTTACTTCAGCCCCGTTGTATCATTTCTGTAATGCCAGTGAACATGGATACAGAACAGTGACTTACCTGTTGTTGAAAGCCAAGAATTCAGAAGTACACAGTGCTTTTGTGATGGGAAAGGCTCGAGTAGCTCCTTTGAAATGTGTTACAATCGCCAGGATGGAGCTTATCACTGCAACTATGGCCAGCCGCATCGACATGCTGTGGAGGAAAGAGTTACAGATGGATCTTTTGGACTCAATGTTCTAGACGAACAGCACATCTGTTCTGAAATACATTAGGAATGAGACTTCACGGTTCAAAGTTTTTGTTGCAAACCGGGTCTCACAAATCTTCAAGGTTTCCTGTCCTGCTCAATGGAGGTACGTGGATACCAGCAGCAATCCAGCAGACATAGCCTCCAGAGGCATGAAAGTTGATGTATTTGTTGCTGATGCTACACGGGTGTCAGGGCCTCACTTTCTTTTGCATCCTGAGAGTGATTGGCCTGTTGCCCGGAAAGACCTCTATCACCTTTCACTTGGTGACCCTGAAGTCAAAGGAGTGGTTGCAGTGAATGTTGTTCAGGCCAGAGAAGAACCTGTAACTCACCTGATCGAGTACTTTTCCTCCTGGATAAGGCTAAAGAAATCAGTGGCGTGGCTCTTGAGGATTAAAAGCTGGCTCATGTCCTGTGTAAAGAAGAGAAGACAGTTACCTGACCTTTACACAGTCTGACAGCAACAAGCAACAACAGGCATCATCTGTGGAATAGGAAATGAAAGATTTTAAGAGGACAGCGGTGCACAGAAGCCTCAATGTGAAAGACCTGGACCAAGCTGAGCTAGCCATCATCAAGTTTGTCAAGGAAAGAGATTTCCCGAAGAGCTAACCAATCTAGCAAAAGGGCAGCTGGTTAAAAGGTCCAGTCACCTCCATAAGCTCTGTCAACAGCTGCATGATGGAGTCCTGAGAGTTGGTGGTCGGCTCAGTAGATTGTCTATGCCTGTGGAAGAGAAACTTCCTATAATCCTGGCAAAAGATCTCCACATCTCAGAGCTCTTACTATGACATGTACATCAGGAAGTGGGACATGGTGGCCGTAACCATATACTGTCTAAGCTGAGAGAGAGATACTGGATAGCTGGTGTGAGTTCAGCCATCAGGAGAGTGCTATCAAAGTATATCATCTGTCGCCGCCTGAATGCTATGCCAGTTCACCAGCAGATGGCAGATTTGCGTCCTGACAGAATTGTCCCAGATGAACCACCATTCACCTGAGTGGGAATTGACTGCTTTGGCCCCTTTGAGGTTAAGAGTAGAAGGAGCATGATGAAGAGGTACGGTGTTCTATTTACTTGCCTCGCCATCAGAGCGGTACATATCGAGGTTGCATCATCGTTGGACACCGACTCCTTTATTAATGCACTCAGGCATTTCATTGCCAGGAGAGGACAAGTTCAGGAGCTACGCTCTGACAATGGAACGAACTTTGTAGGAGCAGAGCGAGAGCTGAGGAAAGCTATGGAACAGTGGAATCAGGTGCAGATCCATGATGTCATGCAAAAGGGAATCCAATGGAGCTTTAACCCACCTGCTGGCTCGCATCATGGGGGAGCTTGGGAACGGTTGATCTGGTCTGTGCGAAAGGGTCTCAATTCAACTTTGAGGGTACAAAACTTGGATGAGGAAAGCCTTCACACAATGTTTTGTGAGACTGAAGCCATAATGAACAGCAGACCAATCACCAAAGCCTCCTTGGATCCAAATGACCTGGAAGCATTGACGACCAACCACCTGCTACTGTTGAAGACCTCACCAGCATTGCTACCAGGAGTGTGCCAACCCACAGATATTTATGCACATAGGAGGTGGAAACAGGTCCAATACATGTCTGACCTGTTTTGGAGGAGATGGATAAAAGAATACCTCTCTCAACTGCAGGAGCGTCAGAGATGGACAAGAGTGAAGAGGAATCTGGGAGTCGTGGGAGACCTGGTCATTATAATGGACAGCACAGCACCTTGAAACTCATGGCCTGTGGGACGAGTGATACAGACCTTCCTGAACCGAGGAGGATTCGTTCATCAGGTGCGATTTAAACACACCGGCTTCAGTTGTGACTTTTTTGACTTTCTTTATTCTTTCTTTTTTTTTTTTTTTTTTTTTTTTTTTTTTTGGACTGTTACTAGACTCTCTTTGCTGGATTTTGACAGTTTGACTTTGACCAGTGAGACTGTGGACTGTGAATCATATGATTCAAGAAGAAAGAAGATTCATGTGTGGATTAATTAATGGACATTAATTTTTGAGCTTTATTGTTGAAAGTCTTTTTCTTATGTTTGTCTCCTACGTGATATGTGAGTAATTATTAGCATTAACTCAATAATTAGGGGCTGGTGTGTAGGAGCCAGAAATTGCTTTGCTGATTGATTATTCTGTGTTCAGTTAGTTTTGTCTTGTTGCCATGGTGATATGCAGAGTTTGGGGTCACGTGAGCACCGTAGTTGACAGCCGATAGGTTATATTAGAGGCTGCTTCACCTGCACTGGGGGGAGAGAGGCGAGTCTAGGTAGCCGTAATGTTTGTTGACTGCTTTTGTCATCGCTTTTGTTCTTTTGTTTGCTTTGACACATGTTCGCCAATAAGTGTACACATTCAACATCATATGTGTGCTTGTAAAGCCACTGTAGTAGCTGATTGTGTTATTAAAACTCCAAAACTTCTCTGGAACAGCAGCAGCGTGTCACACAAATACACAGGACCTATTCTCTGCCTCACAAGCAACTTTTTTAAGGTACTGGAAAGCTGCAATAGTAGGTGTAGGCCTCTATCAGCATCGCTGAACATGATAGGGTCAGGATCAGGTGGTGCATGGTGTAGTCTGGTGGGAAAAGGTTTACGTTGTTAGTCCTGCACATCTAGTTGGCGTCTGTTGAATTCACAGAGTTATTCCTCGTGTCATCCTCTGTTGCGCTTGTTCGTCCTTGCGTTGGCTGTCCTTGCGTTGCCCATCCTCACGTCGACAGCTGAGTTCCTCCATTGGCTCAGGGACCTTCTTGCAGTAGCTGGTGTGAATCCACGTTGCTCTCTCAGCGATCTTCACAGCAGTATGCGTTGTCAGGAGCACCTGGAATGGACCTCGCCAGCGTTTGGAGTGCCAGTGTTTCCTTCTTAGGTCCTTTATGACCACCCAGTGGCCAGGTTGGAAATTATGGAGTGATGTGAAAGCTGGTGGTGGAAGGGCTGATTTCACCTGCTGAGAGATTTGAGAAAGAGTGGAAGATAAGTTTTTGCAATATTGTAACATGTCATCTTCACATAGGCCAGTGGAGGGGAGTGGGCTGGTTACAGGCTCCACTCCTAGGGATGGAGGTTTGCCAAAAAGAATTTCAAATGGACTTATGTTCACTCTGGACCTTTTTCTCATTCTCATATGCATTACAACAATAGGCAGAGCTTTTGTCCATGGCAGTCCCGTTTCCTAACAACACTTGGCCAATTTTGATTTCAGAGTGCCATTTTCTCATTCGACAGCACCTCCACTGGCAGGGTGGTATGCACAATGTTGTCTGAGGTCAATGGCAAGAAATTCACTGAATTGGGTTATTGCAGAATTGACAAAGTGTGAGCCATTATCACTGCTCAGTTTAGTTGGTATTCAAATGTTCGAATGGTCTGTCTGGTGGTGGGTGAGCGGCGCATATTTGCAGAATTTGATGGTCATTTGTAATTTATACCAGTGCTGTCTCTGTGATATGATGCCCGCTAAATCCTGACTGAAAATCCTCAAATAAACTATTATCATAGAGAAAGTCACACAGCTGTATTGTGACTACTTTTTCAAGGATCTTAGAGAGAAGGGTAAGATTAGATATAGGTCTATAGTAAGTTAAAATCCCTGGCTCGAGGGTGGGTTTTTAAAGAAGATGATTAATTACAGCTACTTTAAAGGACTCTGGTACAAAGCATGTTAATGACATATTGATCATGTCTAATAAGGAAATGTTAACTAAGGGTTAAACATCTTTGAATAGTCTGGTTGGAATAGGGTCTAACAGACATGTTGATGACTTAAATGAGGAAATCGCAGCAGTTAGTTTGTGAAGGTCGATGGGAGAAAAGCAATCCAAATATATATTAGGTCTTACAGCTGCGTCTAAGGTCCCTGTATGTGAAGGTTGAGTGATACTGCTTGAGGGTGGGAGGTGATGAATTTTCTCTCTACTATTTAGAATTTTATCATTAAAGAAATTCATAAAGTCATTACTGCTGATGACTAAAGGAATACTAGGCTCAATAGAGATGTGACCTACTGTCAGCCTGGCTACAGTGCTGAAAAGAAACCTGGAATTGTTTTGATTTCCTTCAATTAATGCTGAGTAATAGTTTGCTCTGGCATTGCAGAGGGCCTTCCAATACATTTTAAGACTGTCTTACCAGACTTAACGAGATTCTTCTAGATTGGTTGAACAGCAGTCACTTTCAAATTTTTGTGATATTTCTACCACAAAGCTAACTATTTGTTTAATTATCTTGTCTTTAAAGAGGCAACAGATAGGATTCATTGTTTGTTTTTTTTTAGCTAACACCACCTAGATTCAGTGGTGTTGCATCGCACTGTTGCAACGACCAAATTGACCGTGGGGATCAGAGATAATCAATAAAATGTAGGCTGTAAAGCCACCGGTATACCTCTGTGTATATGTAGAATGAGGTGCTGTGTGGACATTCACAGTAAATTATACCAATATGTACAGTATCAGTACAAACAATAGTAGACACAGTAGAATTATAGAATTATACCAATATGAGATATTCTAGAATCGGGACTGTTTACATGTGTAAACAGTCCCGATTCTAGAATAAACGGTACCGTATGGAAACGATGCGGCCAGTTGGAGCTCAAATTGAATGGGAACCAAAGTTCAGTGTTCACTTAGCTGGGCGTAACTTAGCTGGGCGATGTCTGTCAATAGCTGCCTACGTGAGAAGAGAACAGAAGGAAGGGAGGGGGGTATCACTGTCCAGGGGCTGCCGTAGAATGGCAACGAGGATGTCAGCCGACCAACACTCTAGGAATTAACTAGCAGCCAGTACAGTACAGTCCTCTCTCATCTAGCTAACATTTAGCTGTGTTACTTACTGATCCATTAGAAAGAAAGCCAGCTGGAAATCAGTTTTGAAGCCTCTTTGGTCACAGAGCTCCCTCCATCTCTTGAACGCCTGACTGAGGTTTACTCTTGTTTTTCCTCTTCTTTTATCGCTCTCCGCTTTGCTCTTCTTTGCCTCCTCAGACAGAGGAGCTCGTTTTCTTTTGCTAGGCCGTTTTTCACTTGTCTCCAAATTTTGTCCATCTGCCACTGTGCTTGTGGCTCAACTATCTCATGCCCAACTCCTCATAAGGACTTGGCTGACTGACCAATTTCGCAATACATGACGCGTTTCCTGCCGTAAAGCAGATTTCTTCCGCAAAATTTCGGCACCGGTGGCAGAAGCTTATTGCACAGCCACTATGTAAACGCTGATAGTCTGTCTTAACTGTGGCCACTACCCTGTGCAACCCACATTATTTTCATAATGATATATTTAGGAAAAGATGCTATCTGTTGCCTCTTTAAGAAGTACTATTTTGTCTTTAAGAGTGCAGTGAGTAGGGATGGGTACCGAAATCTGGTACTAAATTAGCCCCAGGGCAAAATTTTCAAAGACCTTAGTATTGATAAGCTCTGACGGTATCGGTTCTGTTATCGGCACTTTTACGCATTTTGGTTTAATCCATTATCATCCTGCAGTCTCTCATCTGCATTCTGTATTGGGGCTGAACTCCTCCACATACACACACATACACACACGCATGCTTACACGACAGGGTAAACATGGTGGAAACAAAGTGACGATAACTCAAAAATTATTGGAGCTGATGGCAATTACGCTCATTACTGTCAGTGATTAAACTTTAGCGAGTAAGAAGCCAATAATTTATCTTTACATGTGTTCAGCAAGCATGAACATGTAAACATTTAGACAGCGATATACTTAGCTGCTGGCTGAGGCAAACAGCCCCTCCTCTCTACCAGGACTAATGTTACCTGCACACAGTGAATCACATCAGCAGAGAGGGAGCAGGACAGAGGACAGGAGGACAGAGGACAGGGGAACTAACTAATAAATACTAAACTTCACCCAGTATTGATGTCAGGAATATTATTTATGTAATGACCTTGCTGTTGCAAAAATTTATGTTGCTGCTTTAGAAACAACAATTTGTTTTATTTGAAATATTCAGTAATCTATTCTTTTTTTAAAATTAATATATTTTCTAAAAAGCAAATTAGAAATGAAAAAGAACTCATCATAGCACCAATAACATACTGAATTGATAAAAGTAGTAGTATTGATGAAATCTTAACGTTACCCATCCCTAGCAGTGAGCCTGCAGCACTATCAACAAAATAATCAATTTAGAGGGGTTTTAAGTTAGTATAGGAGACCTCTGTTTCATTGAGATATTTTATTGATTTTAATGCTGTTGAAATCACTATCTTAAATTTAATGACAGCACTATCGGATAGACATCAATTGTAGTAACTTTTGCAAAGTGGCATGTAATCAAGTAATAAGAAACCAAATAAAGAGGGATTCTAACAAAAGACTATTAAGCCTTAATTTTAAAGCCATCCAGAATGAGATTGAGGGTGTGGTGAAAACAGTGAGTGGGTTTATGTACACTCTGACCGTAGCCACTTGAGTCTAATGATGAGTTAAACACAGTACTAAGGCTGTCATTATGGACCTACACATAGATATAGTATGATAACTTCATCTTATTTAAGGGCTAACCTTGATAAAAAAAAAACAAAAAAAAAAAACTGAAAATTTATGGAACAGATGAGGAAGATTTTTCAGGCTGCACACACAAGTATTTGTAATACAAAAATAATGAGGAAAAAATAGAATATCACAAGCCTTAACCTTGAACTTTTATTGCCACAGTGACATATAAACGACACTTTTCACTGAAAATGATACAACCATGCATTGCAGTAGAACATTATATCCCTCCCTCTGAAACCAAAACATATTTTAAACAAATTATTTTACAAACTTCTAATGTAAAACCACTGAGATTAAAATAGGATTTTTTTTTACTCCGATTCTTTCTGTTGTTATTGCTAGTTGAGACTGTATTGTGTCTGTATTGTGTAATGTGTTTTGTCTGCCCCTGACCCTGCATAGGATAAGCAGGTATGTATGCAGGGATCAAAATTAGCAGTCGCCAGTTGCCAGAGGTGACTAATTTTAACCCTTTGGCCAGTAAATGAAGTCACCTAACCAGCCACTCTGGCAAGTGAAAAAAATAGGGCCAAACTACTGTTATTGTTGTTTCTCCCACCCCTGGCTGTGTGTAGGCTACGTGATGTCATTGGTTGCGCGCCGGTGTCATACAACAGATCTTCAAGCCCACAACATGCTCCAAAGTGGGAGCTAGAACTTGAGTGTGCAGTTGGAGATCCGCGGTCCGCCATTTCCACGCCCTAGAAAGGCTGATAAGGGGGTGCTGTGGCCATGCTGCGGCCATGCTGCCTGCTCTCTCTGGTTTTACGCCAGGCTCGGCTTGTTTCAAAGACTCCTTGCGAAGCACTCCAGCGACCGGATCTTTGCTCTGTAACCACAAAAAAATATGTGATGGCACAACAGTCTCCTTCAGTACATTATTCTGTGCTTTCTTTTGATTTTCACATTGGCTAGTCATCCTGTTTAATTTGTCTTCTGATTAAATCGGAACCATTGAAACAAGTTGTAGGAAGCCTCTGCAAGTAATTGGTTGCTGGCAGACACTCTGCAATAAAATGGTTAATTAGCAGTGCCGTGCCCTGTAGAGCCGATGCGCTGCTGGTTCTGCCGGCCTGAATAGAATATAATGTCTACTGTTGTGTACAGCATTTATAGACTGAACTGAGTAGTGATGCGCAGGTCAACCCATAACCCGCGGGACCCGCAAATGGACCTGCGGGTCGGGCAGCAGTGATCGTCTGTTAAATCGGTCTGTAAATGATATTTTGACATTATTGGCTATTACTGTCATGGCATCCGAAGGTACTGATGCATTGAGCAGGTGACAGTCTGCGGCCGTTTTCAAAACACACTTGTGTCACGTACTCCAAAAGAAACTTATTGAAACTTTAAACAATAATTTATTGTACAAATCGGGGGAAACAAATGTTGACAAAAACGGTTCCATAATTCATATTAAATTCAAAAGATAACGAAAAAACAGCTACAAGTTAGAGGGAATAGTGATAAAGTGTAAAACTTGGCATTGATCCACAGCCTCAGACGGATGCGCTCAAGCCTGCCGTGCGCACAAGCTCAGTTGGTAGGAGAGGCCTACTATATTTTCACATTTTTAACAATGCAATTTAAAAGTTTTGATTTTTACCAACAACAAAAGAATACATTTAACACCAGAAAAATATGTAAAAAAAAAAAAATAATAATAATAATAATAAAAAAGTAAATAAAAAAACGAATACCTACCCATAGAAACAAATATTCGAATATCCGAATATTTGGGTACAGCCCTAGAAATAACTGACCAAAAATATTGAAGTTTTTCACAATATTGTGATTTATTGAGATTTATTGAGCCAGTATATAACAATGAGTTGATACATTTAATGTAAAACTTATTAAGCAAAGTATGTTTTAATAAATTATTTTAAACAATCAAATTTGACTCATTCCTTAATTCCACACAAAATTATGCTAATATTGTATTTTGAGAATTGCTCGAGTTTATTATAGTAATAACACATTGAAAATATACCAAAATGCTATTTATGATTTTTGGCTAGTGAAAAATTTTTTGGCCAGTAGATTTTTAAAGCTTACTAGCCACTTGGCTAGTAAGCCAAAAAGTTAAGTTTGAATATGTATGTATGTATGTATGTATGTATGTATGGGTGGTCAAGCTCCCCCAAGCTGACTTCCCATATGTTTAGGTCCATGAGTGACTGTCTATGGAAAGTGTTTTACACGATTCATCATGCAATAAAATGTCATAAATGTGTGGTGCTGGGTTAATAACACATTTTTCCATTTTCTTATAATACTGCCTTGTTGTGTCATAAAAGAAAAAAATAACTTGAGAAGAATAAAATCTGAATCAAAATCTAATGTTGTTTGTCTTTGAAGGAGACTCTATGACCTACCACCACGGTCGTCCATTCTCCACTTACGACCATGACAATGACATTGCTGTCACCAACTGTGCCCTGTCCTATAAAGGAGCCTTCTGGTATAAAAACTGCCACCGTGTCAACCTCATGGGACGATATGGAGATAACAGTCACAGTAAGGTACAGTATGTCTATAGAGCATTTACTGCATGTCCTTAAATGGACCTTGAAGAGCTTCCACTGAGGGTCCTTGAGATGAAAGTATTCCAGGTCTCCTTAAGGGGGTTCGTCGGCATTTGAAGGGGTGTACGGCGTCTGTATTGGGGCTTCACTGGTCTTTGATTAGGATCCTTCAGAGGGTTTGAAGAGTCCTCGATGGAGTTCCATCAGTCCTTGAAAAGATTCTGAGGATCTTTCATGGGGTTCTGCGAGACACTGATGGAGTTCCACTGGTTTAATTTATTTGAGTGCAGTTGCATGGACATGAATAAACTGTTAAGGCTTAACCTGGTTATGGTCCTATTCGACACACATTGTTATTTAAATCGTTAGGAAATATCCCAGTAAAGCACTCCTACATAAAGTGTATCCACCACAACATCAAAACCAATCAACTGGACATATCAATCAATTGGAAAAGGCTGTCTTTGGCCAGGCCAAGCATCGTCAGGAAGTTTATATACAACCAATGGCAAATGTTCAATGACAATGCAGGAAGATCTGTTATATAGTGAGGTGGAAGCTGGGGTGGTGGATGGGTCTGCAGTGTGTCTGATAGGCCAGCAGGGGACTGAAGTTCAAATGAAGACCCGCAAGACTTTAGGCCTGCTAGCTTTGAAAATATTTCTCATGTCACAGAAACTGCTGAAAGGGAAACTTGTGTTTTGGATGTTATTGACATACTGTCCGTGATGTGCCAGTGTTTTTGCTCTGGGGCTCTGCACAAATCTGACACCTGTCCACCCACCCACCTGCTCTCATCTCTGGCTCTCTGAAGTGTGGTGCAGCACCGTTTCCTGTTAAATGCAGTAGGGCAGCATGGCGGTCCCCGGGGATCGCCAGTAGACAATAAGCTTGTAATTCAAGGCTCATAAAGCATACCCAAAATCACGAATATGTAGGCCATTACTACAGACTTCTGTTATCTTACATCACAGTGTCTGCTGCAACAGCAGATGCTGTATTCATTCATGTCAGTGATGATGGTGTTCCACCATTCAGGGTACCCTCCATGTTTTTTTCCCCCCTGATAATGCTACATTGTGATAATGTGATTGTGCTACTAATCAGTGCTGTATTGGCTTCTGTTGATGATGACCCAATGACTTTTTGCCATCCAGAGGACACAACCTGTTGAAAAAACATTTTCATGGCAGCCGACATTTCTCACCATATATCATATATATGTTGACCAGTTTTGTTGTTGTTTGTTGTTTTGTTCATAGTCTTTAAAAAGTGCAAAGAAAACATAAAAGACTCTTCACAGAATGATAGCGAATAAGCATATTTCCCTGTTGCCTCACAGCAAGAGGGTTGCCGGTTCGATTCCGGGTGTGGGAGCCCTTCTGTGCGGAGTTTGCATGTTCTCCCCGTGTCAGCGTGGGTTCTCTCCGGGCACTCCGGCTTCCTCCCACAGTCCAAAGACATGCAGATTGGGGACTAGGTTAATTGATGATTCTAAATTGTCCGTAGGTGTGAATGTGAGTGTGAATGGTTCTTTGTCTCTATGTGTCAGCCCTGCGATAGTCTGGCGACCTGTCCAGGGTTCCAGCCCCCCTGCAACCCTCAAGTGGATGAAGCTGTTAGAAGATGAATGAGTGAATGAATGAATGAATGAATTAATTAATTAATTTAAATTATTATGGACTATCCCTAGAAATTATTATTTTATGGGATTATAACAAATCACAATCATATACCACATCTGGTTGACCTTATACTGGCAAGATGATTTTGGTTCTGTCTAAGCTCAGCTCTAGATGTGACATTTGTATATTGTTTTGTAAAAGACTATATATAAAAATATATATGCAGTGTGTGGTTTTGTTGATTAAGTTTTCAGATTTGGGATTTTATGTAACTTTCAGATACATTTTCGACACACATGAGCTAAATTAGAAACATATAACATCAAACATGAGTTTAACACTACAATTTGTAAAAAAAAAAAAAAAAAAAATTATTTAATCAGTTGCCCAGGGACCCACTCAGATGAGCACCTGTGGGTCCCAGAGACTCACTATACTGAAAACCTATCAGCATCATTGCATTTCATTTTTTATGCCTCTGCACGGGCGTTAGCAATGGCTAGAGGGATTATACTTTAAAGGACAACTTCGGTATTTTTCAACCTGGGCTCTATTTCCCATGTGTATGTGTGCGTATGATTCATGGGTACCACTCGTTCTAAAATTGGTTCAGTATTGAGGTGCGAAATGAGTTAAAACGGTAATGGGGGCAAATGCGTCCCATATAAAAGTGCTTTTTTTCGCCACTGACCGGTTCAGATCGCCAGAGCTATCTCTGTAGACAGCATATTGTAGCGGCCCTGGGGCAGTGGTGAGTGTGAATGAGTAGAGTCTGTCAGTGTTGTACTGTCAATCAGTGTTGGAGCAGAGAGGTCCCCGCTTGGTACTGTAAGTGAGTATGTGTGTGTTATGGTAGAAGAGTCAGAGGACGGAGTCTTTTACGTGCTACCCCCTGGAGTGTTACCGGAGTTTTTGGAGTGCTCAAATAAACGGGCCTTTTTCCCGAACACAACAACAGGATGTCGCGCAACACCCCGTAAGTTACAGCTTTCATAGGTTGCCTTTGTCGGACGGCGAGATGCTGAAGTTGTGGCTAGTTGTGCTACAAATGGATAGTAACACTCCTCTCTGGACACTGCGCCTTGCAGACCATCGGGTCTGCAGTGCTTACTTCTCCCAAGATGACTACTGCCAGCCGAAGAAGAGAAGACATCCAATCCTGAAACACCTCTTCCTCAAGAAAACGGCTGTCCCACAAGTAGAGAGAGCTACAGACACAGTGGAGCAAAGCTTGTGACATCACACAGCCCAGAGGTAAGGGAAAGGCTAAGTTAGTATGCTATTTACAGAGATAGCACTGGTGATCTGAACCAGTCTGTGGCGAAAAAACACACACTTCATACACACATACTCACCTACAGTACCAAGCGGAGACGCCCTCCGCCTCTCTGCTCCAACACTGACTGACAGTTGACTGTACTCATTCACACTCACCACTGCCCCAGGGCTGCTACAATATGCTATCTACAGAGATAGCACTGGCGATCTGAACCGGTCAGTGGCGAAAAAAAGCACTTTTATATGGGACGTATTTGCCCCCATTACCGTTTTAGCTCGTTTCATGCCTCAATACTGAACCAATTTTAGAACGAGTGGTACCCATGAATCATACGCACACATACACATGGAGAAATAGAGCCCAGGTTGAAAAATACCGAAGTTGTCCTTTAAGGTTGTCTATCTGTCTGTGCAATAAATGCAATTCTCAAGAAGGGGGCATTTTGTCAAATTTAGCACAAATGTCCACTTTGACTTTTGACCACCAAAATCTAATCAGTTCATACTTAAGTCTAAGTCAGTATGACCTTAAATTTGTTTAATTCTCGTGAAAATAATATCTTAAGAATATTTTCTTCACATTTGGCACTAACATCCCCTGTGAGTCAATGATGAATTGATTAGACTTTGGTGTTCAGAGGTCAAGATCAGTGTGACCTTCTGTTTGTCTCATTTTTTTTTAACACGATATCTCAAGAAGGTCTTGAGGGAATTCCCTCAATTTGGCACAAATGTCCATTTGGATTCATGAATGAGCTGATTAGAATTTGGGGCTTCAGGATCAAAGGTCAAGATCTCTGTAACCTCACAAATGTCTAATAGGATAAAATTAGGAAGTGATGACATTCTATATCCATATGGTCAAAGGTCAGTTTTGCTGTAACATCATTATGATAAGCGAACATCATAATGACACTTTTCTTTCCATTATTGAATGTCATAACTCAGGAACAGAATGGGAGACATTTGGTCAGATACTGAATTGGTGACACTAATCAATCAATCAATCAATCAATCAATTTTATTTATACAGCCCAATATCACAAATCACAATTTGCCTCACAGGGCTTTACAGCATACGACATCCCTCTGTCCTTATGAAAACTCCCCCAAAAAACCCCTTTAACGGGGAAAAAAAATGGTAGAAACCTCAGGAAGAGCAACTGAGGAGGGATCCCTCTTCCAGGACGGACAGACGTGCAATAGATGTCGTACAGAACAGATCAGCATAATAAATTAACAGTAATCCGTATGACACAATGAGACAGAGAGAGAGAGAGAGAGAGAGATGCAGGTAATGACAGTAGCTTACAACAACATTATTGAAAGTAATAATATTATAGTTATAGTTCTGGCTACTGTGGTACAATATGTTGAAAGTATGTATTAATATCTGGCAGTATACATGTGTGACAATAGTCGTGTATAATAATAGTAGAAGTATGACTAATGACTAATGATGGCAGCAGCAGCAGGAGGCATCTGGCAGGACCACGGCAGCAGCACAACCACACACGTCACGCTGTCCAGGCACCGCTGCGATATGAGTTAATCTGAGAGACAGTGGAGCACAAAGGCTCCGGAGAAGAAGCCGAGTTAGTGACATCCAGAATGGCCAAGTTAGCAAGATGCAGTAATAGAATACCAGAGAGAGAGAGAGAGAGAGAGAGAGAGAGAAGAAGAAGAAGAGAAGGTGCCCGGTGTATTATAGGGGGGTCCTCCGGCAGACTAGGCCTAAGTCAGCCTAACTAGGGGCTGGTACAGGGCAAGCCTGAGCCAGCCCTAACTATAAGCTTTATCAAAGAGGAAAGTCTTAAGTCTAGTCTTAAATGTGGAGACGGTGTCTGCCTCCTGGACCGTAACAGGAAGATGATTCCACAGGAGAGGAGCCTGATAGCTAAAGGCTCTGGCTCCTGATCTACTTTTGGAGACTTCAGGGACCACGAGTAACCCTGCGTTCTCAGAGCGCAGTGTTCTGGTGGGATAATAAGGCACTATGAGGTCTGTAAGATATTACGGAGCTTGACCATTTAGAGCTTTATAAGTTAACAGTAGGATTTTAAATTCAATTCTGGATTTTACAGGGAGCCAGTGCAGAGAAGCTAAAACAGGAGAAATATGATCTCGTTTCTTAGTTCCTGTTAGTACACATGCTGCTGCATTCTGAATTAGCTGGAGAGTTTTTAAGGACTTACTAGAGCTACCTGATAACAGAGAGTTACAGTAATCCAGCCTAGAGGTAACAAAAGCGTGGACCAATTTTTCTGCATCTTTTCGGGTCAGGATAGGCCTAAATTTTGCAATATTACGCAGATGAAAAAATGCAGTCCGTGAGGTTTGTTTTAAATGAGAATTAAAAGACAAATCTTGATCAAATATTACTCCGAGGTTTCTTACGGTAGTGCTAGAGGCCAGAGCAATGCCATCAAGAGAAACTATGTCATCAGATAAAGAGTCTCTGAGTTGTTTGGGGCCAAGAACAATAACTTTAGTTTTGTCTGAATTTAACATCAGGAAATTGGTGCTCATCCAAGTTTTTATGTCCTTAAGGCAGTTATGGAGTTTAGTTAATTGATTACTTTCTTCTGGCTTCATCGATAAATACAACTGAGTATCATCCGCATAACAATGGAAATTTATAGAGTGATTTCTAATGATGTTACCTAAAGGAAGCATATATAGAGTAAATAGGATTGGTCCGAGCACAGAACCTTGCAGAACTCCAAAACAAACTTTAGTGCGTAAGGACGATTCATTATGAATGTGAACAAACTGAAAACGATCAGATAAATAAGATTTAAACCAGCTTAGTGCAGAACCTTTTAGGCCAATTAAGTGATCCAGTCTCTGCAGCAGAATTTGATGGTCAATTGTGTCAAACGCTGCACTAAGATCTAATAAAACAAGTACAGAGACAAGTCCTTTGTCCGAAGCAATCAGAAGGTCATTTGTAATTTTAACTAGTGCTGTCTCAGTGCTATGATGCACTCTAAATCCTGACTGAAATTCCTCAAATAAATTATTATCATGGAGAAAATCACACAGCTGGTCTGTGACTACTTTCTCAAGGATCTTTGACATAAAGGGAAGATTAGATATTGGTCTATAGTTGGCTAACACCTCTGGATCCAGGGTGGGCTTTTTTAGTAGAGGTTTAATTATAGCTACCTTAAAAGACTGTGGTACATAGCCTGTTAATAAGGATATATTGATCATATCTAATATATGAGTGTTAACTAAAGGAAAGACCTTGGGTGTCCACCTTGTAACTGCTGCTTGTACAGATCTTCTGTGCTGCCGTGGGCAAGATGTACTGTATGTGATGCATTCATAATTTCACAGACATGGATGTAAACTGTAACTGTAAGTTGGCGGGTTTATGGAGGCATACAACAGCAAGGCAGTAATTCTGGTTTTTATTCTGTGCGCATAGGCTATTCATTGTCTAGGGTCTATGTTAGCAGCTTGACTCCAAAGCAGAAAGTCATTAAAACTGTATACTTAAATATCTTTTTACCTATCTTAAGTCATAGCGTCATCGCAATATTCAACAACAGTATTGCATATTACATGTTTTCCTGCTGTTTTGCAGCCCTAATGGAGAGTGTAACTCACAAGCTTCAAGAAGTACATAGACCCTCTGAAATTACTGATAATTTCTATCACATCAGCAATCATCTCTTTTATGCTATTCAATTTGTTACTTTAGGCTGCATTCGACAGTTACGAATTGTTTGTACATGAAAATCTTGATACTGATTTGGGGACAGTGAAAGTGGCTGGACAGCTAGCTTGTCTTGCTGTTAAACATACTCTCAAATTATATTCACTAGTTGTAAACCATACACAATGTCATTGACTTCAAAGCATAATAGCTTTCTGGCTAATAGCTGAGCCAAAGGATTCTATGAGCCGAGTGGACTAGAATATCTCCCGTTGCTAAGTCGTATCTCAGGTTCGTCCTGTTTACTGGAGTAGTGAATAACATGTCCATTGCAAAAGAACCCAAATGAGCGGTAATGATTGTTCCAGGTATTAAGTAAACTCTCAGGTTTTACCAGGGAAGCCAAGTTGTGACTTGAGAAAAAGCATGAAAGTGTAAATGAATATTCTTATTTTCTTATTTTTTTTCTTTGGAAAGTGATAATGGTATAAGAGGGATAATGCCCTTCTGGGTGTCCATCATCAGGGATTAATGACCTCCGCTGCACGTTGGATAGTTCACACCTCCATGTCGGCCATTTATTCCTGATGGTGGACAATTCATCGGGCATCTCCACTGCAAACTTTCTGCTCACCACAATCACCAATCTCTATCACAGTGATGAAACAACATAGATGGCACTTGGCTTGTGGTGCTCAAAGCACCAATAAAACATATTTTCCAGAAATCATTACCCAGTTACTCAAGAAAATCCCCTGACCTCATGGTTACATGTTGGAACTGTTTCCTAGTATTCTTTCTTATTTCCTCTGTTCTTCTTTCTTTCAAACTACACTTGCCAACTGTACCACAGTGCAGAAGGAGGCATTCATCCACTGCTGGCTTATTTAGCACTACTGAGCTAACTAAGGTCACAGCTCAGCCAAGGTGGATGCCATTAATGTTTACATCTTGCACCGTCACAAGCATGAGCCTTTTATCCATTAATAGATGAGTGCTTCCTTCTGCATGCTGATACAGTTGGTTGGTGTAGTTCAGTAGAAGAAATAGTTCCTATGTAAAACTGTTAACAACAAGGTCTGTGGATTATCTTGAGCAACCAAGTCATGATTTTGGGAGAGAGACATTGAATTTTTCAAGTTATTTTTTGAGCACCCCAAGCCAAGTCCCATCTAGTACCCTTTTATTTTTGAAAGAAGGCAGACATCTCTACAACCAATATCTCCAACACTCTGCAACTCACACCAAAACAGTCCAGATTAATAAATAGCACTACATGTACTGTAAGTGATAAAATATGTATTGTGATTGTTTGTAGTTTTCACTTGCTATTTGCCTCCTGAAGGATCCTCCAGAGCTTTTGTTTCTAATTCTTTCTTTAGTTATTTATTAGCCCAGATGTACAGCCTTTCTGATGTGGATGCTGTCTATTTATGTGGAGACTTTAACAGTTGTATTGGCAAACTAAATGACTGTATGACAGATGTAGATGACATGCCCCCTAGAAACAATATAAATAGTTTTATAAATAGTTATGGAGAGATATTAGTAGAATTTTTAAGGGATGTTAAATGCTGTGTACTCAACGGGAGAATATCCCCAGAAATATCCCCACTTTGGTTTCTACAAAGGGAGGGCAGTGGTGGATTATATGATTTCTCATCACAAATGTTTAAAGAATTGTACTAACTATGTTTTTACACCCAATGAGTTACTAGAGAGGTTAGGGTCAGACGGCATCATATTAATTGGGGATGGATGCGGGATACCTGACCACTCCCTACACATGCTGTCATTTCATGCTGGACCACTTTTTAATAACAATGAGGGCCCTAACCAACAACAGGTAAAAGTTAGACCTCTAACAAGACAAATACCTGAATCTTTTCTGGCATCTAGATCATGTAATAATGTTTTATAGGAGCTCGTTGTTCAATTGTCGCATAAAAGGAATCAAGATGAGGTGGATGTCAGGTATGATGCTTTTTGTGACTGTTCATATAATGAGTTAAATAAAGGTGGTAGAAATGGGTTTAGTAGGCCACCCCAGAAAGGGTTTAAAAGAACTTGTAAGCCCTATTGGAATCAGGATTTACAAAACCTCTGGAATATCCTAAGAGCAGTTGAAAAGAGCTATCTTAAATGTGATATCAAAAACAAGAGAGCAGAGTTAAAAAACAAATTCAATAATTGCCAGGCTGATTTTGATAAAACACTAGGGAAAGTTAAACATAAATTTTATTGTGGCCACTCATTATCTATTGAATGGTTACAAACACATTGCGCTCAGAAATTTTGGGAAATCAATAAATTGGGCCGTAGGAAGAAAATGGAAATACCCATGGAGGTAGAATTAGAAAATGGTGAGGATAGCTCTGAGATCAATGTGGTACTAGAGAAATGGGAAAAGGACTTTGGCGATTTATTCTCTGGTAGTAATCATTCATCCTTTGATGATAATTTTCTTAAGACTATATCAGACACAAAGCCAATGTTGGAGGATGAAATGAACAAGGACTTTTTTTGTTGTAATTTATATCTGAATGCGAACTTAACTGCAGAGGGGGTTAAAACAGTCATAGATAAGTCCAAATTAAAGAAATCAGCCGGAATAGATGAGATTTCTTATGAAGTCCTGAAGTCTCCAAGATTATTTAGAATTCTGTTTGAGTTATTTCAATTTTGTTTTGATCATGGCATCATTCCTGTTCAGTGGTATACATCTATCATAAAGCCTGTCATCTAGAAATGACCCCAAATCACCACTTAGCTACAGAGATATAAGCCTTATTAGTAATATTTATAAACTACATTCTGCTCTATTAAATAATAGATTAGTTGGTCATTTATAAAGGTCAGGATTGCTGGTAGATGAGCAAAATGGTTTCCTGAAACAAAGGGCCTGTATAGACCACACATACTCACTTCTATTATCAGAGCAAGACTTAAAGAAAACAATCCAACATTTGCATGTTTCATCAATTTTCAGAAGGCATTTGACAGGGTCAATAGAGAACTGCTGGAGTACAGGCTAATAAAATCAGAACTAAATGGTCAACTTTATATAGCAATTAAGTCACTTTATCGAGCACCTGCTGCTTGTGTGCAGTTAAATGTGTTCAGAACAGGCTGGTTTTCCACACCAATCGGGGTGAAACAAGGTGACGTATTGTCTCGACCATTGTTTTCAATTTAACGATCTGGCTATTCAAATCAAAAAATCTAATTTTGGTATTAAAATTGATGATATGACTGTGGGCATTTTTCTATATGCTGATGATATTGTTTTATTAGCTGAATGTGAACACGATCTGCAGAATATGTTAAATAGCGTTTGAGATTGGTGTTGGAAATGGAGACTTGTGATAAATCAGGAGAAAACGCAAATTGTTCATTTTAGAAAACAGGCTGTACAAAGAAGTTTATTTCCATTTAAATTTGGATCAAAAACATTCAGCTTCAAACCAGCTATAGGCACTCTATCAGACCCAGCTGGCAGAGCTTTGGGCTCTGCACTGAGCAAAATTAAAAACTGTAGAGACCTAGGTTTCAACTCATTTACCCAACTGTACAAGTCTTGTGTATGTCCTGTCTCAGACTATGCAGCTGGGGTCTGGGGTTTTAAAGAACAGGCCAAATCTAACACAGTTCAATATAGGGCTATTCACTCCCTTTTGAGAGTTCATAAACGTACATCAGTAGCAGCCATTTGTGGAGACATGGGTTGGGAACCACCAGATGTCAGGCATAAATATGAAATGCTCCGGAACAGATTGGTAAATATGCCTGAACATAGGCTGACTAGAAAGATTTTCAATTGGGAAACGTCAAAAGTATCTCCTTGGGCCAGTGAGGTGAAATCTTTATTATCCATTTGTGATATGTCCTTTATATTTCACAATAGATTACGCTGCAATATTCAAGAAATTAAAAACTTATTCTTCCAACAACATAAAGAAAAATGGTTGGTAAAAATATGGAATAAGCCCAAATTAAGAACTTATGTTTTTTTTTGTCCTCTGTACGATGAATTTAGACACGTACTTTTTGAGAAAATGAGCTTGTTAAACAGTGGCTTATTTTACTTGGATGATTACAACAAACTTGAATTATGTTTTAGAAAAGGAACATTCCCTACAGCCAACTTCATTTGTAAAGCCTGGGAAAAGAGAAAAAAAAACACTGTGTATTTGATCTGAGTTTTGTAATATATACTGTATATTGTTTTGTTTTAGTTTTTGTTTATTTGCTCACACACCATGCAAGGCTGTTTGTTGCTGAGTGTCTTATGAGCCCATGCGGGCTGGGCACCCTGAGTGCTTGACACTTAAATAAATAAATATCATATCATATCAGTTGACACAAATTGCAGGACACAATTTGGGGTTTCCAGAACTGTCCAATTTGGATGTTTTTGTGTGGAGATAGGGTTGGTTTCATTGTAATGGGAATCTGTGATAGCAATATGTCTAAGGACCTCCACTTCACTTCTAAGTAGTCAAGCTCTACTTTGACTAACATTATCTGTCCTTCTTTTGCTCTCCAGGGTGTGAACTGGTTCCACTGGAAAGGCCATGAGCACTCCATCGAGTTTGCTGAGATGAAGCTCAGGCCATCCAACTTCAGAAACCTGGAGGGAAGAAGGAAAAGGTCATAAGCAATCCACCAACAACATCATCAACAACACTGCTACAACTCTGTCTGGACTTCCTGTAAACCACCTTGACTCCTACACCCACACACCCTGCAGCGACCAAAGCCACTGCCAAGAGCCCTGCAGCCTCCATACAAAACCAGCTCATCAATTCATTCACAGATCAGCCTCGATTTCATAACCCCCTCCTCCTGTGATATGATTGTGGAGATGCTGCCGGTGTAGAAATCAATGTACATGTTACAAACTGGGCTTAGATCAAGCCCACACAGATTCTACTCACGGACCAAAGAGGAGAGCAAAAACAACTCTGTCTCACCTGATTCTGTTACAGCATTTGTGGGGAGCTTGGCCATTATGTTGTATTCAGTAATAAATACAGTTCACTATTTCACATTTGGGGTTTTACAAAAAAGACAAGCTGTTTCTAGTACAATGTGGTCTTGTTTAGGTTCAGGGCCTCATTAAAAAAAAAAACTGATAATACAGTGATAATTCAACTGGCTAATCATAGCAATTCTATTCCTTGTACAGTAGTGTACATGTAAACATCTGACTGAAACATTTGAAAAGGGATATTCCTCACATGACACTGTTCAGATGTCTCCATCTACCTTGTCATTTGTTTGTCTTTGTGCTTAACTTGTGTCAGTGTTACTTTATCCTCCCCAGATTCCCTCACATCCTGCAACACAAACAGACATCTGAAGTGATAAGATGGACATGAAAAAAAATTGTATCGAAAAGTATTTTACCCACCACATCCCATGTCTACGAGGATGGCAAAGTTTCCATTCACTAAGTAAGCCCTTGAAGGCATCGTTACACCGCCACAGTATTGTAAAGAACAAAGAGAAGAAAAGATGATGTGTTTCCATTTGTTTTGTTTCTCTTGTGAAACTGAGGCAGGACCTGTTACTCGGTATGTTAACAAATGTGTTTATGATATTTCTTTCTTTCTTTTTTTTTTTGAATACAGTACATATGTGTGGAACAAGAGAATTTTCCTTGATGTTGTTGCTCAAAACTTGAAAAATGACCAATTCCAATTGAGTTCATTGGACAAAGTAGGGT
The DNA here is from genome assembly GCF_011397635.1 of Epinephelus fuscoguttatus. Classification (NCBI taxonomy): domain Eukaryota; kingdom Metazoa; phylum Chordata; class Actinopteri; order Perciformes; family Serranidae; genus Epinephelus; species Epinephelus fuscoguttatus. Next base: position 340,745 of record NC_064757.1, on the reverse strand, counting down.
ATCTATGAATATGTTGATGATAAAACTGACTTAAGAGGTCAAAACTAGAGAAGTAGTTAGTGTCCTTACCCTCCCAGCCTCCTCAGCCCCCAGGCCCAGCCACAGTGGCATACTAAACGAATAACCTGCCCGTGGAAATGAAGCTTGTTTTTATTGTTATGTTTGTTTATAAGTAACTGAATGAACAACAGGTGTGTCTCTGTAAACTGTATTACAATAAACCAGTTTGTTTAAAGGGAGCATGTTTAGGCATTTGTCTTGACTCAGGGTCCGTTTTCTAACTCATTCCAGAGCTTTTTGTTACACCATGGTCTTCCTCATTAGATAGAGTTTGCTGCTTTGTCATGGAGACTTTAAAGTCACAACAAGTTAGCTTTTACAAAGATTTTCAGGTGTTGAATGCCATGTAAAGAAGTTACTGGTAACAGGTTACAATGCGGGGCACAAAACTGTAGTACTCAACAAATATTCAACTTGGATCAGACATCTAATGAATGTTGGTCCTGAACGTCAATATGACAGCTAATGGAGGGGCTAATATGAAAAGTTTCTCTTAAGTGTTGTTATTGACTGACATTGATTCCGCCACTCATAGATATTTAGATATTTTAGAAGACTTAGAGTCTTTAGAGACTTCTGTTTAATGAGGCATTAACAAACTGGATCAAGTAAAAGGTAAAGAGACACCTCAGCCATTTATAGTAACAATCTGTATGCAAAAATAATCACTTTAAATGGACATACAGTGACGGTGTTCAGTTGCCCTGTGTGCCTCCATTGCAGCTCATTCCATGGCTGCCAGCTGCTGTCAGCTCCCTCAACACAGTTCCAAGATTTTCTGTTCACATCAGTCTCTCTGACCAATTTACACTGGGAAATAGGGTCCAGGTTGAAAAATACTATCCATCCTTAAAGAGATGATCTTTGTTGTTTATCCAAGAGACTGGATCAAAGAGCCTGGATCTCTGAAAGAAATCTTTGTGATTTGCAGTCCCCCTTCATGCATGTTGTAGAGTGACATCCCTCTGTTGGAGATGACCCTGTAAGACACATTTCTGTCAGCATGTTGTAGGTAATATCTCCAAAAATGCAATGCCCAAGAGTGTGCTGTTTGTATCACTGCATCAGTGACAGTAACTGTCAGCTACATCAAGTCCATTAACCTAGCAAAATCAGATTGTTGCTTGTAGACAGTTGCTTCTGTAGTTTTATAGATTAAACCCACCAAAGATTCAATGAGTTGATGCATGTCATTAGTGATGCTAGTGGTGGTGTCCTGGATCTTTCTCCAGAGTGCATCATGTAGTACAGACTGCAGGGCAGCTTCTGAGTGGCTATTTCCAGTCCAGAAAAAATGTTCCGCAAGGTTCTGTGCTCGGACCAATCCTATTTACTCTATATATGCTGAATGAAACGAGATCATATTTCTCCTGTTTTAGCTTCTCTGCACTGGCTCCCTATAAAATCCAGAATTGAATTTAAAATCCTACTGTTAACTTATAAATCTCTAAATGGTCAGGCTCCATCATATCTTAGAGAGCTCATAGTGCCATATTATCCCACCAGAACACTGCGCTCTGAGAATGCAGGGTTACTCGTGGTCCCTAAAGTCTCCAAAGTAGATCAGGAGCCAGAGCCTTCAGCTTTCAGGCTCCTCTCCTGTGGAATCATCTTCCTGTTGCGGTCCGGGAGGCAGACACCGTCTCCACATTTAAGACTAGACTTAAGACTTTCCTCTTTGATAAAGCTTATAGTTAGGGCTGGCTCAGGCTTGGCTTGTACCAGCCCCTAGTTAGGCTGACTTGTACTGGTACTTTCATTGTACCACAACAGCCAGAATTATAATTATAATATTATTAATTTCATTAATGTTGTTGTAAGCTACTGTCATTACCGTCTGTCCTGTATCTCTGTCTCTGTCTCTGTCTCATTGTGACATACGGATTACTGTTAATTTATCATGTTGATCTGTTCTGTATGACATCTATTGCACGTCTGTCCATCCTGGAAGAGGGATCCCCCCTCAGTTGCTCTTCCTGAGGTTTCTACCGTTTTTTTCCCCTGTTAAAGGGTTTTTTTGGGGGAGTTTTTCCTTATCCGCTGTGAGGATCCTAAGGACAGAGGGATGTCGTATGATGTAAAGCCCTGTGAGGCAAACTGTGATATGTGATACTGGGCTTTATAAATAATATTGATTGATTGACCTCTCGCACCTCTTCTATTTGTCATAGTGTACTGTGCTCCTGGCCCGTATTCTGAATTTTTATCTGAATTCTCAGAGTTTTTATCCAGTTTAGTTCTTAAATCAGATAAAGTTATTATTGTAGGCAATTTTAACATTCTTGTCGACGTTGATAATGACTCCCTGGCTACCGCGTTTATCTCATTATTAGACTCCATTGGCTTCAGTCAGGGTGTACATGAACCTACTCATTGTTTTAACCATACCCTCGATCTAGTTCTGACGTATGGAATTGAAATTGATAACCTAAAAGTCTTTCCACAGAATCCCTCGCTATCGGATCATTATCTGATTACTTTTGATTTTTTTTTACTCGATTACACGCCACTCAGCAACAGTTACTATACTAGATGTTTATCAGATAGTGCTGTCGCAAAACTTAAGGAAAAGATTACTTTGTCGTTAAATTCAATACCAATACCTTCAGTAACAGAGGTTTCCCGTGCCGACTTTAACCTCTCCCGAATTGATAATTTTGTTGATAGCACCGTACTCTGTAGCTCCTCTTAAAAAGAAGTTAAAAAAGCAAAGAAAGTTCGCTCCTTGGTATAACTGTCAAACCCGTAAGTTAAAACAAATATCACGAAAATTTGAAAGGAATTGGCGATTAACCAAACTGGAAGAATCTCGTTTAATCTGGACAGACAGTCTCAAAACTTATAAGAGGGGCCTCCGCAATGCCAGAGCAAACTATTACTCAGCTCTAATAGAAGACAATAAGAACAACCCCAGGTTTCTTTTCAGCACTGTAGCCAGGCTGACTGAGAGTCAAAGCTCTATTGAGCCTTGTATTCCCTTAGCCCTTAGCAGTAATGATTTTATGAGCTTTTTTAATGACAAAATTCTAACTATTAGAGGCAAAATTCATGACCTCCTGCCCTCAGATAGTACCTATCTAACCTCAAACACAGCTGTAAAATCTAATATAGTATATTTAGATTGCTTCTCCCCAATTTCTCTTCAAGAATTGACTGCAGTGATTTCTTCATCCAAATCATCAACGTGTCTCTTAGACCCCATCCCAACTAGGCTACTTAAGGAGGTCTTTCCTTTAGTTAACACTCATATATTAGATATGATCAATATATCCTTATTAACAGGCTATGTACCACAGTCTTTTAAGATAGCTGTAATTAAACCTCTACTAAAAAGCCCACCCTGGATCCAGAGGTGTTAGCCAATTATAGACCAATATCTAATCTTCCCTTTATGTCAAAGATCCTTGAGAAAGTAGTCGCAGACCAGCTGTGTGATTTTCTCCAGGATAATAATTTATTTGAGGAATTTCAGTCAGGATTTAGAGTGCATCATAGCACTGAGACAGCTCTAGTTAAAGTTACAAATGACCTTCTGATTGCTTCAGACAAAGGACTCGTCTCTGTACTTGTTTTATTAGATCTTAGTGCAGCGTTTGACACAATTGACCATCAAATTCTGCTGCAGAGACTGGATCACTTAATTGGCCTAAAAGGTTCTGCACTAAGCTGGTTTAAATCTTATTTATCTGATCGTTTTCAATTTGTTGACGTTCGCAATGAACCATCCTTACGTACTGAAGTTTGTTTTGGAGTTCCGCAAGGTTCTGTGCTCGGACCAATCCTGTTTACTCTATATATATGCTTCCTTTAGGTAACATCATTAGAAATCACTCTATAAATTTCCATTGTTATGCGGATGATACTCAGTTGTATTTATCAATGAAGCCAGAAGAAAGCAATCAATTAACTAAACTCCATAATTGCCTTAAAGACATAAAAACTTGGATGAGCACCAATTTCCTGATGTTAAATTCAGACAAAACTGAAGTTATTGTTCTTGGCCCCAAACAACTCAGAGACTCTTTATCTGATGACATAGTTTCTCTAGATGGCATTGCTCTGGCCCCTGCCACTACCGTAAGAAACCTCGGAGTAATTTGATCAAGATTTGTCTTTTAATTCTCATTTAAAGCAAACCTCACGGACTGCATTTTTCATCTGCATAATATTGCGAAAATTAGGCCTATCCTGACCGAAAGATGCAGAAAAATTGGTCCATGCTTTTGTTACCTCAAGGCTGGATTATTGTAACTCTCTATTATCAGGTAGCTCTAGTAAGTCCTTAAAACTCTCCAGCTAATTCAGAATGCAGCAGCACGTGTACTAACAGGAACTAAGAAACGCGATCATATCTCTCCTGTTTTAGCTTCTCTGCACTGGCTCCCTGTAAAATCCAGAATTGAATTTAAAATCCTACTGTTAACTTATAAAGCTCTAAATGGTCAAGCTCCATCATATCTTAGAGAGCTCATAGTGCCATATTATCCCACCAGAACACTGCGCTCTGAGAACGCATGGTTACTCGTGGTCCCTAAAGTCTCCAAAAGTAGATCAGGAGCCAGAGCCTTTAGCTATCAGGCTCCTCTCCTGTGGAATCATCTTCCTGTTACCGTCCGGGAGGCAGACACCGTCTCCACATTTAAGACTAGACTTAAGACTTTCCTCTTTGATAAAGCTTATAGTTAGGGCTGGCTCAGGCTTGTCCTGTACCAGCCCTTAGTTAGGCTGACTTAGGCCTAGTCTGCCGGAGGACCCCTCTATAATACACCGGGTCCCTTCTCTCCTTCTCTCTCTCTCTCTCTCTGGTATTCTATTACTGCATCTTGCTAACTTGGCCATTCTGGATGTCACTAACTCGGCTTCTTCTCCGGAGCCTTTGTGCTCCACTGTCTCTCAGATTAACTCATATCACAGTGGTGCCTGGACAGCGTGACGTGTGTGGTTGTGCTGCTGCCGTGGTCCCGCCAGATGCCTCCTGCTGCTGCTGCCATCATTAGTCATTAGTCATACTTCTTCTGTTATTATACACATATGATTATTGTCACACATGTATACTGCCAGGTATTAATACATACTTTCAACATATTGTACCGCAGTAACCAGAACTATATCTATAATATTATTACTTTCATTAATGTTGTTGTAAGATACTGTCATTACCTGCATCTCTCTCTCTCTCTCTCTCTCTCTCTCTCTGTGTCATATGGATTACTGTTAATTTATCATGTTGATCTGTTCTGTACGACATCTATTGCACGTCTGTCCGTCCTGGAAGAGGGATCCCCCCTCAGTTGCTCTTCCTGAGGTTTCTACCCTTTTTTTCCCCGTTAAAGGGGTTTTTTGGGGGAGTTTTTCCTTATCCGCTGTGAGGGTCTTAAGGACAGAGGGATGTCGTATGCTGTAAAGCCCTGTGAGGCAAATTGTGATTTGTGATATTGGGCTTTATAAATAAAATTGATTGATTGATTGATTGATTGATTGATTTGCAAAGTAGGGCTCTAAATAGGGTCGTAAAAAGATATATCTACTGAATATATCTAATATCAAGTAAAGCCAAACTAGTTATTATACTCCACCTAGATGAACTATGGTAAGAAAAAGTGAGGATGTCGGCTAATTTTCGATATTTTAGCTAATACACTAGAAACGGCGTTTTTGGGACAGTAGGTTCATTCGCGGCTTGTAAAATAGGGTTGTAAAAAGATAGATCGACTGAATAAATCTAATATCTAGTAAAGCCGAAGTTATTACACTGCATCTAGATGAACTATGTTAAGAAAAAAAGCAAGGATGTTGGCTAATCGTAGTTATTTTAGATAGTACTCTAAAAACGGCATTTTTAGGACGGTAGGTTTTTTGCGGCTTGTTGTAAAACAGGGTTGTAAAAAGATACATCTACTGAATATATCAAATGTCTAGTAAAGCTGAACTAGTAATGACACTGCACCTAGATGAAATATGTTAAGAAAAAGTAGGCATGATGGTTCATTTCAGATATTTTAGCAAGTTCTCTAGAAACGGTGTTTTTGGAATTGAATATTTGAATAGGCTATAAAAAATATCTCGAACAGCCGAATTATCACGTTATTATCATTATTATTGGTGGGAAATTATAACAGAGGAATATATTTGCTGTTTTAATATCAAGAACACTTCCGTGTTTTTGTGTGTATACAGGAATGTTAAAGATATCATTGAGGAAAACGAGGTTGACGTGATGTGATTGAATCAGGGAATCCGTGTGTCCACCACGGCAGAGGATCCTAATTGACTTTACATTGGCATTGTTTTCGTGGCGGCAGCGCGTAATTTCAACCCATTACGTGCTGCCACCACGGAATGTGGTGTTAAGAGGTCGTGGTCATTTCACGTATTTCTGTGAGATCAGGTTGTGTCTAGACCTCTTAACCTCCCACCCAGATACAAAATCCAGCAGGATACGCCAGGTGTGAAAAACACTCTAGGGGGTCAGAACCAATACTTGCAGTAGACAAAAGAGTGTGAAAACACTGGGTAGGGGCACCGCTCCCTGCCGCAGACAGAAGGATGTGAAACACATCTTAAGAGGCGGTACTCAGGTATAAATGTTTAAGCTTTCCCACGCTCGGGGTCTTTCTTCATTCTGACCGCCCGTGTGCTGATTGACCTTTTCTTTGCAAAGAAAATAAAAACCTTGTCGGCCGGCAGAAGTCTTTATTTTGTTATTCACCAGCAGCAGAGAATTTCCACAACAATTTGGTGTCAGAAGTGGGATCCCGTGAGCGATCGTCGTAGCAAACAGTGACAGGCAATCCTGGAAGGAAAAAGATTTCCAGCCTCCAACCTGAAATCCTCTTCTGAGAAGGGTGGACTGACCGGAGATGTCCCAGATCGTTGCCGCTGGGATTCCACGAATGCAATTCAGCGAAATTCATCTGGTGTGCACTGAAATATTGACATTTAAATTCTTTTTTTTTTTTCATTTTGGGTTTTTAATTTGGCATAACATTTCCATTTCTCATGTTATCCACAATTGACCTGCTTTTGTCGCTTGTAGCATAAACGAAGCGACCTGCTTTTGTCTCTTGGAGCATAAATGAAGTGACCTGCTTTTGTCGCTTGTAGCATAAACGAAGCGAACTGCTGTTGTCTCTTGTAGCATAAACGAAGTGACCTGCTTTTGTCGCTTGTAGCATAAATGAAGTGACCTGCTTTTGACGAAGTGACCTGCTTTTGTCACTTGTAGCATAAACAAAGTGACCTGCTTTTGTCACTTGTAGCATAAACGAAGCGACCTGCTTTTGTCTCTTGTAGCATAAACGAAGTGACCTGGTTTTTATCGCTTGTGGCCTAAACAAAGTGATCCTTACAGAGATGTCTGTATTGTAATAGTCATGCACAACCTCCACATTTGGAATGGGGAGTAAGATTTCCGTCGAGGTTGGACCTCCGGAGGGGCCTACTGTGCATGTTATGAGAAGGAAATATGGGGATAAAAGTCTAAAATATTTAAATGTCTGGACAGCTGAGTTTGGATTCCCAATAGGGGGATCCCTCAGTTTAAAAAACCTATCAATATTAGAAGAAAAACTGAAGGGAAAAGAACAAGAAATGAGAAGGAAAAAGAAAGTTTCTGTTAAAAAAAAATTAGAAATTATGGAAGGTCAAAAAGAATGTTTACAGATGTGGAAAGGGGAAGCAGAGACACAAAATAGGAAAACAATGCAGAAACAACTACCCTTTTCATGTGAAAAAGTTGAAACCAATGAAAAGCAAAATTCACACACACAAAGAACACTAGGCTCACAGATCGCCTCTTCTTTGTTTCCACAGTTGGCGGCTTTGAAGCTGGATCCAGACCTCGACAGCAACCCACTGTTTCATCCTTCAGCTCCACCACCATACAACTCCACAACACCCAATGAGAGAAGATGTTTGCCACAACAAAAAACAAGTTCAGAAGCAGCTCATCCTGAAGTGCCCGTTCCACCACAAAACTCTACAGTAGACAAGTTGGACTGAAAATGGTTGAGGGTTGTTGGAGAGAGATGGACCCCTGCTGACAAGCCACACCAACTTGTGGAGCCAGAAGAAGGTACTGCACCAAACTCACACACACACTGAGCAGATAAATACACAAGCTATTGAGAGTTCAGACAATAGATCTGCAGTTGCTTCAAGAAGTTTCCACAACATACACTGACCATTGCAGAACAAAATGTTGTATTCTTAGTTGACTCAGGAGCCACACATTCTGTGATAAAAGCTTTAGAATTCACTAAAAAACCAAAATTAACTGGAGATTATGTGTACTCTGTTGGTTCATCAGGTCAAACAACTGGAGAAAACATTACTGTCCCACTCAAATGTGCGGATGAGTCAAATACAAGCTTCAAACATGCATTCTTGCTGTCTGAAGTCTGTCCCATTAACCTGATGGGCAGGGACTTGATGTGCAAATTAGGCCTTTGCCTGATCTCAACCCCAGAAGGTGTCAAAGTTCACAGACTATCTGATCTGGAACCAAATTTTTCACACTCCTTTGTCCACCACACCCCAAACCTAGGATATGCATATCAGTGGAAATTGCAATCATCAACAACCTCTAAGCTTGTTACAGAAGCTAGGAAAACAGTTTTAACAGCTTCAACAGATTTCATGACACCAGAGGACCTGCATTGCACCTCTCATGTGTCACCGGGACCGGATGAGCCATATGAGGAAGGTTGGTTGAGGGAGAGATTTGACAAACTCACATTGACACACATTTATTGGACACAACACAAATGTGCTATATCAGTCTCTCTCACACCAGCTCAATGTGACATGTACACCATGAACCATTCAGTCCCACACATCACACTTGCAAAACACACATCAGATAACTGGGAAGATTTGGGCCCATTTATAAAATCATGTCAGCGTGCAGCCGATTGGCAAGAAAAATCTGATCGATCTATTTTATTTTCACCAACACTGCAGTGCTAGTCTAAAACGTTAACATCAGTTGTGCACACTCAAAGAAAAATCCAGCTGGTACCTAAAAGCACTTCTAAATCTTTTTCTTATTGTCCGAAGAACAAGCTACAGCTATTACAGCCCTACAGGAGGTCCCTAAGACACTGTGGGCTGTCGGTAAGTATGATGTTGGCCTCATCAAAGCCTGTGAACCTGTTGTCATCACTCCAAAATCAAACTTTAGACCTTGCAAGACTCAATATCCACTTAAACAAGAAGCCATCAACGGCATAACACCAGTCTTTGAGTCTCTTAAAGCAGCAGGAGTAATTGTTCCCTGAAATGACTCTCCAATGCGCATACCTTTGTTCCACTTTGCTCCCAAACTCAATTGCTGTTTGTAAATGCCTTGCTCATACTAACAACTCAGATTCTGTCTCTGTCGGAAACGCAAGAGCCGATACCGCTGCAAAAAGAGCTGCACTCCACTATCCTTGATAATTTGTTTGTTTCAACTCCAGTCTCTATTCCCAGATCCCTTACAGCAATACAACCTTGCCTGCCCAAACATTTCTTTCCTCACTTTGCAAAATTGACACATGGATTGGACCATGTGTCAAAAGGGGGGAAGTTGGATGCCATAAATCAACACTGGTTCACCAAAGGGCCCTTATTTATTTAAGCCAGAATACACTGACGAAGAGCTTCGTGAAATTGAAGAACAGAGGAGGAGAGAGAGAGAAGTACAACAGGTAGAGGACGACAGAGGAGGAATGGCTGCTGGAAGGCTTTTGCTCTGGAGATTGGTGGTGTAACGTTACCTGTGAATGCTGTACCCCAGTGCCCACAGAAGAGGAATACCTCTGTTGCAAGGAATGGGACCAGTTGCAGCCTTAGCTAAATGGTAAACAACAAACATGGCAGCACACCGGTAAGGTAAGACAACACGTTTAGATGTCGTTTTCTATATGTTTTCTGACATTTATCCTAACAATATGAGGTGGTCTTTGCAGAGAAAAAGCTTGTTTAGTGGACTAACTTTGCACTTGAAAGGATGCCCATTCAATTACGTTTTAACAGGTCCGACGCTACGACTGTATCTAGGCTAACGGCTAACATGCTAACTATTATTTCTATGTCACTATTGAATTGAAACAAATTTAGGACGATAGGAGACGGGTTGAAATAAACCGAAATTTCCCTTTAAGCTTTCCCATGCTCAGGGTCTTTCTTCATTCTGACCGCTCGTGTGCTGATTGACCTTTTCTTTGCAAAGAAAATAAAAACCTTGTCGGCCGGCAGAAGTCTCTATTTCATTATTCACCACAGACAATATGGAGATATTTGCATCTTGAAAGCCGGACTACGAACTTGGATAGACAGGGAGAAACACACGCATGCCTAAGACGTGGTAAGATACAATATCCTCACTATAAGTGAATGATAACGAAATCTGTATAATGGATTGTAAAGAAATTTGTCAGGTTTTTATTTTGTAGACAATTGATCTGTATTTATAGCGTGATGGGATGACAGTACAAGTATGTGTTTGGTATCACAGGAAAGCTCCGGTACTGCACTTTCATGTGAAATGCGTCCAAGTCCAAGAGTAATGTGTGTTCAAAGCGTAACTTTATCATGTTTTTTCCTTGTGAAAACATCTGACTACCAATAAGTGCTTGGTCTTATTGGAAAGCTGTGGTTCTGCTGTTTCACATGTCTTCTCACTATGACGAATGGTTGCGGAGAACATCCATAGAGAAGAACAGGTGTGAATTTGGACGCACTTTACATCGTTCGGGCCCATAGGGTTAAATTAATGTTGTTGTAAGCTATTATCATTACTGTCAGCCCTGCATCTCTCTCTGGCTCTATCTCTCTCGGTCTCTCTCTGTCTCAATTTCTCTCTCTGTCTCTCTTTATGTATCATTTTGTCATTTTGTCAAATTTATTATGTTGATCTGTTAACATCATACGTCCAGCCCTAGTGGGTGACAAGCTGACAGCAATGCAGGTGGATGCCCCCTTGGTGTCCTGGATTGTAGACTACTTGACTGGCAGACCACAGTATGTGTGCTTGCAACGCTGTGTGTCAGACAGAGTGGTCAGCAATACCGGGGCCCCGCAGGGGACTGTCCTCTCTCCCTTTCTCTTCACCCTCTATACCACGGACTTCAGCTATTGCACTGAGACCTGCCATCTTCATAAGTTTTCTGATGACTCTGCTATAGTTGGATGTATCACCAAGGGTGATGAGGATGAGTACAGGGCTGTTGTGGATAACTTTGTCACATGGTGTAAGCAGAACCATCTGCAGCTCAACGTGGGAAAGACAAAGGAACTGGCTGTGGATCTGAGGAGGACCAAGACACCGGTGACCCCTGTTTCCATCCAGGGGGTCAGTGTGGACATTGTAGAGGACTATAAGTACCTGGGGGTTACACATTGACAATAAATTGGACTGGGCTAAGAACACTAACGCTCTCTACAGGAAGGGCCAGAGCCGTCTCTATTTTCTGAGGCGACTGAGGTCCTTCAACATCTGCCGGACTATGCTCAGGATTTTCTATGAGTCTGTGGTGGCCAGTGCTATCCTTTATGCTGTTGTGTGCTGGGGCAGCAAGCTGAGGGTGGCGGACGCCAACAGACTCAACAAACTGATCCGCAAGGCCAGTGACGTTGTGGGAACGGAGCGTGACTCTCTGATGGTGGTGTCAGAGAGGAGGATGCTGTCTAAGCTACAAACTATCTTGGACAATGTCTCACACCCACTCCACCATGTGCTGGTCAGGCACAAGAGTACTTTCAGTGGGAGACTCATACCACCAAGATGTACCACTGAGCGCCACAGGAAGTCATTCCTGCCTGTGGCCATCAAACTGTACAACTCCTCCCTCTGAGTGGCCCTGAGACTTTTTCACACACTGCAATAATCTAATGTAACTTGTGCAATAACGCCATATCACCTTGACTGTATATACTCTGTTTGTGTAAATAATCTTGTTCAGCTTACAATATATATATGCATATATATATACACATATATACAGTGGTGGAAAAAAGTTTTCAGACACCCTTAAAATTTTACACAATCTCAAATATTATCATGAAATATTTGTGGAAAAATCTTTTTTGTGTTTCAAAAGGTGTGGCTGCATTAGACAGATACAAACAAATACAAATTATATTTTTTTGTTTATTGTTTACAAGAAAAACTAACAAAACTAAATTCTTGACAGTTTCAATATGTCAGTTCTCAACATTGTCGGTATCAAAGTCATCAGATAACAGAGAATGTGTTCAAAACTGAACAAAAAGGGGCGCTGGTGGCTTAGTGGCAGAGCAGGCGCCTCATGTACAAGGCTGTTGCCGCAGCGGCCCAGGTTCGACTCCAGCCTGTGGCCCTTTGCTGCATGTCACTCCCTCTCTCTCTTCCCCCTTCACGCTTGTCTGTCCTATACATTAAAGGCTAAAAAGCCCCAAAAAATATCTTAAAAAAAAAACTGAACAAAAAAATAAATAAACCATCACATCATCAAATTAATATTTAGTAGTCCTGCCACTGGCACATAGTAGAGCTCTAATCCTGGCTGGCATGTTCCCCACGAGCCTTTCACACTGTTGAGGGGTAATCTTGTCCCATTCTTCTTGAATTACTGCTTTTAATTTTTCTAAATTCTTTGGTTTATGCTTTGAAACAGACCTTTTGATAATCCACCACAGATTTTCAATGGGGCTCATG